>NC_092635.1:55354757-55707257 GCF_039555335.1 Amphiura filiformis
ACCCGTACGAAACTCGGGGAGCTGATCCTGGTTGCGAAGGTTATCATTGTGGAATGTCTAGGGTGTGCGCTCTTGAAGCAGCAAAGTCCCTGTATTGTTGTTTAATGGTTTATGGAATGATGTGGGCCATGATAGTGGTCAGCGACAACCTGTAAAGTGTGCTGAGGCTTGTGGATCGACGTCTAGTCGTTGTGCCTGTGCGTAGCGCACTATCACTGCGCTTTTTTTAAAGGTTAGCCCACCACTTATTGCAGCAGAATCCATTTCATGTGCATATATCTCAAAGAATTCTGTTGCAATAACCGGTGTGTTATTGCATAGATTGACTGGACACGACGTTGGTTATTGGTTTAATTAATGGACTGAAGCTTTTATTAATCTATTGTGTCCGATTTGAGCGCTGACATATTGGTAAACTTGCCAATCAATATTCATGAAGTCGTGCGATAGTTGTACAATTAGGCGACTTTTAATTATTATTAGGTGTTTTCATTCCTGCATTAGGCGTATCGAACTGTATCGTCAATTATTAGCGTGTTCATCCCAGTTAGGACGCGGGACTACCGATTGTTATTGTTCTGCAAGGCTCACTCAGTCATTTAATAAGGCAATACAAACGATCGAATTTGGTATTCAAATGAACAAAATTTTGAGTTCCACCTTTTCAGTGTAAAATTTTTTTTTCTCGGCCAAATGAAAAGCAATAATTTTCATTTTTTCAGTAAATGTCAGGAAAAACTGTAATGCTTGATACTGTATTTTTTTTTCAAATCTTAGTGTTAAACTTAGTCGTGAAATTCAGTCATTTAGTGTAAGATTTTCGATTTTGATAGGCTTCAACTCTGCCCGCGAGCCTTTTTTTGGATCAATCTTTAAGCTTTTCAAAGTAATATAGTTCGCTAAAGAAGGATTTTTCCCAACTTTCTAACGCACATCACCGTGAGCGATATATCATAGTTTTGTCAGAATTTCCGTTTTGATTCCATAATTTTTGACTACCAGCTGAAAAATTTTCAAATCCACGCGTGAAATCTTAGGCTAATACTAGCATTGTGGATCGATATCTCTGGGTGCCCGGCCTGGATACAGTGTTGCCAGAACTTCAATATAGCAAAGAAATTACCTACTGTTTCAATTGTCATGAAGGTGACTGGGTATAGTGCCTTTTGTTTGTGTTTGTTTGAAATTGCTTAAACCCAACGAAAGTCATAATGAAGCAGCCAAAACAATACAAGGTTAAACATGGAAGTTTATAACAACCTATTATAATGACCTAAAGGAAAAATCATTTATGGCAACAATGAGCCTTGCATTGTAAGTCATGGTTAAAATATGTTGAGTACCCACCCCACCCCATAGGCCTACATAATATTACATACCGGTACCTTATAATATTTATATAGCACGGCTATAGCTATAGCTCTACATTTAGAAAGTAGGTCCTATAGCGCTAAATTATGACAAATAGGCCTACACAAACCCGAACGCAAGTCTGAAGGGTGTAATGAAAATGCCAACCCGCGATGGGGGGAGGTCATTCAAAATTCACCTGGAGATAGGAGGGACAGAAAATTAAAATCCCCTCTAATAACACGCGAATTTTTCTAGGTTTGGACAGTGGATTTTCCCAAGGACCTCATCCTAGGTAAATAAACAAACAAACAAACAGACAAAATGGTTTTCATAATCATGGAATCCATAGCCCCTATAAATTGAAATTGCAGGCTATCACGGGAGCAAATTTCCAAAATTCACCTCATTTACCAGAATTGGGGATTTGGGCTACCAAATCGCTGGTCAGGCAATCCTGGTTTTCAATGGAAAAGGGACCTGGTTGACAATCAATGGAAATATCGATTATTTCTGCTGGTTGTTCTGGAGATAAAGTACTGAGTTTGACATTTTCGGAGCATGAAGGGAAAAAGGGTACAATAAAACGGAAATTCTGACAAAACTATAATATATAGACCCACACGATGTGCTTTACAGAGGTGGGAAATATCTTTCTTTAGCAAACTATATTAGTTTGAGACGCTAAAAATGAATTCCGTAAAAAGCTCACGGGCGAACTAAAGGCCTATAAAAATAAAAAAATATCACACTAAAAGACAAAATATGATGCTTGAATTTTAACACCAGGAAAAAAAAAAAAATGTATATCCAAGCACTATGTCTTTAACTGACATTACTGAAGAAAAAAAAATATTGCTTTATATTTGACCGAGAAAATAAATTTCATAGCAAAAAGGTGTATCTCTGAATTGTGCTGATTTTAACATGTATCGATCGACTTTTAGCGCGACTATGCATTTCTAAAGAATTGGTAGTCCCGCGTCCTAACTGATCCATTTTATTCAATTTTAAAGCCCAAACCACTTTGGTTTCGCTTTCGAATTACATAGAAGGTTTGTGTGCGTGCGACCAAATGCTCGTGATTACGCGGTCTATCACGAATGTTGACATTTTCCCATGATGTAATGCGTGTTTTGACCTCTCCCCAGCAACCGCTGGAGGCGCAACTTACATTGGTACCACTTCCTCAAATGGTGTGCTTACACATGTTGTGGTCACTTATTGATACTCGCCTGCAGTTGAAAAGCGCTAACATACTTTCGGGTCAATTACCAATTTCTATTGTTCGAAACAATGGTACCACTTTTATGAATAACCTGTCGCAAATCAAATCGACATCAAAGGATTGATTTGTAACGTAATCTGTTGGAGAGCCATGTTTATAGAACCTCCTTGGGTTCAAATATGAACAAATGGGCAAAATCTTTTGTGGTATATTTAGTGGAATTATTCACTTACACATCACTTTCAATGGAGCATCTTCCAGTAGTATTAGTCTCCAGACTAACCCATTTCACTGGTCTCTTTCTCTCCGGTGCCAGTCGTTTATAATCTCGCATGTAGATATCCTCCGCCATACCGAAGTCAGCAATTTTCGCAATCAAATCTTTACCCACCAGAACATTTCTTGCAGCCAAATCGCCATGGTAATACCGTGTTTTGGCTAAATAGTCCTGAGTAAGAAAAACACGTATTATCGTCGTTGACAACTTATCATTTTGTTTTTTTAGTTATGAATTAACCTGTATTTGTCAAAGTACACCGAGTGTATTTTTAATAATAATATACAAACCAACTTGTAACAATATTACATTTTATGGTAAAAAATCATGTTGCATTTTTGTGAGCAATATAATTTATTCAATAAAAGACAGTTTGAAGCCAATGGAGTCTCCAGAATGGCGAGCTCTCTTAACTTACCATTCCGCGTGCTACTTGATGTGCAAACTGAAGCTTATTAACATCTGTTATGCCATAAATAGCATCCTCCGCAATATACTTCTCCTGCAAATCAAACATAAAAATCATAGACATTGAAAAAACTACTTTTTGGTCCGATAGCGGTGCCCGAAGAGGTACCAATGGCTCTTTTATCGTACCCTGAACATTAAATTTTGTACAGTGCATTCGTTTTTTTATTTAAATGAAAAAAACAATGACACTATGCAACTGTTAAGGGACACACCCTTCTTTTTTTGCTCACTAGTGGGCGAATTTAAACTATTTTCAAAAAATTCCAATGCCACCCCCTGGAAATCTAATGGTGCGCCCCTAATTATTATGCTTGATACAATTTATTACATCTCCAGGGAGTGATATTAAAAGGTCATCGGTACCTAACCGGACACCGATAGTTCTATAGGACCAAATTCGATGCGGTGCCTTACGTGGACAATATTATACTTTCTGTGTGCAGTATACGTGTTGCAATAATGTTCGTAATTTAAGAATAATGTCCTCAGCCCTACCTACCTCTCTGCATCTCCATAAGAAATGCTGCAGATCTCCATAATCCATAAACTCCGTCACTAAGTAGTACGGTTCGTTTACAGTAATGCAGCCAAGTATTGACAAAATATTGGGGTGAGATCCTATATCAATAATCAGTTTGATTTCATCCAGGAAGTCTTCCTTCATTGACCGGTTGGCATTTTCTGCACAAGTAAAAATGAGACACGATTGAAGAAGATGTTATTTTATTCACTCGCAATTCAGGGTGTAAAATGCCCAAGGGAAGTTCGACGTTTTTGCGTGCCTAGTCCGTTGCGACAAACATCGTGTTTGCGGTTTTCCGCAGCGTTTTCGGTTCTCCGCAGAAAAACGCTGCGACAAAATTGTCGCTGCTATGTAAAATGTCGAACTATTTACTGGCTTGTAACTGAGAATCCTTCTCAAGTTAAGAGCCAGCAAATAAAGAGCGGCAGGCAAAGTCGTTTTAATCTGATTGGAATTTCTCATCATTACGTTCTCTTTAGATTTGAAATAAATTTCGTCCAACCCAAATCTCGTGTGATACGGTAAATTTTACATTATTTTAGAAGATAGTATAGATAGGCTATATGTACTTTTATAACTTTTTCCTGTATTAAATTAGGGCTTTTCAATGTTGCTATCACTTCCATTTTTCGGTGTTTTCACGCAATTACACACTCTTTAAATGACTTTTAAGTATTGCTCCTACAGCGTGACATTTAAAAATGTCACGCTGTAGGAGCGACATTTTTCCACATGACAATTTTGACATTAAAATCGAAAGTTTGAGGGTTTCTTCTGGAATATAACTTACTCTTTAATGCTTTAACAGCTACTGGTGCAAATTCCTCCTTATCGCCACTAACACCGAGAGCAAATCCCTTGTATACGACCCCAAACTGACCACTCCCTAACTCATCTTCTAACTTCAAGTTGGCACGATCCATTTCGAGCGCAGCAAAAGCAGGATCAATCTCTTCCTCATCTTTCTCTTCTGTTTGTTAACACACACAAAAAAAATATCAATCCGTGAATTCAAAAAGATAAGTATACATGGTGTCCTGTCCTAGAGAGAATCTTAACTGTTGGGTATTATGCCTGAACCAAACAGAACTAAATAATTGATGTGGTTGAGGAATAAAACAACTACTTTTTGAATTTTGAAGATAGACCGCTCTGTCCTTGTAATATAAGAATTACAAAAATACCTCATTTTCAATCTGTTACAAGGTAAATATCATGATCTGATCTGTGTCTGGAGCACCACCAATCATTAAGTGATGAAATCAAAACTCGACCGGCGGTTGACCGGTTCCGTCCGGTTTCTATTGTTCTAAACAATGGAAATTTCAGCTCAATTGGAGCATTTTACATTTTAAAAATCTGACCTCATTTTTGACCCTGTGGCTTATACCAAACTGACATGTAAACCTATAACTTTTGTAGAGGGTGTAAAGCTTGTTCATATGCATGAGTAACACTGGTGAAAAGTCTTGTCTCAACTTTATACAAGATGTTTTTTACTTACCATGGAAAAGCGATGTTGTGGAAGGTTTACGAAGCATCGTGTTGTCAAGGTCACGTACAAACACGCTATCAGTCTTTTTCTCCCTTTTCTTGGTCCGCATTTTGACAATCACCACGACAACGATGATAATAACTATTACTAAACCACCAACTCCAATGCCTATGATCTGTCCAAGGGTGAATAACGATTCATTGGGCACGTTGGTGCTTGGTGAAGTCGCAGATCCCCCAAAGGTCTGTGGCGAAGTTAACTTCCGATTGACTGGTGTGGTAGAAGGTGGTAGCGTAGAAGGAGGACGCTCTATAGTTAAAATGAAGTACAAAACAATGCTACATTTATAATGCTACTTATTGGAATGGTGCAATGTGCCCCATGAGGGTTGAGATTAGAACCAGAAAGCCTTAACTCAAAAAGGAATTCTTTGTGAGTTAAGGCTTTCTGGCTCTCAACCCTCGATAGTATTATAGGATGTAGATGGATGCATCGGACTCATCTTCCAATGGTCTTCGGTTCAAGTCGCACAGGTAATCATTTTTAACTGTAAGGTTCACGTATTTGTTATTTGAATGATATATTTGCTTTAGAAACAAAATGTTGAAAGATAAGGCAAAAAAAGTGTTTGTTTGGCCTTAGACCATACCATAGTAGAATTTTGACAAATAAAAATGTGTTATTAATCATGATGAACTCAAACTTATACTGATGTTTATTACAATTTAAGTATTCAATGGCCGGCAATAAAAAAAGTTTATAATTAGTGACAGTAAAAGTAAAGTATACGTATGTTATTGAATGCAACATGTTTTGGCGTAATTATAATGAAGGCTCACTTATTATTTTGATTTTGGGATCTACCAGTGTATTGTTGGCGAAAGCCCGAGTAAAAAGTATCATTTGGGAAGCTAACAAACAGAGGGATTACGTGGACTGAAAAGATCAGAATGTAAAAATCTATTAATTGTACACAAATTAGTACAAATCAGAGTTTATGCTTAAAGGCCCATTCAGTGATTTGCTCATCCGGACGATCGTAAAAATCATCAAAATTCAGATTTTGGTACCTTTGGCATTGTCATAGATGTGCTAACATAGCCTGCTTGCGGTTCAGCCGGAAGCCGTGTATTAAAGACAAAATAAGGCAATTAGATGAATCTGTAATGTATTTGAATGGACCATCAACTTCGTCATTGTCAATACTGCCGTGTTCTTTGTTTTTGCCAACTTTTTCATTTCAAAAATACCAAATGACAATTTGAATGACTTATCCTAATTTTAAAAATGGGGAAAAAAGTTTTTACTGTAGCAAAGAATACCGACCCTAATTTCTGAAAATCCAGAAATACCCTTTTCCAGTCTATGTTTTCTCATTCTAATTGACCAAAAGTATGCATGTTTTTAAACCCACTGTATTACTTAAACCCTGCTTTAACATGTAAATTAAGCACCACAATACCAAGTTACACATTATTTAGGCAATTTTAATTGCCTAAATAATGTGTAACTTGGTAAAACTACATGTATATTTTTAACCAGTTAGAGATTATCTAAAACAAAAAAACAAACAAAACAAAACAAAAAAAAGAAGGGAGGCCAAACATACATTTTTTGATCTAGCCAGCTTTCTTGGTCGGGGGCAAAATAAATTTTGGGGGCACAGACGAAAAAAATTGCAGTTGCATCATACAATACATATCGGTTTTTTTTTTAGATAAACTGTACAGTCAAGTTAGTTCAATCGATAAGGCCTTCGACTATGGTGCGAGAGGTTGTTGCGGGTTCGAACTCTGGCGGTGCCTAGTATGCTCTCGTAGAAAAATTGAGTTAGCTTGAAATTCTGGACGGACAAGGAACTTACTGCGAATTGTCTCGTTGTAACCCTTACAAATCTCCGGGAGCTGATCCTGGTTATGAAGGTTATTTGTGGAATGTCTAGGGTGTGCGCTCTTGTATCAGCATTATATAGTCCCTGAATTGTTGTTAAATGGTTTGTGGAATGATGTGGGGTCGTAGTGGTCAGCGACAACCTGTAAAGTGTGCTGAGGCTTGTGGGTCAATGTCTAGGCGTTGTGCCTGTGCGTAGCGCACTATAAATCACTGCGCTTTCTGCTCACTGCTTTTTTTCGTCAGAGGGGCACTTGTTTCTTTCATTTTTGTCCCCCCACTGGCTACGCTACTGTATCAAAACCTTTCCCTATAATTTAAAAATCCGTTAAGGGATCTAAAATGAGCGTTTATTGCGTTTCGACAGTATTTTTTGTAGGACATGAGAGCACCTCAGACCTATCGAATTGCATTCTGAATACGAAGCATGTCTTTCTGATATCAAATAATTTTCATTTTTGAAAATCACAATATAATACAAATTTTATGACAAATTATAAAAATTTGATATTTTTCAAATTTTGATATATAACAGTCCTCGAAGTAAATTATATAAATCTAATGACATATTCTTAAAGTGTATGTAGCAGGGAGGAAAAGCCGACGGTCAATTGAAAATTTTGACCTTTCATATTGAAGATATGGATTTTTTCCCAAAAGACCTAATTTTTTTGGTGTTTTGGGAAAAAAATCCATATCTTCAATACGAAAGGTCAAAATTTTCAATTGATCGTCGGCTTTTCATCCCACCTACATACACTTTAAGTATAAATCATCAGATTTATAAAGTTTACTCAAGTACTGTTAAATATCAAAAATATCAATTTTAATGATTTGCCATAAAATATGTATTAAATTGCGAATTTCAAAAATCAAAATTATTTGATATCAGAATGACATTCTTCGTATTCAGAATGCAATTCGATATGTCTGATGTGCTCTAATGTCCCACAATAAATACTGTCCAAACGTTCATACCCCAGCCCTTAAGTCTCTCTACAATACAAATTTGACTTACCTAAGTCAGGGATGTCGAACTGTATTTCTACTTCGTTGCCATATGCAGTTAATACACCATTAGCCAAACCAGCTGCAATCTGTTACAAGGCGAATAATGATGGTACTTTTAAATTTATACTCGTGTTGGGTTTTTTTTGTTAAATCATTGATTGCTTTTAAAATTTTCATCAAAACAAATTTTAATTTCGACTAGAGTTGGATGCTGCTGCTGCTGCTGCTGCTGCTGCTGCTGCTGCTGCTGCTGCTGATGATGATGATGATGATGATGATGATGATGATGATGATGATGATGATGATGATGATGATGATGACGACGACGACGACGACGATGACGGTAGTAGAAGAGTTATTCAGTAATATACAAAAACTACATGGCTAGAGGGGAATCAGGGCAAACTATTTTTCAGAGGTCCGAAGGTTGAGGGTAGATCCGGGGTGGGGATAAATCCCCCAATATTTTGCCAGGGGATGGTCCGTACAATCATCCCCCAATGTTGACGCCTGATGTGAGTTTCTAACCAAATTAACCTCATTATTTGCCGGGATTATTTGGTCCCAAAAGTTGCACCGTATTTCACCAGTTTAGCTTCAATAGCTTCGCGCGCATTTCGACTTTAAACTTATTCTGTCGCCAAAAAGTGCTGCATTCACTATACTTCAAGATTTTTTCCAATCCCACCCCCATGTCAACAAGAAATATACGCCATTGTTGAGTTGGGTGATAGGCCCGTGGTCAGATTTAGTACTTACGTTTAACCTGTAGCTTGAATCCTGCAGAAGACCTTCTATGGTGGTAGTATACATATCGCTGTCGGCAATATTCTTTGAAATGAGAAAGAGGGAAACTAGAGTTAAATTGAATTCGGGATTGAATTATGATTATAAATCAAAATTAACATTTATAGGTACTTTTCTTATTCGTTGATTCCATAAGAAATAATATGAACACTTACCTCTGAAGCAGTTACTTTTACTTCAAAAAAAGGTCCAAGATCCATGCTATTATAGATCCAAACACGAAAGTCCCTCAGTCTTAGTACTGCATTTATTTGTACCGGTTCCCGCCAAGAAAACACCACATTAGCATGCGTGTCATCTACGTAAAGGAAACGTTCTATCGTCACGTCTGTTGCTTTACTAGTAATCGGAATGGCTAGAATCAAAAATCAAAAAAGTGTAAATGGGGGAATGTTTCTTTTTTTCATAGAGCTAATATACCACTTTCTTTAATTTTTATAATCTATCAAAGCCTCTAAAGTTTCTGGCAATAAAATGAAAACAAAGCATCACTTTCCAGTGGTTTGCCAAGACGAGTAAATACTGCGCCAAAAAGTATCCTTACACTTGGAAGAAAAATCCTATGAGTTTAAAACTAAACCATATTTGTGTAATTTTATTTGTGTAATAGATGCATCTAATCCGGCACATTATGACACCCCATCGAATCCATTGTGACTTCAAGAAGCAAAGTTATAAGCATTTGATTAGACGAAGATCCAGTTTTTTAAAAGTGACAAACTGGCCTGTTCAAACTCCACGGACTAGACATCTGGTTTTGAGAGTGATGAATGGCTAATTTATGCGTTCCTTTAATTTAAAACAAACAGAACAAGAAAATTGAAACAAAAAACTGACAAAGAGAGTTATGAAAAGCACAGAGAAGTAAAAACTGAAAAAAAAAACTGCTTTAAATAAAGCTTCATTGACGAAAATGTGTTGTCTCTATGTTGCGCTTGTTGGAATCTTTTTGTTAATAAAAAGATCAGTAAATCTTCCAAATCACCATAGGCCAACGACACTAATAATTTCACTGGAATATTTGACAAGTTCCAAAGTTTAGAATTTTGGACAGGTCGACTCCTTAAATTCTCATTGGACCCCTTAAATGTTGGTTTTGCAAGTACCAAAGGGTCCAGAAAAATTAAATTGGATCCGTCGATTTTTTGTGCTCGCGCTACCCCTGCGGCTTGTATAGGCCAGTTTGTCACTTTTAAAACTGGACCTTTGTCTATTCAATTGCTTGTAACTTTACTTCTTGAGGTCACATTGGATTCAATGTGGTGTCATAATGTGCAGGATTAGATAGTACATCTATTAAAAAAAACCAAATTAACCTCAATATTGTTCAGTTTTAAAATTGTGATTATTTTTCACAGTGTAAGGATACTTTTTTTGGTGAAGTATAAATTACCATTGACTTCACGTACAAAGGTTTCAAGTCCAGTGGTACACTCTAAACTTTATTCAAATTAAAGTGGTAGCATTTTGCTTGATTTTTGAAATTTAATTGATAAAATTTTATTGATTTGATTTGTCACGTGACTTACGTTGTGATTTGCAATACTCTCTGTCTCCCGTCTCCTCATAACAGTCTACAAAGCAAATGGAAATGGGATATTACAGTTAAAATCCATACCCCTCCATACATGCACCTATTATATCCCACACAGGGAGTGTGAATTTCAAATGGGGTTACCTGGATGAGACTCCATTTACAATATACGCCCTTGTGTGGGATATTAAGCTCATGTATATCTTTCATAGGGATATCAACTGGAATAGCACAATTTGCATGAGTGTTTCAAAATCCACAAACCAATTCCTCGAATAGGTATATTATAGGCCTACATACCAATGGTGGATCCAGGTTTTTGAAGGAGTGCGCTCATGTAAAGAATTACGCCCGACCCACCCCTGCTACATACTTCAATGTCAAAGTTTCATAAAATACCTTGAAAATGTAGGTCTTTTGGGAAATTTTACGTGTATATATCTTCAATATGAAAGGTAAAAATGTTCAAATGATGGTCGGCTTTTCATCCCAGCTACATACACTTTAAGTACATATCATTAGATTTATAAAGTTTACTTCGAGAACTGTTCAATGTCAAAAATATCAATTTTTAATAATTTGCCAAAAAATTGGTATTATATTGCGAATAAAAAAAAATCAAAATTATTTGATATCATAATTATTTCTCGTATTCATGCAATTTGGTGTGTCTGATGTGCTCTCAACGTAATGCGCAAAGATGGGTGAACGAGCCCTTAACCAGTGGCGTACCGTGGCTGCTCCTACCGGGGGAGTGAAGAGCAAAAAAAAAAAATAAAAAGGATTTTAGGCGCTAGCGCCCTAAAAGCAACACATTTTGATGTATAGTAAAATTTTCAAATTTTTCCGCCCTTTTTTTCTTTATTAATTCTTTTGCCGCCCCTTCGTTTTGGCCGCCCCTGTTTTTGCCCCCTTCTTCCGCCGCCCCTTCGTTTTGGCCGCCCCCTGCTTTTACCCCGGGGGGCTAGCGTTGAAAGTAAGTGTTTTGATTATTCTGAGACTGCATTTCAAATTGCGCTGCACCAGGTGAAATTACACCATAACTTTCAAAATGGGGTGTACAACAATTAACTCAAACACTGTAATTGCACCTGGCCATTACACCTGACCATTACATTAAAAAGAATATAAAATATCAGTACCGCAAAAGACAGTGACCGCAAAAGACACTGACCGCGAAAGACGGGTGCCGGGACCGCTAGTATTTCAAATAAGTAAGATTATGTTTGTAAATGGGATGGAAGGTGTCACTTGTGGTGGCATCATGCACTATATTCCAGTGTTTACAATGACGGAAGACGAAAATCCGATTGAGTGCGGAGACGAAGAAACTTTAGTCCACAAAATGTTCCAGTACTTTTACAATGGTCTCTAAATAGTTAATTGATTTCTACAAATAGTATCAGGAAATAGTGGTAGGAGAATGATTCATGGATGTGTCAGTGGAAGAAATTGCCAGCCTTGGAAGACAAAGGCCCTTCAAGGTCTGGAGGACTCAGGAGAAAGAAATGTCGTGAGGTAGCTCATAAGGCACCAGATGACCTTGAATTGCACCAAACATGTTGTCTTGTGTGTTCATGATGTGATTAAATGTCATTATGTCCTTAACCACGTGACCATATAATTGCAATTAAAATGTTCGAGTCTCCAAACCTTGCAAGATGTCATCTATCTTTGACTGTTATTTTTGTCCAATCACCACTTCCGCGCAAACTTCTTCTGTATGTACCCATTTTTCTGGTACCTTGACGAAACCGATTTGGCGACCATTTCAAAGGCATCTGGATACTCTGACAGGATATTGGATCATTGTTTTGCGGATTTATTCGTTTTTTCAGCAATGTTGCAATACTCGTGTGTAGTGTTTGTATCATGTTCTTACCTGGTGTCTCAATCATAACCGCTTTTTCAGCTGGTGCTAGAATGTTCTCAGACTCATCACTGCCTAATATGGCATAACGTACCTGAAATCAGTTGCATTCTTTGGTTACTTGCTTATCCACACGGTTATCAGAGGCTAAAGATTTACTTTTGGTAAAAACTTGAAACGTTTTATTTTAACAATGTCGATTCCCCTAATCATTAATTTGCTACATCTAATCTAAGTTAAACTGTTTAATTTGTTTTTCGCTTTGAAATTGTATCATTAGTATCGTTATGACTCGTGGATATCACTCGTATATCACGCCTTTCATAGCTGTCTCCTTTTCGCCAGCCCATAGGGCTGGTATCTAATCTTAGATGGGATTTGTGTACACTAAAGATTAGCTAAGATTATAGCCTTCTTCTATTGGTATGAATTTTTTTTTACTTCTTGTGGTGGAAATGTTTTTGATGTCTGCTAATTCGATTTGCAAGGAAAAGAAAGTATGTTTTGCCGTTTCAACGAACGAAAACGATTGAGTATTGCCAAAGTTATGTTTGAATTAATTATGACTTAAAAGTTATCATAGGTTAGGCCTACACATATAAACATAAACTTGTTCAGCAATCAGCATATCAAAAAAATGACATGGTCAACAATTAATAATTTAGGGGAATGATCACTGGAAAGAGGTCATATCAGTGGACTATACTGAGCATAGCATGATGTTTGGTTGCCTGTGAGTGCATAATTGATATGTTGATAACAGATCTAATAATGTTGTAGAATCAAAATCTTCATTATATGGACCACATAAGTCAAAGTAATTATCTATCCTATCCTGTATCGTTTTATGGATAAAAATGACTCAAAATGTTATTGATGATATTATTGCTATCTTTAACATCAGTTTTGTCTTTTCAACGGGAAAAATCCGATGGAAAATAGAGTTTTTAGGGGCTAGCTATAATATTGAACAATATATCCCATATTTTGACATGCACTTAAATAAATTATTGTCTTACTTTATAAATTATAAATACTGTAAAATGACACATAACTAAAGTGAGGCCACTTTCTATCTTTTTTATTTGATTCATAAAGTTACATTCAACAAAATGATTGAAGACTGAGAAAACACAGAATGCAGACTATATACAGAATGGAGTAGGTAAGATGCCATGTCCATAGCTTTGCAGGAGTTTCGGACTAACAATCAACACATTCCAGAAATACAGTTTATAAGTGAAGATTGTAGTGAATGATCAGTCCTTTATCATGTGCTTGCCACTATCTACTTTATAGTAAACTATACAATGCGAAATAATATAAAATCATTTTAAAATAAAATGTGCATGTAAGTTGAGTTTACATAGCGAATTAACTAACAACTGCAGTGTATTTCTTGATTTTAATAATACGCATGGGTAAAAAGCAGTAAAGACAAAAATGCAGAACAATTTGGAGTAATGAATTAAAGAGTTGACAGGAGTTATAGGAGTTAATGTTTTTTGCTGTTTCAGTGTGCATGTTCTCACCATTGATGGTTTGGTGGACTGTCATGTAACATGGATGTAAGCGTGATCCTAAAAATGCCTTTCACGGTGACCCAAACTATTTACAAGACCTCTTCTGCACTGAGGCTGGCCTTCCCTTTTAAAGGGAATTTTTATTATGTTTTTGTAAGAGTTTGATTTCAGCAGTTCATAATCGATTTAAACCTGGACCTCTTGGGAGGGAGGCCGAGGTACCGTACTTTGTATCGAAAGAGTATCCAGAATGAAGAAAACATGTATCAGTCAGGTACACCGATGGCCTGGGATATGGACAAAATGTTACAACCGCTTTCCCTCTTTCCTTCATAATTTTTTTTTACTATAAATGATGTACATACACGATTATAATATAACTGTAAGTGTATACATAGTTAATGGGGAGGGAATGTTGCAAAAAGGGATAGGGAACAAATTTCTAGAATAGTGAATGAAGCTGGAAGGATCATACGTGTATCGCGGCGGGACTTCGAAGCTGTCTATGCTGATCTGTTGAGCAAGAAGCTGACTGGTGTGATGGATACTCTGGTCATTCAATATTGTTTCTCATGTCAGCTGATCAGTGGCGTCCGCAGATTTTCAAAAGTGTGTGTGTGGTTGGGAGGGGGAGGGGAGGGGCACGAGTCTCGATTCTCCAAACGATTTCGGCTCGCTTCGCTCGCCCCCGTAACAGGTAAACCACAAATTTTCCTCCGACTTGGTGCATTTCCCCCTGACTTGGTGCATTTTCCCCGACTTACCCAGTGGCGTAACCAGTGGGGTGGCCGGGGGGCAAGCTGCCCCCCGGACACAAAAAAACTGGGAAGAAGAGCAAAAAAATTGGGAAGGGAAAAGGGGGGAAGGAGAGAAAAGAGGGAAGAAAAAAGGAAGGAGAAGAAAAAAAAGGGGAAAAGAGGGAAGAAGAAAAGGGAAAGAAGAAAGAGGGAAAAAGGGAAGGAGAAGAGAAAAGGGAAGGAGAAAAGAAAAGGGAAAGAAAGAGGAATTTGAAATTTGTACTCTGAAACACTGATTTTTAGCTTCTAATATGCCAAAACCAGGAGCTTCACGGGGCTCTGCCCCTTGACCCCCCATGGGGCTTTGCCCCTGGACCCCACCAGGGCCCCTAAGGCGGGCCCCTGGACCCCACCCGTTTAACGCTTCCCGGCAAGCCGCTCGCGACTTTTGGTCAACAATTGGGAAATTTTTCAATCTTGCCCCCCCGGAAGGTCAGGTCTGGTTACGCCCCTGGACTTACCATCACAAGTGTGGAGCCGCGGCACCCCCACCCCCTCTTTTCACACGCCACTGCAGCTGATTTCCAGACCTAGTCGTATGTGCTTGTCCTTTTGCCGTGACATAAACCGATATCTCTCCTCCTTCGTTCCGTAGGCCATTACACTTCACAACCCCATTTATACCAGGGGCTGTTCTTCATCTTTAATACTGCTGTTTTGATATTTGGCGGTATAATGTGTATTATGTATTAATTTATTTTGTATGAGTACTCATGGAATCATGGTCGAGTGATATTTCCTTATTGTGGATCTAAGAAAGTATTACTTGACTTGACATTGTTATTTATTCTGACTATTCTACATTTTAAAATTCTAACAAATTGTAATTAATTCTAGCCATCAATATTTAAAGAACGTTTCGTCCAAAGTAATAACAAATAACACAACGTTTGAAAACTTACAACGAAGTAGTATTCATATCCATACGGAACATTGACGAAAGTGTATTCGCTACGATTCTGTGTGAGAAATTATGGTAAGTGAGAGTATGGAAATCAGAAATTATCGTACAGATTAATTAAGTTTATTTGGAGCAAAGAACACGTTCATGTTATTTGAATGATTATTGTCATTTTTATAAATGGCACCGTTATTAGTGACCTCAAATGTTGTTGTTTCATTTTGTTTGAAGTATGATTGATGTATATAATTATATGTGTAATAATTATGAGCCCTAGGGGAGGGTAAAATTGGGGGAAAAGAATTTGGCGAGCCGAAATGGGGGGGGGGGTTGGGGGGCAAACAATTTTGGCGAGCCGAGGAGGGGGGGCAAGCAATTTTGACACACATTCATGGGGCACCTTTTAAATAAAACGCTCTAAAAATGCTAAAGAAAACAGTACGGAAACGCTTTAATATGCACATTTTCCTGCTCGCTGCGCTCGCAACATTTATCTATTTTAGACCATTTAACATGTTTAAGGTTTGCAAATTGGGATTTGGCATGTGTAAAGGGTGGGGGGGGGGGGGGTTAGGGGGCCGGGGGGGGGGAAGGGAGGTTTTGCAGGGCGGGGGGGGGGAGCAAGCGATTTTTGGCCGGCCGTTTGGAAATTTTACCCGCCCGCGGGGCTCCTAATTATTGCACAGCCCCTAATGCAGGTTGTAAATGCGGCACTAATTTTACGGTATCTAAAATTCGTAGTTAGGCCTAATGTTTATGAACTTACGGTGTACATGTAGTCGCATCCTAAATTGGCGGTATCCGTACTTGTCCTACAAAATTGACTTCCCCATGGAAGCTGCATGTATGGAAGTGCTGAAAGGCAAGTTGCGTACCCACGTGGTGCTGAGGTACGTAAGGAACACAAATACACTTAGTGTATGCAACAATATTAATTGAATTGTTCAGTGAGTGAATCAGTAGGCCCTATTCATGACACATTTTGCTGAAGAGGCCGAGCGATTCATACTCAATATCAAATGTTCGTCAAATACAGGGCCGGATTTACAAGTGGGCCAGATGGGCCCCCGAAATTGCCATGTGCGTGTTTCTTTTTAGCCCCAAAACACCATGTTTTGGACCAAAATCAGGGGCGTATAGCAAGCACATCAGGGGCCCATGGACAAGTAGGCCCCTACAGACCCTTTTAACCAGGGCGCGATTTACCTTAGGGGGGGGCGTCAAGTCAGTGGCAAAGTTTTTAGTTTACGTATAAGGGGGGATTAACATATTTTATTCCGATATAGGACATATGTGCGCAAAGCACACAAAAAAATTCAATTTCAGACTATTTTAGCCCAGATCAACATGAATTTTGCTATTTGAATGCGCGAGAAGCCCGGAAAATTTTACAATTTTGCCCTATTTTGGTCTAAATACAGGCTGTTATTGGGGTTAAAAGAAAGATGCATTGGGCCATTGGGGGAGGTGACCTGGATCCGGGCCCATCTGGCCCAATGGTAAATCCGGCTCCATTATCAGCCCTTATTTAATTTTCGCTTTTGTGCTCGGGCCCCTGAACCCTCGTGGCCCATAATTAATCTAACGATATGTAGGCCTATATGGCCTACTTAAAGTGTAGGCTATTTAGCTGGAAGGAAAAGCCGACCATCATTTCGGACATTTCGCATTGAAGGTACACATTTTGTCCACCAAAAGACCTAAATACTGTCCCCAAAAGACCTAAATATTTCAGGTCTTTGGGGGAAATAATGTGAATCTTCCATGCGAATTTTTTAAATGATCGTCGGCTTTTCCTCCTAGCTACATACACTTTAAGTACATATCGTTAATTTATAAAGTTTACTTCGAGGACTGTTAAATATCAAAAATATCAATTTGTAATAATTTGCCATAAAATTTGTATTATCAAAAAATCAAAATTATTTGATAACAGGACATCCCTCGTATTTAGAATGCAATTCGATATGTCTAATGTGCTCTCATGTCCCAGGAAAAATGCTATGCAAACGTTGCTATCCAAGCCCTTGCTCATTGTTCATCAGACTAATCATGTAATTGTATTTGTATAACAGGATAGGTAGCATAGCAATTAATGAAACTGTAAGAATTTTTACAGTTCTTTGAAATTTATAATAATAAATAAATACAAATAATTGTAGTACACAAATTTTGTTAAGTTCTATTATTAAATCAAGCTTTACACTTTACTCAACTAACCATCTGCTGTTGGATCCTCCCAATTAGTAAGTACATCCAACCTCCAATTCGTGTCATTCTCCGTTTTGGTTTCATTCTCCATTTTGAAGGTAATTTGGAAAGTGACTTCATTCACATTAGCTAAAAATAAACATCGAAATGATCGGATGTTAAAAACAAAGCAAGCAAACTCATTTACTTAAAAAAATCGAACAATCACTTTGATTTCAGAAATGGTTATACGGCTTTAAATTTAACAATTACGTACATGGTCGAACCTGAAAGCATGCAGCCCCCGCAGCCACTATTGTATTTACCCCATTTATTATTATGCCACATTAATTACATTTTCATGTCCATATTTGGAATTGAAATGAAAAATGCATTAAAATAAAATGTACAAACAAGCCCAATATTGGTTCAGTGGTTCTTGAGATAGCTCTAAGATAATTTGAGAAAGTTATCTGAAAACTTGCGACTCTTTATGTTGCATTGAAGCATATGGCTAGCACGTGGCGCATTAAATTTGGAGAAAGTCAAATGAACGTTTTGGTAACTAAAAAGTACATTTCCTGACCAACAACTTCAGTGGAGAGTTCTGGACAAATGAAGTGAATAAAAATGCCTCTTGAAAAATAGCTGAATATATTGAAATTGGACCTGGTGAATTATGGCATGACCCAGTTATTCGACTGTCACTTTAAAACAAAAGCTTTTACAACATTGTTTGAGATGTACTCAACAGTCTTACCAAAATACATGTATTTTGTTGTTGGTTATAATTATACTTACGCAATTCACAGCAATGGTGCCGATTTACTGAAACGCAAAGTAAGTCTTGGGCAAAACTTTTCGGAAACGCAATGCCAACAATAACAAGCACAATAGGAAAAAACATTGTTTGCGTCTCTGTCCTCTGTAAAACAACAATGCTGTTGAAACCAAAACATTATTTAACAATTAATTAATAGGGGTGGTGCAATAATAATGTGTGCCACCAGGGTGGTGAATTATGGGGGTGGGGGCAAGAATTTTTTGCAGGCAAAAGAGGGGGAGGGGCGCCCTGCCAGTAAATGTCATTGTTTATAAACTCAATACCTGTCCTCCAAAAGAAACAGGAAAAATCTGTCAACCTGGATGAGTTAACTGCATGTGCCATATGCCCCGGCCATATGAAACCAACATACCAAAAAATGAGCAAAAACAAAAAAAGTGACTTGACCCTGTGTCTGACATTTCAGATAATGGATTTACTTGTGATTTGACTATTTTGAAATCGGATCACATGAGCTCATTACCGAGTAAAAGGTTGGCCACATTTACAAGATATTCTCTTCTGCCAGCAGATCCAGACCCCGGGATCCAGACCATCCAAGAAATTCAAGAAGGAACTCGATAAAATGGCCGTTATGATCTGAAATACACTCCAAAGATCAGCCCATAACAAAATCCGTACAAATTTGTGATCGCACCCGTCGCCTTGTCATTTTGTGTTCTGCTTGTTGAAGTTGTTATATATATTCTCTTGAATTTTTAGTACAATTACCTAATTCGGTAATCGCTCCTATTTTTCTACTGTATAATAATTATTTAAGTATGCATTAACTTGGAAAATGTATCTAGACTTTGTCCATTGCGGGTTATTTGTTCCTCCTTGCATTCTTCCATTTGCTGGTATTTTGTATTTTGCATTTGCTGAATAAAAGTTAATAAAACACACCTATTCTCATAGTTTTGTTTTTCTTTCTTACGCATGTTCACAAGTGAAAACAAAAAGCATAATCATTGCGATTCCCTTCTTTTTTATGTAGTATAAGGGCCGAAGTGCGAATGTCAACGGACAAGTGGTGGCACCAATTGACAATCAGATTTAGTGAGTGGAGCGGGTTTTTTTTACCTGGAGTATTATATTTCTAGTATAAGACATATATAACCAATTTGTCATAAGTTCATTTATATTTGGCACTACATGTAGTACGTCATGCACCAGGAGATATACCAGAATACAATGGACCTATCCCAATGGTTGAACTTATATTATTCACTCTGGTATAATCTATCTATTGTGTTTTGGTACATGTACATTGCATTCCAATCCAACTATTTTCAAAAAGAAAGTGTATAGTATATTATAAAATGCACGTAAGAGCTAGAAACGGATGGTACGGACTGACACTGTTTGGTTCACGCATGTCGAAATTTTTCGCCTGGCTCATGACCTCATACCCTCCGGATTTTGGATCCGGGATCAGAGAAAGTGGAATGCAAACTTTGATATAATATTGAACACTGGATACTCGTATTATATTTCTAATAGAATGTTATACCTTTCTGTGTGTTAACTACTTCTTCGTAACTGGTAAAATTCAACCAGATTTGTATAGGCCTGGTAATTTCAAATTGAGAAGTCGAGAACATCCAGACCCTATTTATTACTCTTTGTAGGTTGATATGCTGCTCCAAGAAAGTATCCTTACACTTGGAAAAATAATCACAATTTCAAAACTGAACCATATTGGGGTAACTTTGTTTTTTTAATAGATACACTATCTAATCCGGCACATTTTGACACTCCATTGAATCCAATGTGACTTCAAGCAGTAAAGTTACAAGCATTTGATTAGACGAAGGTCCAGTTTCAAAAGTGACACACTGGCCTATTCAAAACTCCACGGACTAGACATTGAGAGTGGTGAATGGCTATTTGTGTGTGCCTTTAAGGGGGTACTACACCCCTCGATAAATGTGTGTCTATTTTTGCATTTTTCTCAAAAACTAATAACAGTGGTAACAAAAGTTATGTATATTATAGGGGCAAGGAATCCAATTACTACACTGGAATTTCAGTGACCCAAGACAAGCGGGTTGTTATTTATGATCAGAAATAAGGTACCGCTAGGATGTACCTCGTTTCCTATCATATATATACTGAACCGCTTGTCTTGAGTCACTGAAATTTCAGTGCAGTAATTGGATTCCTTGCCCCAATAATATACATAACTTTTGTTACCAGTGTGTAATTATTTTTTGAGAAAACTGCAAAAATAGTCACAAATTTACCACATGGGTGTAGTACCCCCTTAATTTAAAACAAAAGGAACAAAAGAAAACTGAAACGTGAAAAGTACAGAGAAGCAAAAACTGAAACAAATACTGCTTTAAATAAGGCTTCATTGAAGAAACTGTGTAGTTGCGCTTGTTGGAATCTTTTTGCGTCTTGTATAGGCCAATTTGTCACTTTTAAAACTGGACCTTCGTCCATTCAATTGCTTGTAGCTTTACTTCTTGAGGTCACATTGGATTCAATGTGGTGTCATAATGTGCAGGATTAAATAGTGCATCTATTACAAAAACAAATTTACCCCAATATGGTTTAGGTTTGAAATTGTGATTATTTTTCCAAGTGTAAGGATACTCTCTTGGCGCAGTATATATATATAGTAATCTTTCTTTATTTGAGGTTAAAACAGCTTCAGTGGCAAGCTATAGCACTGCTTTCCAAGCAGGCCCTCATACAAAAGTAACAAAGTACATTATATTCAAACAATAATTATTTATAATTTCTCAAAATATACAAAGTACAGCAATAAAATACAAGTTAATAAAAATTAAAGTACAATGTGAATGTACATAAAAGTAAACACTTTTAAACAGGACCTTGGTAAACTTTTGATTTGAATTGGCCCGGGAATTGCCCTATTGAAATATTCTACAACTCTCTCAAACTTCACGGGAAAAAGTTAGTAATATCAGAGGCCGCGGTTTGGGTCTTGAATTTCAGGCTAAAACGATAGGTATATTAATTTATTTTCGTGGCCATTTTACCTCGAACTTCACGCACAGACCAACAATATCTTATCCAAAACAGTGGCAGGTGAAAAGGGTAGCCTTTGCAAGAAAATTCAAGCCTGAGTAGATCCAGCCCGGGAGATCCAGGGGTAGGTAGGTCAGTGTTTTTGGTTGAAAATGTGAGGGTCTGCTGGAGGATATGGTAACACTTGATAGTATACTAGTGACTACACCGGGGGTTAAGTTCCAGCGGCATAGCCACCTGTTGAGTGTGAGGGGCCAAAGCCAAGTTTTCGTCCACATTTGTCAATTTTTGGTCCCATTTTTAGTCATTTTAATGACACTCTTTGCCGTCATATTTTCATTTTTGACAATTTCGGGGGGACTAACAAACCCGGCTCCTCCTGGCAACGCCATGAACTTGAATATTGTCTTACAGCATACCAAAAAAGAAAGCAACAAACAACTACACACACACCCCCACACACCCCACACAGGTACAACTTTTGCAGAACAGTCGACATTGACTTTGACAGAAATGATAATATTAATAATACTCACCTATGCCTAATATCTGGGGACTTCGTAAAATAAATATCGCATTTTGGATCACACGTGTGGAAGTATATTTTCCTTCTGTATTAAGCAGTTGAAACAAGAATACATATTAAATCAATTTGCCCTTGAAAGACTAACCACTATTTACGTAAAATATTTTAGGTACCGGATTTGGGTGAATGCACTACGAATTCTATAACATGACGTCACTGTTTTGTTATTTTATTATTGTGATAATTTCTGTGCAAGATCAACAACTTGCAAGGTCAAATTAAGACGATTCATTTTACACTGTAATTATTGTAACACAATTTGGAGAAATCCTGTGGCGTGCAGACCGAATAGCAGTGACTGGTCACACTGGTGGGTGAAATGTCTCAAAATACCGGGGTTGAAATTGAACAGCATCTGTCATTTCATTGTTGTACCTTTGCAGACCAAAATTTTCCGCTTTGTGGGTGTGTGTGTGTGGTGGGGGGGGGGTGTAGCCATAAATTGCAACTGATTGCAAAATATTAGCATTTAAATAAATAACTAAATAACTAAATAAATAGTAGATATTATGCCTTTGATGAAATACTTTTTGTCAGCTGTAGATATGTGGCAATAATGAAGTAATTGCTACCAGTAGTAGATATTATAGCTTTGTTGAAATACCTTATATCAGCAGTAGATATATGGCAATGATGAAGTAATTGCTATCAGTAGTAGATGAACTATCTGTCATCAGCAGTAGATTCTGGCAATGATGAAGTAACTATGGCTTTAATAAAATGCCTTACATCAGATATATGGCAATGATGACGTAATTGCTAGTAGTACACATTATGGCTTTGACGAACTACCTGATACTGATCAGCGTAAATAAAGGGCAGTCCCTTATTTCAAAAATTGAGTTTAGTTTTGTTTTGGTGAACTATCTGATATCAGCAGTAGATAAAAGAGATTGATGAACTACCTGATAACAGAGTAGATATAGGGCATTGTTGAACTATCTGATATCGACTAGCAGAAGATATACGGCATTGATGAACTACCTGATAGCAACAGTAGATATAGGGCGTAATTGATGAACTACCTGACATCAGATGTAGATATAGGGCATTGATAAACTACCTGATATCAGCAGTAGATATAGGCCATTGATGAACTATCAGCAGTAGACATAGGGCATTGATGAACTACTTGATATCGGCAGTAGATATAGGGCATTGATGAACTACCTGATACCATCAACAGAAGTATCAGGTAGTTCATCAATGTCCTAAACCTATGTGACATTGGTGAATTACCAATTATCAGCAGCATGCAGCAGATACAACACAAAATAACACACGAGGTGCTACGTGACATTGATGAACTATCTGTTATCAGCAGTAGATTTTGGCAATGATGAAGTAACTGCTATCAGTAGTAGATATTATGCCTTTGATGAAAAACGTTTTATCAGCTGTAGACATACATGGTAGATATGTGACAATGATGAAGTACTAGTAATTGCTATCAGTAGCTGTAAGTAGGGCATTGAAGAACTATCAATATCAACAGTAGATAAAACATTGATGAACTACCTGATAACAGCGGTAGATATAAGATATTGATGAACTACCTGATATAGCAGTGACATTGATGAACTAGCTGATATAGAAGATATATGACAATGATGAAGTAATTGCTTTCAGTAGTAGATATAGCAGTGGCATTGATGAACTAGCTGATATAGAAGATATATGACAATGATGAAGTAATTGCTATCAGTAGTACTATAGTAGATATAGCACTTTTTAGCAGTGACATTGATGAACTTGCTGATATAGATGATATATGACAATAATGAAGCAATTGCTATCAGTAGTACTAGTAGATATAGCAGTGACATTGATGAACTAGCTGATAAAGAAGATATATGGCAATGATGAAGTAATTGCTATCAGTAGTACTATAGTAGATATAGCACTTTTTAGCAGTGACATTGATGAACTTGCTGATATAGATGATATATGACAATAATGAAGCAATTGCTATCAGAAGTAGATATAGCAGTGGCATTGATGAACTAGCTGATATAGAAGATATATGGCAATGATGAAGTAATTGCTATCAGTAGTACTAGTAGATATAGCAGTGACATTGATGAACTTGCTGATATAGAAGATATATGACAATGATGAAGCAATTGCTATCAGAAGTAGATATAGCAGTGGCATTGATGAACTAGCTGATATAGAAGATATATGGCAATGATGAAGTAATTGCTATCAGTAGTACTAGTAGATATAGCACTTTTTAGCAGTGACATTGATGAACTAGCTGATATAGAAGATATAATGACAATGATGAAGTAATTGCTATCAGTAGTAGATATAGCAGTGGCATTGATGAACCAGCTGATATAGAAGATATATGACAATGATGAAGTAATTGCTATCAGTAGTACTAGTAGTAGATATAGCAGTGGCATTGATGAACTAGCTGATATAGAAGATATAATGACAATGATGAAGTAATTGCTATCAGTAGTACTAGTAGATATAGCAGTGACATTGATGAACTAGCTGATATAGAAGATATAATGACAATGATGAAGTAATTGCTATCAGTAGTAGATATAGCAGTGGCATTGATGAACCAGCTGATATAGAAGATATATGGCAATGATGAAGTAATTGCTATCAGTAGTAGATACCATGCCTTTGAAGAAATACGTTTTATCAGATGTAGATATGTGGCAATAATGAAGTACTAGTAAATGCTGTCAGCAGTAGATATCATAGCTTTGGTGAGATACCTTATAACAGCAGTAGATATATGGCAATAATGAAGTAATTGCTATCAGTACTATGGCTTTAATGAACTCCCTTACATCACCAGTAAATATATGACATAATGATGAAGTAATAATGCTATCAGTAGTAGACATTATGGCTTTGATGAACTACCTGATATCAGCAGTAGATATAGGGCATTGATGAACTACCTGATAACAGAGGTAGACATAGGACATTGATGAACTACTCGATATCAGCAGTAGATATAGGGCATTGATGAACAACTTGATATCAGCAGTAGATATAGGGCATTGATGAACTACCTGATATCAGCAGTAGATATAGGGCATTGATGAACTACCTGATAACAGAGGTAGACATAGGACATTGATGAACTACTCGATATCAGCAGTAGATATAGGGCAATGATGAACAACTTGATATCAGCAGTAGATATAAGGCATTGATGAACTACCTGATAACAGAGGTAGACATAGGGCATTGATGAACAAACTGATATCAGCAGTAGATATAGGACATTGATGAACTACCTGATATCAGCAGTAGATATAGAGCATTGATGAACTACCTGATATCAGCAGTAGATATAGAGCATTGATGAACTACCTGATATCAGCAATAGATATAGGACATTGATGAACTACCTGATATCAGCAGTAGATATAGAGCATTGATGAACTACCTGATATCAGCAGTAGATTATAGAGCATTGATGAACTACCTGATATCAGCAATCATCAGTAGATATAGAGCATTGATGAACTACCTGATATCAGCAGTAGATATAGGACATTGATGAACTACCTGATATCAGCAGTAGATATAGAGCATTGATGAACCACCTGATATCAGCAGTAGATATATAGCATTCATGAACTACCTGATGTCAGCAGCAGATATAGAGCATTGATGAACTACCTGATATCAGCAGTAGATATAGGGCATTGATGAACTACCTGATATCAGCAGTAGATATAGGGCATTGATGAACTACCTGATATCAGCAGTAGATATAGGCATCGATGAACTACCTGATATCAGCAGTAGATATAGAGCATTGATGAACCACCTGATATCAGCAGTAGATATATAGCATTCATGAACTACCTGATGTCAGCAGCAGATATAGAGCATTGATGAACTACCTGATATCAGCAGTAGATATAGGGCATTGATGAACTACCTGATATCAGCAGTAGATATAGGGCATTGATGAACTACCTGATATCAGCAGTAGATATAGGGCATTGATGAACTACCTGATATCAGCAGTAGAATATAGGGCATTGATGAACTACCTGATATCAGCAGCAGATATAGAGCATTGATGAACTACCTGATATCAGCAATAGATATAGGGCATTGATGAACTACCTGATATCAGCAGTAGATATAGGGCATTGATGAACTACCTGATATCAGCAGTAGATATAGGGCATTGATGAACTACCTGATATCAGCAGTAGATATAGGGCATTGATGAACTACCTGATATCAGCAGTAGATATAGGGCATTTATGAACTACCTGATATCAGCAGTAGATATAGGGCATTGATGAACTACCTGATATCCGCAGTAGATATAGGGCATTGATGAACTACCTGATATCAGCAGTAGATATAGGGCATTGATGAACTACCTGATATCAGCAGTAGATATAGGGCATTGATGAACTACCTGATACCAGCAGTAGATATAGGGCATTGATGAACTACCTGATATCAGCAGTAGATATAGGGCATTGATGAACTACCTGATAACAGAGATAGACATAGGGCATTGATGAACTACTCGATATCAGCAGTAGATATAGGGCAATGATGAACAACTTGATATCAGCATGCAGTAGATATAGGGCATTGATGAACTTATTGATATCAGCAGTAGATATAGGGCATTGATGAACTTATTGATATCAGCAGTGGATATAGGGCATTGATGAACTGCCTGATAACAGAGGTAGACATAGGACATTGATAAACTACTCGATATCAGCAATAGATATAGGGCAATGATGAACAACTTGATATCAGCAGTAGATATAGGGCATTGATGAACTTATTGATATCAGTAGTAGATAGGGCATTGATGAACTACCTGATATCAGCAGTAGATATAGAGCATTGATGAACTACCTGATATCAGCAATAGATATAGGACATTGATGAACTACCTGATATCAGCAGTAGATATAGAGCATTGATGAACTACCTGATATCAGCAGTAGATAATAGAGCATTGATGAACTACCTGATATCAGCAGTAGATATAGAGCATTGATGAACTACCTTATATCAGCAGTAGATATAGAGCATTGATGAACTACCTGATATCAGCAGTAGATATAGAGCATTGATGAACTACCTGATATCAGCAGTAGATATAGGGCATTGATGAACTACCTGATATCGGCAGTAGATATAGGGCATTGATGAACTACCTGATATCAGCAGTAGATATAGGGCATTGATGAACTACCTGATATCAGCAGTAGATATATGGTATTGTCGAACTACCTGATATTAGCAGTAGATATAGGGCATTGATGAACTACATACAAATATCAGTAGGTAGACGTGTACGTGTAGGACATTGATAAACTACCCGGTACACACATGCGTTTAAAGACGGAGCATTGAGGCAGGTCATTTATTATCTGTTGTTACTTTTTAATCAAATGACACAACAAGACATGCTGTTGATATAATAGTGTTTTAATTATATTGGCATATTCATTATGAGCAGCAAAATTGTCAGACCAGGTTATACCCCATACAGTTTGTTTATTAAATTAAAATGAACAAATTCATTCACTTCCACACAAAACAATTATTGCATCGCCTAGGTTACCATGGTTACAGAAATAATAAACAGAATCAAAGGCAAAGTTTTGAAAAACCAAATATGTGACGGGAACAAGCAACACTAGGTCTAATTACTAAAATTGCCTATACAGGCCAAACCAAGTCCTCCAACCAATTATGTTTGCTCCAAAATATCAAGGAAAATAAAGAAATGGGTTATTCCAGTTGAAATCCATACATCCCCTATAAAAAAATGACCTTAATCTCCCACACAGGAGGTGTAGATTTCAAATTGAGTCGCCAATTCAGGTAACCCCGTTTGAAATTTGGTGTATCCTTAGTGTAAGATATTCATGAGTCCGACTAGTGTCAAGTCCGAAATGCAAACTCCGTATATGGAAGATTAAGGTCACATCTTCGATATGGTGTATATATTTCAAGCAGGTACCTATGAAATGCTTAACTCTTCATGGTCCTTGAACATTTGTAATTGAGAATCCCTACGATTTTTGTTATTTAAAATGATTTTGAGATATGCCTCATAAGTGTTGACTTATTTTCAGACTTGGTTGTTGTCTGCAACATGACAATAGCGAGATTTCGTTTTCCACGACGGTGTACTGCAAGGGTAAAAATTAATGATCACAAACGTCATTGAAAAGTTGTCGTTTTTACAATAGTGCAGATTTACTGTGTAGTGCTGCTCCAAAAACTGTATGACAAAAGTGCAAAGTTGCCACATGTGCACATGATTCGAGGTGTCAGTTTACCATCCCAGACTCATCTGTCATCTAAAAAAGGAAACTTGCCAAGTATTAGTATCTCTAGAACCATTAAATTTACTTTCGGTGGAGTTTCAACAGTTTTAGCCTTTATTGATGGGCAAGAAAAATTGCTATCATGCAACAGTGACTAATTTTGCAGGACCCAGTCACATATGTAGAATTTGAACTCTATACAGAGAACATAACAAAATGAGTTTTAACCCGTGTCCAGTGATTATTTCATACTTAAGTATAATATTTTAGAAGTAGCATGTTTTTCTTCCTTTTCACACACACAAATTTAAAACAGGACAACTATAAGAGAAGTCATTTCTTAAATACCCTGAAAAATAGTAATTTGTAAACAACTTAACACAGCCATGAAACAAAAAATAAACAAAAAATAAAAATTGCCTTCATATCATGTACACCATTTTCGCTCTTAAATTTGCTCAGAGGTCACATAATTCATAGAAACCTTGATGTTCAACTTTTATTACAATAAATCAAACTAGAGATTAAATTCTGATACAAGTTTTATTTGCATCGCTTAATACTTTGTTTATATGTATGATTCATGCAAAGATAATTTTCAATAGTACTAACTGGTGTACATTGTTTACTGCAGATTCCGGTTTTGGGAGGTTTTTTGTTGTTATATTTACTATATTAATCCTTTGTTGTTTAAAAATGACATTTCACAATAAAGGACATTCATATATTTCTGATATTGACCAATACAAACAATGGTCCAATTTTGAAAGTAACAGCAGAAAACATGCTTAATCAAGTGATGATGATGACAAATTTTTACAATATAATATCATATAGACCATTCCTATAATTGGACCTTTCCTGCCGTTGATAGGGGTGAACATCAATATCACATTGATATTACACATACTGTAAAACAAAAGCTAGGTCAAGAAGGGTATCATGTGATTATAAAATAACAATATGTGACACGATCTGGTCCATGGGTGCTAGGGTTGGGTGCCAAAGGCAGCAAATCTGAAACTGAGATAAATGTAAAAATATGGAGTAAAAAACAATAAGATACATAAGAAAATAGACATCAAAAATTTCATAACTTTAGAGCCAAGTATGCTAGACCTTTGGTGTTTTCAGTAAATGATAGCCTATTGTATGATTAACGTAATAATTACAATTACTCAATTTTCAATTACTCAAAAATGCCTCCTTTGGCCCCCATGGACCAGATCGTGTCACATATAATCATATCATACCCTTCTTGACCTCACCTTTGCTACTCTATGAAATGTGATATCGATCTGATTGATGTAATATCGATGTTCACTCCATCAACGTCTAGAAGATTTCCAATCATATGAATGGTTTATAATGTATACAAACAGATGTGGAGACTGGACTTTTGTAGTTCAAGTAATGCAACATGCACAATTACTAAAACAACTGCATATTTTGATTGTATCCTCAGATACATTGATTCGATCCTTCGTGTAATTCAAGAAGTGTATAAATCCTATAAATCAAGTAGATAACTCTCTGGACTAACCTACACCCAATAGAATTTCCCATTTTCATATTTCAATTCAAACCCATAACCATATTTGTTTTTTGTTTTGCTTTGTTTTAAATAATTGTGACCATTATCAATCAATACCAATTCTAATTGGTTATTGCAACTCAAGCTCACAACCTCTTGTTGGTCACTGTGACCTTTCACATACACCAATTCTGATTGGTTACTGCTATTATATTTATATGAAAGGCTCTCAGTCATTGGCTGGTCACTGTAATCTTTGACATACACCACTTTTGCTTGGTATTTATCAAGGAAAGATCCATCTCTAGAAAGCTTCTTCGCTCTTGAGCATCTTGGTGGTATCTAGATGTTGGAATCGTTCTATCACAGCAACTATGGAGCGTTCACCGTGTACGTGGTTATCACGAGTACGAACATTGACAGTCTGGTTTTCTCTCTCCTTCTCGCCAACAACTGAAACAAACAATGTTAACACATGTTAGCACAACTGGCCTACGTGATATTAATGTAGGGAATAGCATAGCTGTGGTTAGACTTTTCACTTCTGGTGTATGAAGTCTGGGGTTCCATTCCCGGCAGTAAAAACTATCGACTTGGGAACAAAGTCTGAATTTAATTTCAATTTGTAGATTAAATTAAGATTTCCGCTCTAAATGAACCATGGGAGTACTCTCTCCTTTAGAGGGGATGTTAAGCCATTGGTCCCATGTACAGAAGAGCCATGTACATGTAGCTTAAATTCATTTTCGAGAAGAGTAGGGTGTTAACCCCTGACTGCCTAACTCATCCTGGTGTTGAAATGTACCCAATGGCTTTCTTAGGTTATCCACGGTTGTCCAACCTGAACAAATCGAATCATATCAAAATGTATCTGACAAGCTAAACTGCAAACTATTGTTGTTGAAAAGGGAGTTCAAGGTAATGAAATTCATTAATCAACCGTATAGAAACACAATTGAAGTCACTGAACCCAAACTAAGCTGTATGGCTGGATTGTCCAATGTTCTTTTCTTCTTTATGCACAATATATACGATAGAAACAGCACTGTGGTGCACAAAAAAATTGGGCACAAACTTTATTCATAATACAAGCATGAGAATACATCATTTATGAAAATGCTGGAAAAGCTGGAAAAGAGCGTAAAATTGGACAAAAACGCCTGAAAATGGGCTGCAAATAAATAAAATTGTGTGAATTTTGGAAAATCTCATGCCTGATAATGTATATAGCAGAAACAGCACTGTGCCGCACAAGAACATTTGGGCACATACTAATTAACAAAATCACCAAGGAATTGGGCTCTACTGTATTCCAGTTGAAATCCTATGGAAGACATAACCTTAATGCCCCACACAGGTGGTGTACATTTCGAATGGAGTCACCCATTCAGGTAAACTCATTTGAAATTTACACTCCCTTTACGGTAATGGCTTCCATAGGGGGGTGTATGGCTTTCAATTTGAATAACCCATTCCACCTAGACTATTAGTGGCATGTATTACGCAGTTATTGTGGCTTTCTTACTAGCAGTAGCACACGTTTGTTTAGAAAAGTCATTGTCTAACATACCAAGATTTACCTAGTAGCCCTACATGTTGATGTCCCCATCAACATGACAGGCGCATGGGAACAACTTTTATTTGCCCAAATTGTGGGAATTGCTATTTAAAAAAAAGATTCATTCACAAGCCATACTTTGCTGTACGATCTGGTCAAAATGTTTTTGAAAAAGGTTTATTCTAGATGAAATCCATACACCCCATATGGAAGCCATAACAGTAATCTTCCACACAGGGAGTGAGAATTACATAATGGATAACCTGAATGAGTGATTCCGTTTGAAATCTGCACCCCATGTGTGGGAGATTAATGTCATGTTTTCCATAGGGGGTGTGTGGATTTCAACTGGAATAGCCCCACATTGTCTCATGTCAAGTTCTCACCTAATATGAAGTTGTATTGAGCCAGCTGTGCATTGCGTATTTTCTTGTTCATGGTTTCTCCATCGTCGATATTGCTGTCACAGTTGAATCCGGCTTCAAAGATTTGTTTCTTTACCTCGTTCGCATACTCATTGAAGGCTGGGCCGATTGGTATCACCATGGCTTGACGTGGGGAAATCCAGAATGGCCTGGAAATGACAAAAAATATATCATGACACTTGTCATCAGGTTTGTTCATTGGGTAGTCTTGATTTGAAGAGCTTTGTTGCAAAACCCCTTACATCCACTTTTGACTTTTTGAGAAAAACAGCTTTTTTTAATTGTGCAAGTATTACTGGTTCGATTTGATTCAATTTGGGTTTGGATAAAGTGTTGATGAATAGAAACTAAAAGAATAGGTTTGGTACAATTTTGAAGCCTTCCTATTTATTTTATTATATCTTTTATATCGCGCCTTTTGTGGATGTAAGGGCTTTTTGCAACAAAACAAATTTACCCCTTTTCTAGAAACCACCTTTGCAATCATATTTGAGCCCATTTGTTTGCACTACTTTATGTAACTTGACTAATGCTTTCAAAATCAAAAAGAAAAATTGAAATATCTCATTTACTTTTTTAATTATGAATTCTTAATTAAATTCGGAAAATGGCATTTTTTGAGTATTTCCGAAGCTACACCTTTTGTTAATTAAAATGATTTTTTTCAAAAATAGTGACCCAAAAACAGTTCACTTTGGTTTTAATAGGTAAAGAACATTCCATGCTACTAGTATACATCAAAAAATTAAAACAAAACAATTCTATGTTTATTTTATGTTCAGATTTCCGGAAATTCCCTAAGATTTCCCGAACGGGAAATATACCACATCTCCGGAAGGGAAAGTGGTATGAAGGTCAAACAACCACCAAAATGTGTATTTTTACACACACTATAATGTCATGTCAATAACTAAATTTCAGCCAAAAGTGGATGTAAGGGGTTTTGAAACAAAGCTCTTCATTTGTAAAGCAAGAAGATTGGACATTGAACTAAAACAAAATATCTCAGTAACAAATGTTTTAATTTTAATCTGTAGCCTGACAATTTAGGTTGCTGCATATAACAAAGTACTCTAAGTTAAGGTTGATCTTTCATGTAATTAGTTCGTGTAAGCTAATCCTAACCCAATTCCTAACCCTAAGTTGTGGTAAGATTACATGAAGGCTTAACCAAAGTTATTCACATAAATTTGGAAGCTTTTTGGGATGATCTAAATTTGACAAGCTTGTATGGAATAAAGTATTTGACTTGTTGCAGGTATTACTAATCCTCAAAATAAAAAGGAGAACCAAGGCAAATTGAGTGCAGTGACTGACCGTTTTTGAATTTGCTCCCTGGACTTCAGTTTGTTTGTTTTCATTTTCGAGCCATGCTTTCAGGCCCTTGTCAAATTGCCGAGTCACAGGTTACGCTTCGACTCAGCATGCCTATCTAACTAAACATATAATTACTTATTCTAAATGAATAAAACAATTGACATGATCTGCAACTGAAAAAAGAAAATGCAAAAACAAAACATGTAATAATAATAATTACGATGTTATATACTTACCACTTTCCTCCATAGCTTTCAGTGATAACAGCCATCAACCTCTCCACTGAACCCAATATGGCACGGTGGATTATGACAGGTCTCTTCTCTGTGCCATCAGCACTGCAAGCAAAACAGGTGGGACACAAAAGGGGCTAATTAATAAACTTCCTTATGGATTGGGTTGGGTATTTACTGCCTTTTCTGTTACTTGTCACCTGATTATATAACATGGTTGGGGTTTTTTTCACCCTGTATTCCAAAACTACAATGGATTTTGACCTAAATTTTGATATCCTCTCAAGTAAAAATGAAAAAACTCATTGGGCGATGAATTTTGGTTAGAGTTCAATTTGTGATTTGAAAACATTATATGATTCTGTCAAATTTGTTTTCTGTAACACAGCTCTGATGGCTGACATGTCACAACAAACTCTCAACTGGCAAATGACGACTTTCACAAGAAAACTAAATCATTATGCTGTGGGTCAGAGGTAATACTCAGGCAGATTGTCTATGTTGGCTGGGTCATGTTTGTAAGATGACCCAAAACAACATCCCCAAAACACAACTGCACTGGGGCACAACTTGAGATGACTACTGGAATGATAGCATCCTTATGTCTCACATGAGATACTGCATAGGCAACTGTTTCTGTTTAGCTATATTAAAATGTCTATGAAAATGCAACAACACAGCAATACCTATCTCAGTATTGTATGGGCATTGTTCAATCCATACACCCACTATGGAAGACATGATCTTAATCTTCCACGCACAGAATATGAATTTCAAATGAAGGTTACCTGAAAGGGTGACAAATTTTAAATCTACAATCCCTGCATGGGAGATCGAGTGTCTTCCATAGGAGGTGTATGGATTTCAACTGGTACAGCCCAATTACATCAAATGGTGTTATGGTACAAAGCATTGCAGAGTCAGGCAATAAATGACAGGTGAGTGGAGTGTGCATCAGGCATGATTCATATTGACTACAACAAGACAGAATACATACTTTGATTTTTAAATTCAACATACCTCTGGTACTTGAGGTTGAATCGGATTGGCAACTGGAAGTCTAGCTGTATGGTTGCACACTGGTGAGACCTACGCAGAGCATCTTGAATGATGATATCAATCTGAAAGAAATTGCATCAAACGTTTGAAAAATAAATTTTAAAATCGCTTGCTGAATAAATGCTGGAAAGGACTGTGTAAACACTACCAGTGATCATCATCTCCCAACCCAGTTGTGTTTATCAATCGTGACTAAGTTAATTGGAGTAAATTCAGTATAGAAGTTACGTAATGTTACTATGTCAACGGGATCACGCTCTTGAGTAATGAACCACGATCACCACACAAAGTATATGGCACTCAAAGGCATACCAAAATAGTGTGATCCGGTAACCAAGAGAATTACGTAACCACTTCAATGCTGAATAGATGCAAAAAGCATAATCAGAAATCAAGGATGAATTGAGAATGGTTCAGTCAACATTAGAGTTTAGACTGCCTGATTTTGATTAAGAAATTCATGATAACACGTCTTCTTTATTGAAGTGCAGTAACAAATAACAATGCATACACCCATACAATCCCACATTACCTTGGGTCCATAGAAAGCACCATCCTCAGGATTCAATTTCCATGGTTCTCCAAACTCATTCAAGGTTTCCTCAAGTTGCTGCAAACAATATAAATTAGAAACAATTTTAACACATTCATTTCTAATTCATTTTAATATTTACTTAATTTCATCTATTATTAGAGAAATTGTATGCAAGTTTACAACAAAAGAATGTTTCCAATGTGCAGGGGGAACATGACTCTCTATAACTATTCATCAGAGGATTTCTACACTTTTTGCCAATTTTACACATGCACTGTATACACATGAAAGTGGGGTTCTGATTGGCCGATTAAATCATGTGATGAAAAGCTATGAAACTTGACACCTCCAATGGCGTAACCAGACAGGGGAGTTTAGGGGTGGGGGATCCGCTAATTCAAACCCTTTCCCCTCAAATAAGTTACCCGTTTGTACATGCTTCAATGGAAGATGGTATTTCGACCCCCTCCCACCATGTGTCCCTCAAGCAGATATCCCCTGGCTGTCCCTTGAATACAAAAGTCTAGATAGTAGTTACACCACTGGACAATTCATTCGCTAAACCAAGTCGCATAGCACCACATGATCCTGGCCAGACCCCATTCTTTTTACACAATAAACAGGGATCATGTCGGTAAATGATAAACTTTCCAGGTAGCAAGTGTAGAGCAGAATGGTTTAAGTTTAACAAATTCCGGCAACAAACATTTTTGTGGGCTGTAGGTGTGACATTCATGCACTTCACAAAATTCATGCACTTTACAAAATTATTATTCAAGTTGAAATACTTGTTTAATCTTGATTCAAAAGGCAAGTTGATAAGATCAATTAAGCATGAGCCCAGCTATACAAATAACATAGTTGGCAGCGGGGTCAGTACCCCACCCTTTTTTATTTTACCCCACCACCTTTTTAGGCACCCTTTTTATTGAACATTCCCCCGGTGTCGTCACTTAACATTCAAAGGCGTAACGCATGATCGTTCCCTTAGTCAAAAATACCCCCCTATATTGCGTGGTTTCAAGAACATTTTCGTCATTTTTTGCCCCTATTTTACACAAAAACGGGTACAAATTAGCCTTAAAAGATACCCCTATTTTTTCCATTTCAAGTACACTTTTACAAAAGTACCCCTTTTTTAACATTTCAAGAACACACACAAAAACACTTGTTCTGATTCATTGTCTTTTCTGAGGAGAACTCTGTTGTCCTTTTAATATATAAATGAGGAAAATAACAGAAAAATATATAGGCCTACAAATACATCCAATAGGGTGCATCATGTAGGCCTAATCATTCCTCCCACTTTTTTTTTTTTTTTTTGTGCAAAATAAAGCTTGGATGTGACCAATACATAAACTGACTGACAAAAATTACCAACTGTGGCATTTGCCACGAATTCCAACACTCAAACCACTATATCAGCCCCATCTTTAGATATTTTCAAGAAAAACCTCTAGCTTGCCGGTCACCAAATAGTTAGCAATTTGCGGTTTTCGCCCTGCTGACTACAACTTCAGAAGGTTCAGAAGGAACAATTCCTTTATGATCAGGTGCCATTTCGAAGAGTTTGTGGCCCGGTTTGGGTACCAGTTTGTCAAGGCTCCGGAGGCCGGGCGCATCATTAATAAAGCCGATGAAAAAAGTACCATGGAATCAGCGGCCAATCTGGGTAAGTCCCCAGTGACGTAATCGGTGTAAACAAATCATGAAACAAATAAAATAGAGGGTGTTGCTGAATATTTAGGCCGGGATATTAGGAAGGCAAAAAAGTTTCACAAAAGTGAAATCAGGGAGTAAATTGAGCTAGAAATGGTAAGATTTCTTGGGATTTCAACATTATCATGATTCACAAAAATATACCCTATTTTTTAATTTTGAGTACACCGTCGTCAAAAACAACCCTATTTTTTAAACACCATGAACATAAAATGTTCGCGAACATAGTTTAAAAATAACCCCTTTTTCGCGAAATTGGGAACGATCATGCGTACACATAGTCAATGTTAAGTGATGACACCGGGAAAATTCCTGATCACTTCTCACAATTTGGAAGGAATTTTGCACCATCTTTACTGCCTAAGTGCTGACAAGGCGATAACCAATCAACAGCTTTCATTGCTATGTTTGGGAAAGTCCAATGCACCCACATACGAGGTGGCTGTAGCAAACGTTATCGCAATGATATGCCACTGAGTAAGTCCCTGTAATATGTTGACATTATGGGTGTATGCAAAGCAAAGAGAGTAGCATGTGCGCTGCTTCCGACTACAGCTATTTGTGGTACATGTATGTCAGCCTAGTGGAAGTTTTCATTATCAATTGGACCAATCAGAAACACTGTTAGAATAATTTCACTACGCAAAAAATTAGGGTGAATTATTTGCAAAGCTCCATTCTGATTGGGGGATTAAAATGAAGATATCATGTAATTGACCAATCAGAGGCAATGTTAGATTGGCAGGTAGTGCTCAGGGGGTTCAAACCTGTGGACAGCCATGCAACAATGAAATATCTCACCTTTTCAGCATTATTCCACACTTCGATATCACCCAAGAATTTCTTAGGTCTAGTAGACAGCTCCAGCTTGTAGGTGAATCCAAGCACACCGTAAACAGTTTGCAAGAAATCTAAAACACCAGCGATTTCTTGCTGAATCTGTAGACAAACACAAAATCCGAGAATAGTAAACTTCACATGACAATACAAAAACAAGTATGTCTCCAAGTTTGGGATGATATCCAATGTGGAATGTATTTGTCCCTTCTCCCCCACCCCCAGTGACTCAAACTCAGTCAAAATAAGTTTGAGATGCTCTGAACTTTCAAAACTTACATTCAATATACATATAAGAAAATATTTTCACTAATATAATACTAGGCAGCTGGGAGGAAAAGCCGATGATCATTTACAAATGACCTTTCATATTGAAGATCTTTTTATTAAGTTTATATTAATATTAATTAAGTTTACTTCGAGAACTGTTAAATATTTAAAAAAAATTTTAATCAAATTTGAATAATTTGCCATAAAATTTGTATTATATCGCAAATTTCAAAAAATCAGAATTATTTGATAACAGAAGGACATCCCTCATATTCAGAATGCAATTCGATGTCAGATGTGCTCTCATGTCCCAGGAAAAATTCAATGCAAATGTTGCTATCCGAACCCTTAAGTACATATCAGTAGATTTATACAACCTACTTTGAGAACTGTTAAATTCAAAAATAACAATGTTTAATCATTACGTGCTGGTCCAAGCTAGATGAGTAAATGGGAGCATTCACTAAAAAAGGATGAATTTCTGAACAGAACAGGTAGATTCATTGAAAAGGTTTTATTTATCTAAATATGTTTCCTGTTTAGCTTGTGATTTCCTGTTTCCATGTTATTTATTTAATTCTGGTCTTGTAGTCTTCGTAATGCCTAAATCCCATCCCGTACCCTAAACCATAACCTGGCCCAGGCCCTGTACCCGTAACCTCATCCATACCTTTTTCTTTTTCCCTGTATATTGCGTCCACTGGTACCTGGCACGCATCTTGGCCTATGCCCCCTTGCGGTGTTCGCGTCAAGTGGCGTGTGCGCCGACGCTCTTTCTACTAGATGCGTCGGTTGGCATAGCCGGTACATAGCAACAGCTAGGGGGCCTATTATTTGCCCTGAAAAACTCACTTTTTTACAGGTTTTGAAGCCAAATCTTGACTGTCTTCAACCAAATAAAGTGCATTACCGTCTCGGTATAGTCTTCAATCTCCCCTATGAATTTGGCGACATTTAATAGCTAATCAAAAACTGATGGAGCCTTTCTGTACATGCTCAGATAGTCAGTCAAAACATTCCCCTATTTATAGTAAGATATCAATTTTTAATCATTTGCCATAAAATGTGTATTATATCGCAAATTTCAAAAAAAGAAAAACTAAATTATTTGTTTATTTTATATTAGAAGGACATTCCTCGTATTCAAAATGCAATGCGATATGTCTGATGTGCTATCAGGTTCCAGAAAAAATATGTGAAAACATCACTATCCGAGCCCTTAAACCAACCAAAATGTAATGTGTTTTTGCTTACCAACTCTTGGGGGCAGAAGATATGGGCATCATCTTGAACAAATCTCCTCACTCGCGTCAGTCCTGATAAGGTACCTGATAACTCATTTCTGTGTAAGATTCCAAAATCTGCCATACGATAAGGCAGCTCTCGCCATGAGCGGATACGATGGTCAAATATCAAACTGTAAAAGATGAACATTTTCATAATTATACAGAGCGCCTTTACGCTTGAGTGTGGTTTGTGACCAGACTTTAGCATTGGGCAATCAAAGTGGCAAAAACTGGCAAACCAGCAAAAAATGACCAAAAAATGACCAAAACTGATATATATTCAGTCTATATTGAAAAGTAACACAGAAAGCTCACAAACAGCAACACACAACTTTAAATGAATCATTCAACATATTTTTATCTCAAAATGAAAGCGTTTTGAATTTTATGACACATTTCAGTAGGCTTGGGAGATATTAAATCCTTATCGCCATGACGATATGTAGAAATAGTGAAAGGTGATATACTTACACTTGGTCTCCCACCCAGCATCTGGCCACAACTGACTAATTGAAAATTACTAAAATGAAATGAGAGTACTTTGGCATAAGGTTTGATTTACTTTTTGACCAATAATGCTTAAATATTTGAGCCATTTGAATGTTTGTTTTAATCAAATTCCATTCCAAACATTCCTAATTTTTGTTAGAACTTCAGAGCCCCAGCGTAAGCATGAAATTCAGATATGAAAGTGCACTTACCAATGGCCAGGGCAGTTCATGGGCTTCAGACAAAACTTCTCCTTCTCTGAATCAAATGAAAACATGTTTTCCTGTAAAGAAAAACAATAACATTAACAATATGAAATAATCAAGTAAAAGACCTGAAACTGACCATTTGTGAAAAAAGAGGAAAATGCTTTAAAGAAGAGGAAAATAGCGCAAAATCATGCTAAAAAAAGCTCAATTGGGCTGAAAATAACAAATAATGCGTACATTTCAGGAATAAAAAAAGAGGAAATCAGCTAAAAAGAGGTTTCAGGTCTGGAGTAAATGGTATCTACACACATCTATAGTACTAGATCGTGGGATCACAATAATTGTATTTGGACTTAAAAAACCATGGTGAGGCTCAAAGTGGGTAACACTTACTATGACAAAGTGATCGAGAAGTCGATCACTTGTGTCACATGACGTTAAAATAATTTTTCATGCCTTATGTCTTACCGTAAATGCGATACATCGTTTGTAATAATTACAAAAATTGCTATAAATCTCGATCGAAAAACACCCATTTTGAAACTGCCGTAACTTTGGTCTTTGGCAGTGGTTTTATCAGGGCAAAGTAAGGCATATCAAAGCCAAAATCCTGGGGTCGCCACGGAAGCTATATAGTGAACTATATAGTGAACGATTGGCCCTCATCAGCAGATGATGCTGGACATTGCCCATTGGTGAGTGGTCTGTATATTGTTTCATGTATGATGATCATTATACTCACCGCGTAATGTTGCCAATGCCCAGACTGTTCCCACAGACGACTGTTGAATACGTTTGGACTGATTACCTCCTGGTAACCACGTTTCCTGTACTCATCCTGTCAATCAATAAACAGGTGGACAAATGTAAAATAAACAATATGCAAACAATCTGTCTAGCTGCTTGTTTATAAGGTATTTCTTAGCTTAAATAAATCATCAAAATAATAAACAAAAACATTTTTTTTGACAAGACCACTAGATGGCTAAAAGACTAAATATCTTTGACCAACTCATCACACCCTCAACGGTTCCTGTTGCCTATAAAAGGAAGCAGTCAGATGTGATGAGTTGCCAGTCTGATGAAACCACTAGAGTAGTGGTGAAACGTCACTGAAATTTGAGTAGTCAACATCATTTTTCACTGGAATTGTTCACAACGAACCATATTAACGAATATTACATCAAAAGTAAAACATAATCTGATATAATTTTTACGTTGAACAAAATTTAACAAAAACATCACACAATTATAATAACCAACTTTATTAGATTTATTCCTGTTTAACAGTGACTACAAAAGTGGTGCATCGCAATCGCTCAGCGATCGAGTATAAATTCAGAATAACACTGCAATAGCTTGAAGGTTTGCAGAAACTATCTGGCCCATTACTCAGAATAGCAATTTGGCAAAAATATCAAGGTATCATTTACAAAATTATCCATATCTTTAAAAATATTGACGCTATTTATATAATTTTGATATCATTTTAAAGCTTATTGTCTAGTGCTTGCGTTTGTATTCAAATCATGAAATGTCAAAAAATGCAACTTGTTCCTGGTTTTGTCAGAGAGAGTCACAAATGCTCTTGGTTGAATTCCTAAAGTTTGTCAGTGTCTTATCATGCACCACTGATCTTACCTTGATGAAACCGATTAGTTTGTTGTAGATAAACGTTCCCTTCGGCAAGAAGAATCCACAACCAGGACTCCACTCATGAAAGAAGTATAGCTCTTGCTCCTAGTAGACAAAGAGGCGTACATTTAAACATAGCAGTATTAAATCAGTATGCAGAACATAATGTAGGGCAGGAAAAACCTCCTATGTACTTGTGGCCTTTGAACATGTTTAAAACAAAACTCCCAAGAGGTTACTTAGGAGGTTTTGCTTTATTTGCTTTAAATATGTTCAGGGGCCAATGACACATAGGAGGTTTTGCCTGCCCAATGACGATATAAAGGGTTCAAAAGAAATAACTCCCCCCCTAAAATTACAAAACATTTCTTTGCATAACTTGACATACATTTAGTTGATTTGAAAAAAATTAAAAACCTGTAAATAGAGGAATCCTTTTGCTACCCTCCCAATTTACTTTTTTTGGAAAATCATTTTTTGTTGGTTAAAAATTATCACATTTTCCAAAAATGATGCTTTCAGAAAAAGTTGCACATTTCAACATCCTATACATGTAATGTACAAAAATGTTCTCGATATCAACGTGATCAATGTTTTGATTGATTTAATTGTTAGTTAATTTTCTTAAATGTTGTGTATCCGATTACCCAGTCACCCATGCAATCATCTTTCAGTATAAAACAATGATTCATTGACATGGATTTTGACATGAATGGGGTTTTCGGTCGGTGCTTCAAAAATGGTAAAATCACTATAGGAGTATTTAATAAGGTTTGTAGTGTGATGCTTATTTCTTTCGATGGCTAGAAGAGATGAAAAATTTACTTGCAAATGGTAGACTGAAACGGTTGCAAAGACCTATAGCAACGGCTCTTTTAAATAAAGGCGTACATGACAATGAAGAAATGGCCAACAAAGATTGGAGGTTGGAAGTCAGCATCCAGCCAATTAACTGCATGCAGCCAATCGCTTGTGGCCACATCATGAGTGATACACCTTATCCAAGTAAGCCATCATTTTAAATCAAAATGCAAGATGCTTCAACTGACCCAATACAGGTAAATGTTCACCCTTTTGGTCAAATTTATGCGTGGAGAGCTCATTTCTCCTTCCTAGTGATTTTATCATTTTGAAACAACTGCTGATTAAAAACATCAAAGAAAATCTCATTTTACGCCAAAATTAAGTTCAACAAATCTTTGTTTTGCACTGAATGGTGGTTGCATGGGTGCCTGAAGGATCAGAGACAGAAAAGTGAAGGACAAAAACAAGAATTAAATCAACCTTAACATTAATATCGAGAACGATTTGTACAAAATGTGGTAAAGTGCAACTTTTTCTGAAAGCATCGTTTTTGGTAAATGTGATTAATTTTGACCAAAAATATTGCTTTTGCAAATGAAACAACTTTGTGAGGGTTGAAAAACGATTCCTCTATTTACACCTTTTTAAATTTTTCAAATCAACAAAATAAATGTCAAGTTATGCAAAGAAATGTTTTGTAATTTTAGGGGGGGAGTTATTTCTTTTGAACCCTGTATTTTCATTAAATAAGGCATATTGCTGCTTGTTATTCATGAGTGAAAAAAAGAAAACATGACATATAGAGATTTAAAACAGTTCTCTCAACAAATATTTTGACTTACTTGATATTACATCCCACATCCATGGGATTTCATCATAAAGTGAGGTGGAGCGGTAAACAACTAGTCGTGTGACCCAGGGGTAACCCGGGTTTACATGATGTGAAAACATGATACTCTCATGATATTAACACTCTGCTCTAATAATTGTAACCAAACATGACCTATAAAATGCCTATTGTTGCTAACTGTACTTCTGGTGTAACTTTGATGCCTATTCTTTCTGGCTCAAAACCCTTAATTTGTGATGTGTTATGTCAAAAGGATACAATTTTGGGCAGGATCATAAATGGAGAAATAGCCAAAAATCTACCCGCGGGTGATTTTTTCACAATTTAGGTTTGTTGCAAATTTGTGATGTTATTAATGTTAAAAATATTGTTTGATAGTTTCAGACCGGAATATAACTGGCATCTTGTATTTTTTGAGACATTTTTCAATGTAATTCCTACTCTCAACATTGTCAATAATATTTTTAAAGGCTGATATCTCAATTTCCATTTTTATAATACCATAACTTACAAACTAAATATCTTAGCTTAGGAATGTATGATTTCATTGGGGAAAACGGCGTTGTGGTGCAAAATATCTCTATATTTAATGTAAAAACCTCAAAATTGATAACCTGCCCAAAAGTGTACCCTTTTGACATGACACGTCACATTGATGCCTAATCTTTCTGGCTCAAAACTCTTAATTTTGTTATGCATGTATTGCATACACATCTTTGGAACTGTTAATACTAGGGAGTAGTGATGAATGAATATCGCTTACCCTGCCAATCTTGCGGTGATCTCTCTTGGCAGCTTCTTCTTGGAAATGTTTCCATTCCTTCATTTGCTTTGTATCAGGAAATGAGATGCCATAGATACGCTGCAGTGATTCAGCATCCGCTTTCCCTTCCCAGTATGTGGCAGAATTCTGTCACGCAAAAATAAGAAACAACTAGAATTACTTTGTTCATAATTAATTAAGATGACCCCCACATCTCAACAAAGGTTTGTATATGTGACATGATCAAGAGGAATGAGTCGGATGTCGCTAATATTGATTTTGAGATATTAGCAAAGAAAGTGTTAAAATTCTTTTGTTTTATATTGTTTTCAGCGATTGATAAATTTACATAACTTCGCAAAGAAAAGTTGTATCAACATGGGGTTTTCAGTTTATGAAAGCTCTAAATGTCCTTTTTAGAAACATGTGTAAAACTCATTTTTGGTTAATATTCATAAATGTTCAAATGACATGACATAAACTATGCATCACAAGAGGTCATCATACTCAACCACCCTACATGTAGGACTAGATACCAAGTTAGAAGTTCATCAGTTATTGCATACTGCTACAGAGTGGATTACTAGAATTACAGGCAAAATATGCAAATAAGGAACTCAAAGCACATCATATTCAGCCACAGAAATACCAGAGGGAAGTTGGAGCAGCTACGCTTTTCTACCGCATTAGTCTCCACAGCAGCCAGTTTGGTTCCGCCCCTCCACACAAACAGTCTGCCAATGACAACGAACAAGTTCTTTTTGATTGGCTAGCTGTTTCCCATGACGTCATTCAGCATGTGCTGCTCGCGTATCTGATAATATTCAGCCAGGAGTTCAACCCACGGGCAATCAATCAAGTTCCCGGTAGCAGTGCTGCTGATCAGGTTCTCGTAGACTTTGCATTGTCGCCCTAGCTAATCAGAAACACGGTATACATGGTCTTTGGCAAACTGTTTGTGTGGAGGGACTGTAACCAAACTGGCTGCATAGGAGACTACTACCGCATGTTCCATAAGGAGGCTCTTAAACTTGTATGCCAGTTAATGCCTAACACTATTTTATTCAGAAACAGATTAAAACATGTCCAAATCATTCTCAGCTCCCAACACCGGTAAGAACCAAAATGAAATACCAGTTCTTAAGGGTGGGGTATGAACGTTGGACAGTATTTATTTTGGGACATTAGAGCACATCAGACATATCGAATTGCATTCGAATCGAAGAATGTCCTTTTTGAAATTCGCAATTTAATACACATTTTATGGCAAATCATTAAAATTGATATTTTTGATATTTAACAGTACTAAAGTGAACTTTATAAATCTGATGATTTATACTTAAAGTGTATGTAGGTGGGATGAAAAGCCGACGATCAATTGAAAATTTTGACCTTTCAGTATTGAAGATATGGATTTTTTTCCCAAAACACCAAAAAAAAAATTAGGTCTTTTTGGGAAAAAATCCATATCTTCAATATGAAAGGTCAAAATTTTCAATTGACCGTCGGCTTTTCCTCCCAGCTACATACACTTTAAGAATATATCATTAGATTTATATAATTTACTTCGAGGACTGTTATATATCAAAAATTTGAAAAATATCAAATTTTTATAATTTGTCATAAAATTTGTATTATATTGTGATTTTCAAAAAATGAAAATTATTTGATATCAGAAAGACATGCTTCAGATTCAGAATGCAATTCGATAGGTCTGAGGTGCTCTCATGTCCCTCAAAAAATACTGTCGAAACGCAATAAACGCTCATTTTAGATCCCTTAAGCACTGACAGAATTTAGAACAATTGAATTTATGAGAGCAACTTACCTTGATAACATCAAAGGACTTGACCTTGCCAGTGTGCCGTACATGAGGTCCACGACATAAGTCTATGAGTGGTCCACACCTGTGAGGATACAACCAACCATTTTTATATCACTCATACATAAATTCTAGACAGTTCATTGGTTGATTACCATTTATCATTTTTACTATCAGCCTCTCCGTGTGATAGTCTTTACCATCATAGTGCCTGCCGTAGTGCGCCTGCGCCAAGCCATGCGCTGACTCTTAGACTCTCCGATTTAGTTATGGGGTGGATCCCAAAATGTGAAGTATATATATATATCACGGCAAAACATGGTGTTATGTTTATGAAAAAATGTATTTCCTACCTTAAATAGTATTTTAGTAATAGAATTTATTTATGTATGAGTGATATAAAACAAATATTAACTGTCTTAAATTTGTGTAATGGTCAAAATATAATCACTCGGTGAAACCATCACACTCATATACAGTTAATATTTATATAACATTACATCGCTTCCTACTTACTGCTGCAATATTGTCTGGGGCACGGACAAATTCTAAAATTTTCCAAAAATGTTTCAACCTACATTTATATAGTATTAGGCCAAGTAAAAAATAAAACATGTTTCACGTCCCGATTTTCGAAAAAAAGGAGGAAGAGGGGGCTTTTTATTTTCTATTTTTTATCGCAAAATTGGTGTAAATACCCATACTTAGAGCTGTTTTAGCGTATACAATAATGCCTAGAAAAAGGAGGAGGCCCTTTTTTATTTGTTGTTCTGGGAGTTACACCCCCTCTAATGATCACAAAACCTTCCCAAAATGTTTCTTGTATCTTAACAAGGCTATAGAAAGCATCCCAACTTCCTAGACATATTTTTTTAATATATTTGAGGAAACCACAAAAAAGGAAGCGGGAGGGGACGTGAAACATGTTTATTTTTTTATTTGGCCTTAACTTATGAAGCAACATAAACAGGCAGATTAGATTGGGGCAACATGTCCTTTTTTTCTTCACATGCACAATGTATGCAGTTCACATAAATTTTATTGCCTATTGACCCAAATTTTGTTTTGCCAAAGACCGCTGTGTACCTACAGCCTAAGATCTACAGGAGTGTGAGAGGCCACAGACCAAAAAGAGGAAAATTACTATAAAAAAAAGTTGAAAAACAACGTAAAATCAGGGTAAAATGCCAAATATAGGCTGAAAATAAAAGGAAACACATAAATCTTGTCAACCAAAAATGAGGAAATCAGCTGAAAAGAACTCTTACATCCCTGGATATACCAACGCCCCCTACCCCCTGGCAACGCCACTGCTACATGTATGGCAAAACATTAAGGTCAATACTTGAAATGCAGGGGGGGGAGGATTAACTAGAACTGACCTGTATACAGTGGTGGTTGCAGTGTGGATCTTTTCATTGATAATTCTCTTCTTGAATTCATTGTACTGAAAAATATAAAACCAGTAACAAATTAAAAGTTAGTTTACTATGCAAATCCCCATATCTGTAAATGCTCTAAATTATATAAAGAAAGACTGTGTGATAGATTGACACACTAGTCATCCCAAACTTCAGCACATTTTTACAGAAAGGAAATTAAGTTTCTTCCAACTTTACACATTTAGCAGATATGCATGAGGACTTGAGGAGAGATAGTGCCACATTTTATTGATATACTGTACATTATTTTCATGATCAATTTAGTACTTCTCATTGGTCATCAATATCACATATGTGACCCTCGGCACAACTGAGCCCGGATGTCGCCAGTGCCACTATTGAGATATGCTCCATCGAACTTAACAATAAACAATAGGAAACAAAGGATTTATTGACTGTTTTATTGATTTTCACTACTTAAATGTCAAGTACTATAGACATGATATACATCATTTTAAAGCTAATTTTAAGCAGAATATTTTGGTTGAATATCTCAAAAATGATGATTGGCGACTTCAGGGCTCAGTTGTGCCGAGGGGTCACATATACCTTTTATGGCAACTACCCACGGTATTAAAGTACCGGTACTTGATAAACAGGGGAAGTATAAAAAAAGCAAACAAAACAAAAACAATAAATAATCAATCAATCAATCAATCAATCAATCAATGCATCTTACCTCAAACATCTTGAGTAGATCCTCCTTGGTCATCTCTAATCTTACAAATGGTTGTTTCTCTTTCTGTATTTTCCTCACTAAGTCATTCAATGATTTAAACTCATTGCTAGAAACTTGCCTGTACACAGAATATCAAAACATTTTATTAGTAAACCATTAGTTTGGTTTATGATAGATAATTATGCAGTACCTGTTCGAAATGGAACAGTCAAGAATGTATTACTCCCGGGGTATTACTTCATAGAACACAGGTGTCTCACTTACTCACTATGCAAGTATCAGATGTGGCAGTGGGAGATTTTCTACCTATGCTTGTCAGTTGTTGGACTCCCATATCGTCGCTGTTCCTTCAAAACCTCGTAATTCCCATAGCTGCTAGGTGTTAAATATGTACAATATGATATATTATATTGTACATATTCAACACCTAGCAGCTATTGGATTTAATATGGTTTTGAAGGAACAGCGATGATATGTTGATATAAAAGGCAGGTAGACTTCCTGCATTATAAAATCACGTCATCATGCTCTATTAGTAAGAGCAATATGAAATGGAAAATTATTGTTTAAACTTCTATTCAACACTCACAAGAGTACTTTCATTGGCTCCACTAGTATCTTCAGGCGGATGTTATTCCTCAAGATCTTTTGTTGCCAGTAACGTCGCTGAGATACATTCAATGACGTCACAGGAAGATGCTGGTTGAGCCAGTGGAAGCATTCTGGTGAGTGTTACTACCAATTTTGTAGCGTTGAAGTTTAACAAATAATTTATTATTTAGTCGTTTATAATACATATAAGTGAATGTATTTGAGGGTGATTGAAGTATCTATTATTGCATAGAATCAAATAACATGAAGCATACGACTATATAATACCGTTTGGCTTTTGTTGCTTCTATCCTAATATCCACCCCCTACACACACAACTACACCAACTACAGGGTTAACGGTGCCTGGTTAAAGCAGGGGGTCCAGTGGAAGCTATTTGGACCCCTTAACCATCCCCTTTAGTCTGAAAACAAGGGATCCAAACCTGAAAACAAAGGGTCCAAAACTCCAAAATCTTTCAAACATAAAGAAATGTAAACATTAACTAAAAAAGTGAAAAAATAATAAAGTTGTATTTGCTTTGTTTGTTTATTTAATTTTATTTATTATTTTTTTATATTTATTTCTTTCCTTCTTTTGCTTTATTGTAATTTGCCTGGTATGTCTACCACCTGCTGACCAATAATAATTATTTTGAAAAAAACACTGCCATCTTATATGTAATTAAGAGAATACTTCCCTCTATTATAATAATAATCCAGAGGCTATAAACATACAATATGGTAGACAGAAAACTGCAGTTTGTTTGAGTTTTCAATACCAAACACCAGTGTTTTATGTTACAATTCCAAAATCCTTCTCGCCTTTAATCTTCTTCTCCTCAAGTCTTCTTATTCCTAGATCCTCTTCTACTTCTTAATTCTTTTTCTCCTCTTTATCTCTTCCACCTTCTCCTCATCCTCCTTCCCTTCCCTGTTTCTCTCTGTGGTGAACTTGCTATAATTATATTGAAGTAAATCAATCAATAATTCACAATTTTAGGGGTTCAGTTGCTTATGTGTATAATGCAATTTTGCAAACTTTTGAGGCCAGTTTATGTAAGTTTTGCAAGCCTAAAATAATGCCCGGCCGCGATATGAACAGAAAATCGGCGGCGCCGAGCCTTGTTTTTTCCGATAAACAACAATTTTTGTGGGGTGACAAATTTATTTAAATAAATAGTTAACATTGTTAAATTGGGAGGTTTTTTATTTGTACACAGTAAATCAGGCTGCAATTTAGATGCGTGTGTCCACTTGATATTTTTTGGACTCCCTAACCCCCCTGGATTTAGAGATTCAGTGCGTACATATTACCTAATTTTCAAATTCTGCTTCCGGGACGCCATGACGCATTAAAATGCGACCTGACCAACTATGTTATACACACCTTCCTTCCAAGAACATATCATAGTAGAATCCATTCTCAATAGGGGGTCCATAGCATAGACATCCTCCATAATGTCTTTCCATAGCTTCACCAAGCATATGGGCACTGGAATGCCAGAACACCTGTTGCCCCTCATCATTGTCAAATTTTAACACAGCTAGACTGGTGTCCTCTTCTAAAGGCCTATCTAAATCCCATAAGACACCGTTGACCTTGGCAATCACTGCATTGTCTGCAAGACCTTGGCTGAAATAAATAACAAGGAAGGCATGGCCATTTAAATTACAAATGGTATGTGCAACTTACTACTTTCGGGATCTGTTGCTATAGTATACTATCCAGAGAGGCTGACTCAGCAAATGATATAAGCCTGATATACTTTTGGGGCCCCACACATTCTATCATACCAATAACATAGTTTCCTTGAAATGATTACAAAATATGCATTTGTGGATGTTCATAATTGTGACCATCCAGCACAACTGAGCCCTGAAGTTGCCAATCATCATTTTTGAGATATTAAACCAAAATATTCTGCTTGAAATTAGCTTTAAATGATGTATATCATGTCTATAGTACTTGACATTTAAGTAGTGAAAAATCAATAAAACAGTCAATAAATCCTTTGTTTCCTATTGTTTATTGTCAAGTTCAATGGAGCATATCTCAATAGTGGCACTGGAGACATCCGGGCTCAGTGGATGGTCACATTTTGATATGAGAAAGGTTTTTAACACAAGTCTCCACATTTTGTTCACACTGAAAACAAACCTTTTTATTTTTGGGCCTAAATATTCATTGATTTAGGTAGCATAGCATAAACACACTGTAACATAAGACCTCACTGTGTCCAGTAAAAAAATAATAGCTCTGATTCAAAACCCTGAAAATAAATTATCTACATGTCTACAATTATAAACAAGATAACTATGCCAAATTGTACTGGTGCCATACCAGCTGTTACATTGCTAGTATCCCAAGGATTTGCAGCCATAGCTCAGTAACCAATTCAACAGGGCATGTGATGCTTGTAACACATTGTGAATTTGAATTTAACGACATGCTCCACTCCAATGTTTGAGTGTGGTATGCATGTTTGAGCCCCCGAAGATTGCACATGTATAGGCTAATTAGAATACTGCACCTATATTGAGCTGCATTAAAATTGTTGTTGCAATGTTCAAAAAACATTGACCATGAAATAAAAACGACATGCTCCACTCCAATGTTTGAGTGTGGTATGCATGTTTGAGCCCCCGAAGATTGCATATGTAGGCTAATTAGAATACTGCACCTATATTGAGCTGCATTAAAAATTAAGTTGTTGCAATGTTCAAAAAAACATTGACCATGAAATAAAAACATTGACTATAATTGAAGTCAACAAAATGACTTTATGAGATAATAAGTATAACATATATTTAAAATCTTTTAATACTTCAAAGCTTTAAAATCATACCAATCTTATATCAGTTTTAGCAGTAACATATACTGTGATTTCACTGACTTGGTTGTTATTTTACTCCTTTAATAATCAAGAAATTATGAAGTGTTAGAATATTACTATTTAATTCCCTTTTCATGTCAAGAACATTGACAATTTGATGATTTCAATGTTGTCAATGTTAATAGATTGAAAACATTGATTAACCCTAACCGCCTAAGGGCTTTTTGGCGACGGGAAGGGAAAGAAGGAAAGAATAAAGAGAGAAAAGAAAGAAAGAAGTTGTTTGCTCTGGGTGGGATTCAAACCAGAGACCCTTCGCATGCCAAGCACTCGGTCGGCGACACTTTGCCACGGGTCTCAGCGCATATATCAAGTAGTATTTTGTAGTATACAGGAGGGTTAGGGTTAAGTCAATGTTGAAAAAAATTGATATTTTTCAATACATTGAAATATCTCAACACCTTATCAAAAATAATGGGGCGTATTTAGGGACCCTTATTTTTTCAATGATGACAATGATATAATTGTACAATAATAGTACTGTATAAAACATAAATCCATGATTTGTTTTAATGCTTTTGGCATAAATTGAAATTATGCCATTTGCATGTTTGAGTAACCTACCTGATACCACACGCTACTTCATAGGGTGTAGTACGCCATGATTGGCCTTCCACTACCTTGCCATCTGGTAATGTGATTTTAATGGCAGATGGGGTCTTGGCTGAAAGAAATTGAACAAAATTTACATACACATGATATATAAGGCGATAAAACATAGTGTGTACTTCTGTGGATATTTGATACATGTGTGTTTGAGTATGCTCTCATGTTCAGTTGTTAACACAATATCACCTGGACTCAAAACATTGCTATCCTGTGTGAATGTTTGTGGGATTTTTCTTCAATGTCACCATATGACACATTTTTAAATGTGTCATGGTGTTAAAACATCATAAGAATTAAGATGTTAAAACATCTTATACCCAAAGATGCTGGGTGACATGAACCACTGGAATTGTTTGTACTTCTTTGCTATCATAGTGATGTATGGTAAAAAATCTCTATGGAATAATAGCATGTTGAAACAACTCCTTCTTTTGTAAAATATGTTATTGCTAATAGTTAACATAGCTATTTCCTTGAAAAAACAAACAAAGAAACAAATACTGTATTGTTTCTAATAAGCGTCCAATATTTATTAAACGCCCACCCCAAAAATTGTCCAAAATGAAAATTGATAAAGAAATAAAATTTACCATTTATTTAACCCAAATATACATGAAAAGAATGTTAGCTCATTTTGAGGTCTCACTGGATACTATAGACAATTAATTTCTCATGATGATAAGCCATTCAGCTCATTCTTAGGTCTCACTGGATACTATAGACAATTAATTTCTCATGATGATAAGCCATTCAGCTCATTCTTAGGTCTCACTGGATACTATAGACAATTAATTTCTCATGATGATAAGCTATTCAGCTCATTCTTAGGTCTCACTGGATACTATAGACAATTAATTTCTCATGATGATAAGCCATTCAGCTCATTCTTAGGTCTCACTGGATACTACAGACAATTAATTTCTCATGATGATAAGCTATTCAGCTCATTCTTAGGTCTCACTGGATACTATAGACAATTAATTTCTCATGATGATAAGCTATTCAGCTCATTTTTAGGTCTCACTGGATACTATAGACAATTAATTTCTCATGATGATAAGCTATTCAGCTCATTTTTAGGTCTCACTGGATACTATAGACAATTAATTTCTCATGATGATAAGCTATTCAGCTCATTCTTAGGTCTCACTGGATACTATAGACAATTAATTTCTCATGATGATAAGCTATTCAGCTCATTTTTAGGTCTCACTGGATACTATAGACAATTAATTTCTCATGATGATAAGCCATTCAGCTCATTCTTAGGTCTCACTGGATACTATAGACAATTAATTTCTCATGATGATAAGCCATTCAGCTCATTCTTAGGTCTCACTGGATACTATAGACAATTAATTTCTCATGATGATAAGCCATTCAGCTCATTCTTAGGTCTCACTGGATACTATAGACAATTAATTTCTCATGATGATAAGCTATTCAGCTCATTCTTAGGTCTCACTGGATACTATAGACAATTAATTTCTCATGATGATAAGCTATTCAGCTCATTCTTAGGTCTCACTGGATACTATAGACAATTAATTTCTCATGATGATAAGCCATTCAGCTCATTCTTAGGTCTCACTGGATACTATAGACAATTAATTTCTCATGATGATAAGCCATTCAGCTCATTCTTAGGTCTCACTGGATACTATAGACAATTAATTTCTCATGATGATAAGCTATTCAGCTCATTCTTAGGTCTCACTGGATACTACAGACAATTAATTTCTCATGATGATAACCCGGTGGGTTCAGTCTTCACTGACAATGTGTACGCATGATGGTTCCAATTAGGGGTACTTTTCAAGAAATGTCCGCGGAATTTTCGAGGACAAAATTGTTCGCATTGTCCAAATTAGGGGTGTTTTGGAGCAAAATTGTCCTTGAAATGGAAAATAGGGTGTATTTCTAGGACTTTCGTCCGCGTTTTACCGCTACAGTTTTCGTTATTGTCCTCATTTCCCCGTGAAATAGGGGGGAAATTCAAACGCGTCCTTGAAATGGTAAAAATAGGGGTATTGTAACAGGAAAACCGGGAGGGGATTATGAGAATAATATGAGGGCGATAGACCATGTTTACGGACGGGCCGGACCCGTGCTGGGGACGACAACATGAAAATGAACGGCCTAATTATAGTAAGCAGACGAAACACAAGATGTAGAATGTTCACAGTTCTCATATTATTATTTCTTTTCATCACTGGATTTCATCAACAGCAATAGCTGTCTACACAAAGTCGTAGTCAAAGCCGTAAGTTAATACAATGTTTTTGTGTGGACTTACGTGCTGTAATGAGGATAGAAATGACAAGGCATTTATACATAAGCTTACAAAGGACAAATGCCTACCTGTTATTTAGGCCTAAAGTTTAACGCAACCTAACAAGATACAGAAAGGGAGTCTTTAAAAATAGAGGGTGTTATTTTTAACACCAAATTACGAGCACCAGGCCAGCCGACCTCAAGCATTAAATACCTATTCGAAAACATGCATTAAATATCACGCGGCTTATGCCTAGGCTTCTTCATGCCTTAGACATGCGTGCATACACTGCCATACAGTATTGAAATAATGATAATTTGGCAAGACTCCATTTGCGTTCATGCGGGTTGTTTATTATTTTAGATGTTCAAATGTTGACACAGGAAGATTTTGATTTATAATAATGAGGGGGATGTTATTTAGCTTAAAAGTACATGGCTCGGTTCTATGACAGAGATATGGTTCACTACAATGGCTGAGGTAAAAGCTTAACCAATGCACGCACACTGCATAGGCCAAACGATCTATGCTAAGCTTAAACCAAATATTAAAAACCCTGGTAAACCTTTGCTTCATCCGGCAGTATCAGTCATCTTAAATGTGCATTGACACCTTGGAGCAAAGAAGCTCTCATAAATGGGTTTACGGCTGAAGATACCAGATATTATACAGCAAAGACTCAACCTTTTGCACCGCCATTGTAGTAACCACATCTCCATCAGGAACCTGCAGGAGGCCTATCAGCCTCCATATCATCAGCGAGCCGGCTTACAATACATAAAAAGTTACATGTCCAGATTTGATTTAGTCATTAATTAGGCCTAAAATTTAGTACCAAATACCGGATTTATATGGGCCACTGCCGGCATGGCAGTGGCTTTTCTAACCCTTTTTACATCTCACCTGCAGATCTTCTGTCTGTTGAAATAGAAATCAACTGTAAATCTAAATAGCTCTAAATAAAAACTATGTCTCTCACGAATCAAGTCTGCTGTCGGAATGACGCTACTTGTTTTAAAAAGCGACGTAAAAGTCTGTCTCATTGCTCATGCGCAACTCCTCAGAATTAGCTGATTGGTTTAGCGCGGCAACTTCTAGCCAGGTTGACTCACCACAATAATATAGAGGGCGATGATCGTGCCAGGCAGCGTGGACATCATTGTAGTTGATTATGCTGAAATTTAAGGCCTACTTGTATTAATTATCTGATCATGCTGAATTTTAAGGTCTACATTTATATTAAAGAATTATTTAGTTAACCAGCACATTTATACCACACATTATATAGTAATATAATACGCCTACGATAATTTAAATACATTTAACATAATGGCCAAAAGTAGCTTCATTACATTCCTCCCAATCGGGCGGAAGATTATTTCAGGGGAAATAATCTGACATACTACAAACAATAAAAATAATGAAGCGACTTTCTGAACCAGTAAGACTCACATGAAATCTTTATAAACAAGTACATCATCTGCACACCACGGTAATCTACGAGGTTACTTCTACTACACACAGGTTAACTCACGCAGAGCTTATTTCCCACTGTCAGTACGTTTTAGTACCAGAAGCTTAACCTTCGTGCATCCTATTTTCTTCAAAACAACACAGTACTGAGAAAGACCTCACAGATCCACCATAAATGTCAACTGACGTACCCATACATTATGATTACTCTGACCATATCCCAACTTACCAAAATGTTTCTGAATTTGTATCTTAAGGATCGACCTTTTACACGGTTTCACATTCATACCTGTTTGTACCTTTGTTTACATCCTGCAGCTGGAAATACGGTCAAAGGTCATCCGAAATTTGCAGGATTTAACAAAAGAAACATTCTATATTTAAGCGAACATTCTAAATTTTTATTATTGTTTCTAAAACCAACAATTGAACAATACTCTTGAATTATTTCAAGGGTTCTTAGAAGAATTCAAACATATAACAATGTCACAAATTATGGCTGAGGAATCACGATCAACAATTTTAGAGAAACAATCTGCACTGAGATTTCATGAGTGTCAAAGAAAACATTTGATGACAATACGCTGCAAGAGAAACTTTTATCAAAAAGTTTTGGTTGATACCCGCGTGGTTTAAAAACCAACTACCAGCCCATACTGGGAGCTCAAACAGGTCTCGTACCTTAAAAAAAAACATTCCTAAACCATGCTAAAGCATGTTAAATTCTTGCTTGAAAATTCAAGCAACTCTGACATCAGATTTAAAGCTAAAACCATGCAGTAATTGAAACCATTTGGAATCATCACGCCTCTCAGCCATAATTTTTTTTTATGAACAAAAACTGGTCAACTTCAAGTGCACCTGCCCAAGTAGCAAGTATTCGAAAGTCACCTGGTGTTAAAACATCAGGACCTTTCTAAGCAAAAAAAATGATATTTAAAAGCTATTAAACCAGTATTTAAATGCCCCAAACAGTGGTGGTCGAACATGCCAGAGCAGCACGTATTCGGATTACCATAGGCTTTCCTCACAACCTTTACTGTTAGCATTTAATAATAAAATTTATTTCCCTTGTCGGTTGTCATAAACAACCATCAAATATATATTTTGTTACAAAGAGAACGCATCATGAAATACACATTCCTGAATATTATTATTTTTTTGGTATCTCCGAATTCGAAATCCAATAAACTCTGCCATTTAGCTTCCTGTTTGGTTGAGACAACATGTCGTGGTCGCAGCTCCGTTTGCTCATTTAACATCTATGGTTTGCTTGACAACTAGGGTTGGCCGCGTTGCCGATGGGCCGTATCTGTACGGACGCGTTTTACCGTCCGCTAAAGTTGGAGGTGAATTCTTGTTCCGAAAACACTGCTTCCAGAGTTGACGTCATGAGGATAACCTCATATTTCTATTTAGATGAGGATAAACCCTCATATTTCTATTTAGATGAGGATAAACCCTCATATTTCTATTTAGATGAGGATAAACCCTCATATTTCTATTTTTATAAATTTTCTTTTATTATTTATTTACCAAGGGACTTATTTTGAAATCTGATAAAACAAAACAAACGATTTCTAACGTTTTTAATCACAAAAGTTTTATTTTTGCCACTTCCTGTTCAGACTGATAGACGTGTCATGCATATATTTCCTACGATGTATTATTTTAGTAGGCCTTGTTATCTGCTATTTATCTACTGATCCCATACCACTGGGGTTTATTTAGTATTTGTCCCCTTTTGACCGGGTTTCTGGGATATCAGCAGTCATAGGCCTAATGACTTATGACTCATAAAAATCATCGATTTCTTCGCTTATATAGATTCAGATATGTCCAGCTCTAGTTTTCTTATACGTTACCACCATCCATACGGTCTAAAATAGGCCTACGATTTATTTGTTCAACGCTGGTGTAGGCCTATATGACCGTCCCAGAAAGATTTTAATTTTTGGCACGCTCCCTTTTTCTTAGCAGGCCTAAAATACCAGATTCTACGGGCAACTTCACATTTCTACCTGGAAATACCTCAGGGTGTAAACCCAGTGCTATACTCTGCACAGACGATCTGTAGGCCATATTTACATACGGGAGATAAAATCCCAGTCTTTCTGATTTTGTTGAGTATTTAATTTGAGCACCTGTTATAAGGTCCTGTTTTTATTTTCTAGTATACTCTTACGTACTCCTAACACGTCTACTATGAGCATGAATACCATCATTGACTAAAAAGTTTACTTTCAACATTTACCTATAGATCTGAATGTATATTTTTTTTTGGAACTCCAAAAATACTTATAATATGGTAAATCAGAACTTAAGCAATGGTTTACCAGCATCTTGATTTGGCAAGGGTATAGAAGTTACACATTTGGAGAACTTTTCTCCAATACACAACATGAACGCATTACTGGTCTGTTACTGGCAAGGGCAGTATACATCCATCTATAATCGTTCCATCGGGGGCATCAACATTGTGGCTTGTTATGGAGGGTTTTACGTAGTCGTGGGTTTCAGCTTTTGTATGCATTTGGGACATTTTTGTACCCATTCAACGACCTCCCGATGCTGCCCCACCCACAAGTAGTGTTCCTTAACACGTTCGAAAATTTTGTCTTGACCCAAATGCCCAGAACATCTCGCGATCGTGCAATTGTCGTAAGAAGCGCGCTTTTACGCAATCTTTCAGGAAACACTACCCTGGCATATTTCAAGGAATCCCTAATCAACCGTATAAGGTACAACACACCTTCTGCTATACCAAGTCATCGCCAACATTCCCAATTTCTACAGAATGTTAGATTACGAGACACGAGTACTCACTTCTTCCCATTTCGGTTTCTGAGTACTATCGGCGTAACATCTATAACCTACCCAATTTCGGGGTCTTATTGACGTTGTTTAAGTTCTTCTTTATTAAAACTCTGAATAACTGAATCACTATTTCCGACTTTAAAATCGGCTCAAGTAGCAAAAGCGGTCTCTTTATCAATTTTCTGAATTTCATCACTTGGATTACCAACTCCTTTGGTTACACTTAATCACATTTCTCAGTAATCTCAAAGGTATAGGCTCAACAACTCCGCATAAAAATAGGGCATATCTATGAAGAATGCAGGAATAAGCATTAATTCACTCACATCAGGCGGCAATATCACATCTTGATTGCTAGCTATAATATACTACAACATTGCGATTCAATGAACTCGTCAATAGCATGGTGACTTGGGTAACTCCCCAAATGGTAACTCACCACTGACTAGATCTAAACAACCATAATGATGCGCACAGAAATCGTAGCCCAAGATATCATCTATTACGGCTACCCATGCTCAATTGTTTTATTATCTACCGTATATCTAATTTGAAAATGCCTTTTCCTTTTAACTTCAATTTACACGCTAGCGGTCATCATGAACATGATGAAATGTCAAAAAACGGAGGTTTAAATGTGACAGGAGTTAATTCATAAATATTAGAATTCAGTGACAAATGATCCAGAATCAATATCAAGATAAATCTACATCTTGAACCTTTTTGAAATATACGCACCATCCTTTCTCAGCTTAATGTTTTCATTCGCTGCAAAGGGTCTTTCCGGTGTTTAACTCCGACCCTCGAGATCAACTTGATCTAATTTTTAGTGATAATTTGCTCTCTGATTTCTACGTGGGCAGTCTCTTTGGACATGACCCTTCTTATTGCAGAAGTAACATGTAGGCCTAATGGTGTTGGAGCTTGGGAATGGTTCTCTGACATGACGGGGTTGCTCAGAAAATTTCATATTCTTCATCATGTTTAACAGTTGCTCAAGTTGACCCTGAATGTTGCTCACCCTCTTATCAAGGCTAACTAGGCTACGGGCAACAGTTTCATCCGGTTTTCTGATCGGATAGATCGGCAAACCGATACTACCTTTGTACCCCCAGTTTTTGAATTTCCGTTTTCTTCGCGAGCAGCTAGTTTAATTGCAGTGCGAATGGCTTCATCAAGGGTGTCAGGTTCTTTGAACTGTACCATATACTGAATATGAGGATCTCTAATTGCTTTCATGAAGTGATCTTTGGACATTAGCTCCAACATGTCAAATGAAGCATTGGGGTAAGCATTTCGCACCATGCGACGAATACCATAAGCCAAATCTGTGAAATCTTCATTTTGTTTCTGCACCTTATTCCACAAGAGTGTCTTAAAGATCTCCTCTTTCCTACTAGGCCCAAAACGATCTTCCATACATTGGACTAGGCCTTCAAAGGTATCTCGCTTACTAACATCTATATCCCCCAAAATCTCACGAGCAACACCGTCCAAAGATCCTCCTAAATGCAACAATTTTTCCTCCTCAGCCCACCCATTTAATTTCGCAATCATTCTGAACTGTATCAGGTAATCAGGCCAGGAAGAAGTACCATCGTAAGTTCGTGGCTTACTTTCAGTTTTTCTGCGATTTGGTCTAGATTCAGAAGGCCTGAGTGGAGTTGGGTTACTAGAGATCTGCTGGGTATTTTGATCTCTTTTGGAGACGAGCTCTAACTGAGATATAATATTCTCGCTAATCTGTTTAACCATACCAGCAAGATCGTTGCCTTGATCACCACCAGCCCATTCATGAAGGGCACTCGCATCTTCAAAAGGAACTTCCTCTTCCTCCTCTTGAACCTGAGGAATGGAATGGTTCCCAGTCTCTGTGTTCTTTCTCCGTACAGAACCATCAGATAGACCATCTCTATTTTCTTGGTTATTAGAAGGACCAGGGGCCTCTCTGACAGGGACTGGGGTTTGATTTGTCGTTCCATTTGCAGAGCTAGCGCTCGCACCTTCTTGCACTGAAATTTGCTCATTTGAGGGCTGATTACTCGCTGCTCCTACTTGCTTCCCCGATCGTAAAGTCACGTTACTTTCTTGGGTTTCCATCTTTCCAAATCAGCTGACTTTCCTGAAGATATAAAATAGACCCTCCTTAATTATATTTGCTTAATTTCAGTTTCAACGTCAGTCAATTTACCGGTAAATTTTCTCTAATTTAAACAAATTTCATCTACGTTCACGCTTCTTAGGGCCAGGAAGTGTTTGTTTATTTATATATTTATAACAAGACATGCACAGCACCACAATATCTTTGTTTTAATACCTCACCAGACTCTGATGTATACTTTCCGTTAAAACCAATTTTGAACATTTACTTAACAGTTGTGATCATGCAGGAAATGTTGTCCTAACGATACCATGTAGGCCTATAGGAGTGTTTGCTACTCACATTTCTTGCTCATAGCCTAGCTTTCATTTAATTTCATAACACATTTGGATCAAAACCTTTTCAATTAATCAATACGACCCGTTTCTACAGTGATTTGCTCAAAAACATGATTAGGCTTACTAATTATGGAGACTGATGCCACATGTCTAATATAAATCCATTTTTAACGGAACATCCTGATTTCTTTTATCCAAAATCGGATCTGCACGTAAGCTTTGACAGGGCATTACATTTTTTTTTTCACCCTTTTGTAACCATTTTCACCAGATTGGAAAGTTACTATCCTGGTTCGGTACGTTCTCATAAAACTCTCCATTTTCCTGATTTTAAAAATAAATTTGAGGTCAATTTTCCTGATAGAAAAGAAAATTTATCCTGCCGCGCTACGCCAGTGTAACAGGAAAACCGGGAGGGGATTATGAGAATAATATGAGGGCGATAGACCATGTTTACGGACGGGCCGGACCCGTGCTGGGGACGACAACATGAAAATGAACGGCCTAATTATAGTAAGCAGACGAAACACAAGATGTAGAATGTTCACAGTTCTCATATTATTATTTCTTTTCATCACTGGATTTCATCAACAGCAATAGCTGTCTACACAAAGTCGTAGTCAAAGCCGTAAGTTAATACAATGTTTTTGTGTGGACTTACGTGCTGTAATGAGGGATAGAAATGACAAGGCATTTATACATAAGCTTACAAAGGACAAATGCCTACCTGTTATTTAGGCCTAAAGTTTAACGCAACCTAACAAGATACAGAAAGGGAGTCTTTAAAAATAGAGGGTGTTATTTTTAACACCAAATTACGAGCACCAGGCCAGCCGACCTCAAGCATTAAATACCTATTCGAAAACATGCATTAAATATCACGCGGCTTATGCCTAGGCTTCTTCATGCCTTAGACATGCGTGCATACACTGCCATACAGTATTGAAATAATGATAATTTGGCAAGACTCCATTTGCGTTCATGCGGGTTGTTTATTATTTTAGATGTTCAAATGTTGACACAGGAAGATTTTGATTTATAATAATGAGGGGGTGTTATTTAGCTTAAAAGTACATGGCTCGGTTCTATGACAGAGATATGGTTCACTACAATGGCTGAGGTAAAAGCTTAACCAATGCACGCACACTGCATAGGCCAAACGATCTATGCTAAGCTTAAACCAAATATTAAAAACCCTGGTTAACCTTTGCTTCATCCGGCAGTATCAGTCATCTTAAATGTGCATTGACACCTTGGAGCAAAGAAGCTCTCATAAATGGGTCGCACGGCTGAAGATACCAGATATTATACAGCAAAGACTCAACCTTTTGCACCGCCATTGTAGTAACCACATCTCCATCAGGAACCTGCAGGAGGCCTATCAGCCTCCATATCATCAGCGAGCCGGCTTACAATACATAAAAAGTTACATGTCCAGATTTGATTTAGTCATTAATTAGGCCTAAAATTTAGTACCAAATACCGGATTTGGCATGGGCCACTGCCGGCATGGCAGTGGCTTTTCTAACCCTTTTACATCTCACCTGCAGATCTTCTGTCTGTTGAAATAGAAATCAACTGTAAATCTAAATAGCTCTAAATAAAAACTATGTCTCTCACGAATCAAGTCTGCTGTCGGAATGACGCTACTTGTTTTAAAAAGCGACGTAAAAGTCTGTCTCATTGCTCATGCGCAACTCCTCAGAATTAGCTGATTGGTTTAGCGCGGCAACTTCTAGCCAGGTTGACTCCGCCCACAATAATATAGAGGGCGTATGATCGTGCCAGGGCAGCGTGGACATCATTGTAGTTGATTATGCTGAAATTTAAGGCCTACTTGTATTAATTATCTGATCATGCTGAATTTTAAGGTCTACATTTATATTAAAGAATTATTTAGTTAACCAGCACATTTATACCACACATTATATAGTAATATAATACGCCTACGATAATTTAAATACATTTAACATAATGGCCAAAAGTAGCTTCATTACATTATTTATTTCGGAAAAATGTCCTCGATTCCTCGTAATAAGGGGGTGAAATGAAAATGCGTCCTCAAAATGATAAAAATAGGGGAGGTATTTGGGGCAAATTGTCCTTGATTTCACAGTAAAATAGGGGTAAAATTGCTGCAAATGTCCTCGATTCCCCGTGAAATAGGGGTCATTTTAAAATCCTGGAACGGTCATACGTCCTACTTTTAAATACAAACTGAACCCACCGGGGATGATAAGCTATTCAGCTCATTCTTAGGTCTCACTGGATACTATAGACAATTAATTTCTCATGATGATAAGCCATTCCTCCTGCAAACAGATGTGTCTAAAACTGAAATGGGTGGTGTTAGTTTGGTCATTTAATGTAAAAACATACACACAAAAATTGTTCCCTAATAAATGGCCAGTCTTCGCGAAATGTCCATGCCCATATGGGCGCTTTATATTAGGAACAACACGGTAGGAAAAGTCGCACATGGTTTATAATTTACCTGCCAGTTGCTCATCATACTCTGCCTTCAGTCTGTCAAATAAATCTATTCTTGTCTGAATGTATTCTGGCAAGGGATCAAGCTGCAATATAAGAAGACACATTATTAACACCATACCGTATGTGTATTAAATGTTAATTAGATAATGTCTGAATGTGTGGGACAAGATCTTGAACTGTCATAAAACAACTTTCACAAAATAACGGTACAGTACCACCTTTCGAGTGCTTGTCGCTAATTGAATTTTGTAAGTTTGATCCAATTTATCAAATTTCTTTGTAGTTGTGTAATGCTTACCCTGGACTTGGATGAAACAATACTTTGGACCACAAAATTCAGGTAAATCTAAATCTTCCAGTTTTGGGCACTCGCTTTATTTATTCTTAAAATTTGGGCTACTTGAGAGTCATTCACCACAGCCTGGCAAGCCAATTCGCCATGCCTTGGCACTGATGAAAAGTTTGGCAACCCTGATGCTCACCTCTAATGGTTGTGCAGGGGCTTTCCCACCTCCACCAGATTTGTCTTTCTTCTTTCCTTTCTGTTGTTTCTTAGCAGCTCCAGGTTCCTACAAGAATAACAAAATGCCTTGAAATTATTTTTTGAGCAATTGAATTTTCTAATTAGTAAACAAATTGAATGTTTGTCCATTTTTCTAGTAATTGTCTACCTTTTTTTATTATTGCTTTTGTAAATTGTAGATACATACATATTAAATGATGCAATTTTATTTAAAATGTTCATGTTTCTTAAATTCTCTTCTCCACTTTCGTTTTATTTTCTAAAGAAAAGGCGACCTGCATGCTTCATCACGTGAGACACAACTTACTCCCTATTCCAGAAAAATGCAGAACTAATTTTTGGGGATTAAAAAAATATTATCCTGTTTTGCCAATACCAATTGATTCAAAGATCTGGCTAATTAATCTTTTATAATCCTTTAGTTAGTTCTAACTGACAATAAAATTCAGTACTGAAATTTAGTACCGTACCATACTGTACACGAAAATGTCAGATTCATGGATTGTAAAACCTGTACTGTAATTATTGATTTTCAGATCTATGGAGCAAACCCAGTCATGCATGCAGTGTAGCCTGCCTAGGTCAGGGCCACCCCCATATGCTATTTCATTCATCATGTTCATGAAAATCCAAGCATATTTATTTACTACCATTTTATTTTCGTGGAAATTAAATTACAATGGTTCTGGTAAGCTTATTATAAATCATGATGTAAATTGATTAAGTCCTAAAACATGAAAATGTAATAAGCTTACCGACATTATTGAAGACAAGCTTCGTGATTTCAAAGAAAAACTTTTAGTTTTACAAATACTGATCAGCTGTCGACTGCTAGTGCTAGTGGTATATCGTAAAATAGCCTGCATAAACATTGAGAAAAATGACCTAGTCTCATAGAACAAAGTAATGAAGATTTGCTAGACACAAGTGAATTTTATAAAGAAATTCCTGCCTTGTCTCCGCTATCCTTGATGTTCATTTCACCAACTTTCTTGGCCACGTTTTCTGCCATGTTTTCTTCTATCGGGAAATGCCAATAGGCGTGCCACGTAACAGCATGTATTTTCAGCTTCTTCTCGATGGAACGTCAAATCAAAAGCATAGAATCAACGACCAAGCTCAACTCTATTATTTATATGGTTGTATAATTCCAAGTCTCTTTTATTACTGCTCTAATTTCAAGTCATTTATCACTGTAAATAAACTAAAATCATGTCATTTTTGTTGCTTGTGATTTCATCATCATGCCCATTCTCACACACTTGCGTGGTCAGATCAGTGAACTTTACAGGCCCTTGAACAAGAATTGTCTTTAAAAAGGATAAAGTGCGTATAAACACGTTTTCATTTTGCATTGACAAGCAGCCCATAATTGCATTTATTGAGCTCATTTGGGACTTTAAAAAAAAAATGTTAAGTTTAATTGACGTAACAAGACCGACTCTAAAAGTATGTCCGACCCTGACTTTGTTGGTTTTTTGTTTTTGTTTTTGCAACAAAAAAAGAAGAAGAAGAAAAAAGAAGCAAAACAAAACAAAATTTAATTTAATTTAAAAAAGGAAGAAACAAATTTCCAAGGCCTTTAGGGAATGTTCATAAATACTTTGGTGGGAATGTTCATAAATACTTTGGTGGTGGGAGAGCTGGGCAAAGGGGGGTCAAGTTTTTGGTCTCCAGAAAGGGGGGTCAAAAGGCTCCTTAGACGGGGGGTCAACAAAGTTTTTAACAAGAAAATGCCAAAAGACATACCATTAAAGCACTTTTTTACCCTGATCATGGGGCGTGGCAAAATAGTTGAAAATACAATAATACGCATGCTCAATTAATATCCCATTAAAGCTTTGGAAGCTCGATAGGCTTTATGTGTAGGGGCTATTGTAGCTTATTGTACAGTCTCTATATAGAAAAGGGTATATGTTTGTATCCCACCGATAATATTTAATTAATTATTGGTTAAGAATGAAACATATGTATTTTCAAAAATTTAGAATGCTAAAATTGAAATTAAACTTCATACAAAACAACTTAAACTTGCATGTTTTTAGGAAACAGGCCCATCAAGTAAATGAATGTATAAACAAACATGTAATTGTAATGTAGGCTACTGAGATTGTTACTGCACAAATGGAGTAAGTTGGAAAACGTGTCAAAAAAAAGTTGGAAAAGTTTTGTATGTCTAAAGAGGGGGGGGGTCAAAAAAGTTTTGATACCAAACATTTCCCCCCGGGACATTTCCAAGTGTCCAGTTCCCCCCCCCCCCCACCAAAGTATTGGAACACTCCCTTATCATCAATTTTTAGTGCTTATAATAGCACTTGTTCAGTGCCTATAGGGCTGTATAGGACCATGACAACCCCTCTCTCTGACAAGTGCCTCCCGCCCCCGAAAAAGGCCGCACAGTCTGGAATTTACACAAAACAGTGCTCAAACCATTTTTAGTGGGCAGCGCCCTTAATCTATTGAACCGGAAGTACAATTTTCCCGGGACAATTTTGCAGAAACAATCAAGATGGCGAGTTGGGGTGAGTTAACATGTGCCAAATTTCACGGTTTTATATGCCTTTTTTAGCATCCGTATTAAATAATCGTCATATGTTATTGTACCTTATGTCCTTATAACCAATTGTGTGTGTGTCATGTTGTTGTAATATTTCAGACGATGACGAATTCGACCCTGAAGCAAACTTCCAACCACCAACGGCAACGGGGCAAGTTAGTGACAGATGGGAAGGCGAAGATGAACCGGAAGACGTCAAAGTGAGTCAGTCCATCGAGATAAAATATCAGTCAGTCTGTATTTGAAGAGCAATAGTTGCAAAAGCCCTTGCATCCACCTCTGGGAGAAATTTGAGTTATTGGCATGACATTATATTGTGGGTAAAAATACACATTTTTGGTGGTTGTTTGACCTTCTTCATACCCATGATGATGATGATACCAGCTTCTCTTCCGGAGATATTCATGAATCATATTCACCCGTATTGTATATTTCCTGGGGAATTTCCAGAAATCTGAACTTAAAATGAATATAGAATAGTTTTAATTTGTTTGATAACAGTCATCAGTAGCCTGTTCTTTACCTATCATAATACTAATCATGGCGTGTCCGTCCGTCCATGGCGCTTCTCGCGTTCAGCAGGTGCACTATCGCGTGCTTTCGCAGTGTGCTATCGCGAGTATCAACGGCGCGGAGTACAGTGCGCGCATCGGAAAGCATTACAGTGTGACTAACAGGTGCATCTCATCGGACAATAGGCCTATTTTCAACACATATTTCATATATATTTATGGAACATGTGCATTAATAGGCCTATTTCATTTCATATATTATACGGAACACGTGCATATAGGCCTATTTCAGCAGAACATGACTATTTCCGGGGTCCTCCATAATGGTTAACATAAAAATATTCAGCTAGGGTAAGTCCTATTATAACCGTGTTTGCTTTCACGTTTCTCCCGATTGATTTCATTAATTTAGTAACGGCCTATATCCTTGTCCAAATACTAATTTCGGGTCCTCCAATGTGGTAGCAGGACAGGGCTTGGAAGAAGCGAATGATGGGTAGAAATAGGCCTATCACGAGAACCGCCCGACCCGAGAACCGCAAAATCTAGTTTATCATGTTTATACACCAAAAAGAACTATTTTTGTGTCATGTCAGCCAGGGATGTAGTTCCAGTAACTGTAACTCAGTATTTGCTCGAGAAATCTAGCCAAGAATTTGCCCACCCATAGCTTCACATATTCTAGGCTAGAGACCATTGTTGCATTCAAAATCTAGTCGGATTCGCTGAAGCATGACACCATGTAAAGCAATGGAAGTTCAGAAGTAAACACAGACAATCACGACAGGCGATCGCATAAAAAATGTTGCTAAAATTACACTTCGGCTAAATTTTAGCTTGTCCAAAATAAGCAAATCTTGTGCAAGAGATACATGACTCATTGAAATAACTTTCATCCAAATTTCAACAATAACCTCGTCCTCCGGTGCAAAACCTTGCACCGCTGTCTGACCGAAAAATGATAGCAATGCACTCTAGCATCAAATGCGTAACGTGTGCAAATTTGAAGCTAGAGTTTTGGAGTAACTCAGTATCGTCATTTATCATATAGGTCCGTAGATGTCATTATGTTTTAAAGACTGAAATCTTGCTGGCAGGACTAGGGTTACATAAGAAGCAATAATCAGCTTAGCCGGGATTATGCACTTTCAGTTTCCCCACGGGTTTGAATGGGAATTATTTTGCCTACTTTCCACCTAATTGGGGAGCATGTTTTTTAAATATTTTGACAAGTTGACATCAAATGTTCTATTCTAATTCTAAATTGTTTGGCAATATTGCCAATAGTACCTACAGCTAAAGTTGTACTTTTGTTTTTGATTGCTTGAGATAAGTCTAGCCAATAATTTGCTCAACGATAGCTTCACATTCTAGGCTAGAGACCATTGTAAGTACCGGGTAATGGAAGTTTAGAAGTAATCACAACCGATCATGACAGGTAATCACATCTAAAGTGTTGCTAAAATTACACTTTGAACAGCAAAATTCTAGACTGTTCAAAACAGGCAAATCTTGCTCAAAAGATACAGTTGTCTCATCAAAATTACTTTCATCTATTTTTCAACATAAACAAAAAAATAACCTCCTTTGCAAACAATTGCACCGGTGTCCGGCAGAAAAATGATAGCAACGTACTCTAGCATGGAGTGTGTGTTCTATCGTTTGCAAATTCAAAGCTAGAGTTCTCAAGTAAGTTTTTGATCGCAAAGATCGGATATTTTTATTCCCGATTCGAATTCTGCACCAGCCCTCGAATTAAGGATCTGAAGGGGCACGGCAACTTTTTTAGGGCAAGTTGATAAAATTTGCCTTGGATTTTCACTGAAAAGGCATGGCAGCATGGCAGTTTGAAATATTTCAAGAGGGCATCATCATGATCATGGCAACTGTTGAACATTTGAGAAGGGCACCAAGGCAATTTCTCAAAAGTGAAGAAAACACACACAAAGATAGATGATTTTATAATGAAGGGGCAGGGCTGGGGCACCGACGGCAACTTCATTAGAGGGCATGGCAAGTGACTGCCTTGAGTAAAGGACATATTTTGAGGGCATTACGGCAGTGGGCACCCCACGGCAAAATGCCATGAAAGGGAAAGTTCCATTCTCAGTGCTTGATTTGACTCAAATTTTAACAGTTTTAAACAGTACTATAATGTAGGTAACCCAGGCAAACCTTACACATTTGCTAGTCAGCCAAATTCGCCGACGATGTCAATGCATATTTACATAGAAATTTAAAACAACTGGTCGAAGAAGGAAACGTACATATGTTTTCTATACTTCACTTGACCCAAATATATGATTTTTTATGGTGATAAGTCACTCGCACATGGAAATTTAGAGGGATTTGGATAGCAGTTCCATTAAAAAAGCTGCTATCATAATGAGACTAAGGTCTAGAAACACCCCCGAAATGCCGTTTTGGGGGAATTTTGCTAGCTGAAACTTTTTGATGGAAGTCAATCTTTGACAAGATGTAACTTTGCTACGGAAAGTGCTATGAAAAAATGGTTTTCAGTTTTGGCTTTGTTTACTCAAGGGCTTTGATTTGATATATAAAATGATGCAGTTTGATGGCAAATTTGAATTCACCTAGCATACCTATATAATGCCCACTGACGCAGCTAAGGTGCAAATAATTCAACCTTGTTTTTTCTTAACATTTATGCTATTCAGGGGGCATGGGATGATGATGATGACGAAGAAAATAATGGAACGGGAGATGAAAATAAAGGTAATTGGGCTATTCCTATTTAAATCCATACACACCCTAGATGTAAAACATGGCCTTATTTTAATAAGATTTAAAATCTTCCACACGGGGTTGTAGATTTGAAATGGATTCACCCATTCATGTAACCCCTGGGGCACTAAAAGATAGTGGTATGACCATTACAATTCCAGCATTTGCTGGTTGTTCATATGCTGGAGGGTGTGCAATGTGTTTGAAGTGTTCATGTTGATGATATGCAGTTCTGTTCAGTAAGCCCTAACTGTTAAAGGAGTATTCCGTGATCCTACCATCCTCATTTTATGACATTTTTCAGTAGATATCCAGTCCACCAAAAAAGCTTATTCCCAAAATTTCAGTTGATTCCGATTTTGTGTTTGCGAGTTATGCATGATTATGTGTATTACATGTGGTCGCATGTCATAAGTTGGGTACAATTTCCATTACATGGTAAAAAATGACAAAAAATGTATTCTTTGATATGTTGTATATATTGACAATCTCTAATAATTAACACCATTTTCAACCTTAACACATGCTTAATTTTTGAGATAATGCTTAATTACTAATTAATCAATACACAGGCGTCTATGTAAATCTCAATTTTCAAATGCGTTTTTCTCAAATCGGACCTTAATTACAAAAATAACTGTTAAATTTTTATTTTATGCAAGAATGTCATCAGATTTGGAGGATATGTTCTCAAAACATTAATGCTTCAAATGAACTATTTAAAATAATTGTATGTATGTTAATTACATTGTAAAGGTCAATGACCTTTTATGAGTAATTAGCAAGATGGTTATTCTATTATTGAGGAAATGAATATCAAGAAGAGAATTGAACATTAGCATATTGCTAAAAACACTGAAATTCAACTAGGATTTTATTAAAAATGAAAAACTGGAACATATAACCCTTTAAGGTGGTACTACACACCTTGACAAATTTGTGACTATTTTTGCATTTTTCTCAAAAAATAATATCACGCTGGTAACAAAAATTCATGTATATTATAGGGGTAAGGAATCCAGTTACTACACTGGAATTTCAGTGACTCAATCCAAGCGGTATGTTATTTATGATAAGAAAAGAGGTACCGCTAGAATGTACCTCACTTCTTAACATATATAATGAATCCCTTGTCTTGAATCACTGAAATTTCAGTGAAGTAATTGGATTCCTTGCCCCTATAATATACATATAACATTTGTTACCAGTGTGTAGTTACTTTTTGAGAAAAATGCAAAATTTGTCACAAAATTTATCAGAGGGTGTAGTGCCACCTTAAGTAGTCAGTAATTGTTGTAGTTGTACAAATTGAACATTCAAAGCTGTCAATACATCATACCCTCCCTAGATTTGAAAAAATAACCAGTAGTTTTGACATGCTGACATGTGAATTTTCACATATGCCCTATTGCACACTCCCGCATCCGCCTGCTCCACATCCGCCTGCTCCTCCACCCCTGGCATTTTTTATTTCAACTGATGTGATTTTTTTACTGAATAATTTATAATTATATGCTTCAGTAGACTGAAAGAGTATAATATTAGGCTTAAAATGGGGTATCAACCACTGCTGTAGGATATGGGGTTACGGAAAGCCAATCAAATTTGTATCGTAATTTTCAGAAAAGTGTAATCCCTCCACCCTTTTAGCATACCCAACTTATGACATGCGACCATGTACACTGCTCTATAGACAATGTGTTGTAATTTCGTTTTCAAATTTCACGATATCTTTGCTAAACTAATTAATCTGCAAGACATTTTTTGTACATAAACATTATGTAGCCAGAGGTTTCCAGTGATATAAAAATCTCAACTTTTTTTGAGAAAAGTGGGGGATGATGCGGTGGATCACGAAATGCCCTTTTATTCTACATGATTAATTTCCTGTTGTTGAAAGAAGCATAACTACTGTGCAATTGATATGTTGGCCTGTCTACACAAAATTTGTGCTATTCCAGTTGAAATCAATACAACCCCGGAATAGAAGACATGATGACCTTCATCTTCCACACAGGGACTGTGAATTTCAAATGGGGTTACCTGAATGGGTGACTCCATTTGAAATCTACACCCCCTGTGTGGGAAGGTTATGTCTTCTTTTAGGGGCGTATGGATGTTAACTGGAAGAGCCCATTGTACTACACCTTGACACCACTTAAACCAAGCTTATACAAGGATGTACTAGAATCATAGAATATACTATTACAAAGACCATCAAAACAATTTTTTTTGTTAAACATTCTGCTTTGTATTTCATTTCTTAAATTGATTTCTTTGTATTCAGTAAAAGCTGTTCAAAGGAAAAAGAAGAAAAAGCTGGAGGATATTATAAAAGAAAAGGAAGAAAAAAGAAGACAAGAGATGGAGGAGAAGAGAAAAGCAGAGGAGGTAAGCTAAAGCATACAAGCAGGGCATTTTCAAGGAGGTATTTTTATTTTGGGGCATGATTTGGTAGGCTCTTGCAATCCAAAACACTGATATATAGAAAAATGTTGCATTCCCAAGATAGTAACCTCAATTTAATACATATCTTAGCAAATATCAGGGTTGCTTGATTTAAATCATGATTTAAATCATGATTTAAAACACGGAGTGGAATATTATTTGATGTGGTGAAAACAAGCAATTCCAGCAACAGGATACAAAAAAACCCAAAGAATGCAAGGTTTCTTTGTAATTATAATTATAGGTTAATAAATGCGTATCACTTGTTGGGAGTGAAATTGTACAAAATAATGCACTTGTACTAAGATGTTGATGTGTCTAATGCACTCTCCTGTACTATACATAAGATAAAAAAATGATTATTGCTATTTTTATTACAAAATTGTCACTTAAAATGTTGGAAAATGCATGCAAATATAAATGCATCAACCCGCAAGAAAAGTGAATGCGTCCGAAAGCACTGTGCTTAATACGCAGAGTGCACGCCATCAGTGCATGGTTTATACACAATCAATGCATGGTTTGCATTTTATTACAAAATTGTCACTAAAAATATTGGGAAAATACATGCAAATATAAATGCATCAACACGCAAGAAAAATGAAAGCGTCCAAAAGCACTGCGTAATACACAGAGTGCGCGCCGGTGCATTATACACAATCAGTGCATGGTTTGCAATTTTCTAATGTTTGCTCTGATTGGTTCTCGCTATCTAAGAGTGTATGAAATAATAACAAAGCAATGTGTATCTATGTGTGTTTTCAGGAGAGGTTAAAAGCATTATCACCAGAAGCGGAAATAGAAGAGAGAATAAGGCGGCAGAAGCTACAGGAAGAATCCGATTTACAATTAGCTAAAGAAGCATTTGGTAAGTAGCCCATATTGTATCATGGTCTTCAAATACGTCATGCCGCATGGTGAATAGGTGGTGCTCCCTAAATTATGATTCAGATTGCGCAGTTGTGGAGACATCTCCTACATAAAAATGTTGTAAGTTTGTTGCCAAGTGACAACCTACATGACTTCTCTCTAGTCTGAAGGGTCACTAGTTCTCTTGTCCGAAGAGCTGCTAGTCCGAAAACCAAATTAAGTTCACTAATCTGAAGATTCTCTAGTCCAGAGTCCTTATTCTATATTCGGACTAAAGAACCTTATTTATTTTTCGGACTATAGAGAACCCGATATTCGGACTAGCAAACCTTTTTCAGAATTTGGACTAGCGAATGGTAAATTAAGTGTTCGGACTAGCGAACCTTCGTACTAAGGAGCCTTCGGACTAGGGAACCTTTGGTTCTGCATAAGCCGCACATGCTTATTAATTATTTGGGTGTGCCGGGAGATGGTGTCAAACACTTTTTTGATAGGAAATGTGGTAATTCCAGGAATTAACATTATGGTGTTTATATGCCTAAAATGCCTACAATGGCAGATTTAAGGTGGCTGAATTTGAGCTTTGTGGAAGGCACAATTTTGAACACCAATTGTTTGATCATTGGTGAAACAGGATTTTGAATTTGACACCTTTGACGCATTAGATTTTCAAACTCCCATGGGACAAGAGACAAATTTTTATCTATATTTTTGGCCTTTTGAAGGAGAATCAGATGAAGATGTAATAAGTTGTTTGATTTTGGTGTTTCTTTTGCAGGTGTTACAGACGGTGGTAGAGTCTCAATAGATTCTATGTATCCCAAAACAGAAGAAGAATTCAAAGAATTTGGCATACTTCTGAAAGAAAAAATCCTCCTATTTGAACAGTCCGACTACTATGTAGACTTTCTGGATGAATTGTTTAAAGCGTGTAGTTTAGATCGTAAGTATTCAGAATGATAAAAGTACTACCAAAAATTAATGCTTAATTATTAATATTACTAGCCAATTAGTGCCAATGATGCCGCTCATCCTCAACAGCAAATAATTTACCTACTCTTTTTAAAAGTTTCTTTGCATTACTTCATTCATAACTTAGTTATCGCTGCGCTATTTCAGTTGAAGTCCAGACACCCCCTATGGAAGACGTGACCTGAATCTATCACTCAGGGAGTGTGAATTTCAAATTAAATGGGATTACCTGAATGGGTAACTCCATTTGAAATTGAGACCCATGTGTGGGAGATTAAGGTCATGTCTTCCATAGGGGGTGTATGGATTTCAACTGAAATAGCCCAATTTAGAGCTAACTGTAAGTCTGTAAGCAATTTGAATGCCAGAAATAGGACTAAAGTTGTGTGGAATCCATAATATAGAGTGGCAAGTTTTCTGTTTTACAGAAAAAAATGGAAACCATGCAAAACGTAATTTTGCAAAATTAAGCTTATTACAGGTCTCCATCTATATTATTGGCTACTTTGAATGTGCATTCAACAAAAGGCCCAAGCAAACCCCTTCTTTTACTAATATTTTATTTCAATGCCTTTATTTACTTGCTGTTAAGTCCATATTACTCTTAAAATCCAATGAAATGAACTATTTTTGGCTCTCTGATATGCAGAAACATATCCCAAGGCGCCATTTTGTGTGTTTCCATCTTGGCTGAGTGTTTCTAGAAAGTTGCCAAAACTCCATAAAATGGTGAAAGTCAGGGAAATTTTAGAAAATGGAAAACTTGCCACTCTGTCATAATACTATAGTTTGTTTGAGAAACCAGTGTAATGTAAGTCAGTTGTAAAGGGAACTTACTCACTAACCACTTTCTATTCTTTTGTATTCTTTCAGTTGATGCGGAACATGTCAAAAGATTAGGTACAAGTCTAACAGCTATAGCTTCAGAAAAGGTTAAAGCACAGAAAGTAGTAAGTCCACTGCTAAATCTTTCCTATTCGTTCAGCATTGTTGTGCTTGTACTAAACTATAAGGTTGTCAGAATCTCACCAAAGCACATTCAGTTATGTCAAACAGGATTTTACAAGAATGAATGGACTGAGTTCCGTCAAAGTTGATCTCTGGTCGCTTTCCCATTTACACCAAATCTTATTTGCCAAAACTGTTATTATTTTACAACAAATCCATTTGTCTCTAATTTTCAAAGGAGTATATCAATTATTAACAGCTCAAAATACAGGCATGTCCTTCTGATGATTTTAACAGGTCATGAAAATTTTGAGTTCTATAAATTTTGCGTTAAAAAAAATTGAAATGTGTCGTCTGCAGTGGAAAAAGTTCTTCAACAAAACACACACTTCTTCTTGCCAAGGATGAGCAAACTTCTCAAAAAATTATGTACAGGCATGAAAAGTAGTAAATTGAACCCTGCTTTCTGTAATTAATGAAATATTGTTTCTCTTTGTTATTCAAATTTCAGGCATTAAAAGGCAAGAAGAAGACAAAAAAGGCAGTGCTAGCTGGCAGCGGGAAAAGTGGGAAGAACGCAGATTTAGACGCTTACGACATGGGCGGAGAACTCGACGATTTCATGTGACCCTGGCCTTTGGTGTTGAATTATTTATATCAAATGACATATTTTGCTTCCTGCAGTATATTGGGTCTATGGACCCCATTATTTATCTCCTAACATGCATTGATTTCAATTCAGTGATCAGTTGTAGAGTGTGTATTATGACACATGTCCATACAGATATAGATGGGTTGATATGACGTCATACCAAGCGGTTGGTAGACATGATTATTCTTTGCATGCGAATATGGCCAGTATGCGTGCACATTATGCATTGTTGATGACCAGTACCAGTGTGTTTGAAACTTGCACTGAATCGGATATAGTGCATTATGAGGATAGTGCAAAGTGAAATGGTCATATGCTGTTCTCTCAAGCATATCAATAGACCAGTATCTTGCCTCTGTTTTTTAAACATAATTGTCACCTAATTTATAAGTGTTTCTAGAATGATTACACAGGTATGTTTTTAAGCAGGCCACTTTCTAATTATTTTTTCCATGCAGTATTACTGTTGTATCTACTGTAGATGCTTATGGATTATTCCTTTTGAAATCTGTACACCTTAAGTTAAACATGGTCTTAATCTTCCACACAGGGAGTGTGAATTTCAAATGGGGTTTCCTGATGGGTGACTCCATTTGAATTCTACACCCCTGTATGGGAGATTAAGGTCATGTCTTCCATAGGGGGGTGTAATGTATGGATTTCAACTGGAATAATTCAATATCAGGACTTACTTACATGGTGGCCAGTCTAGAAATGATATCTTGGTCATCATAAATACTTTTCACAAAACAAGTCATCAATTAGGTGTGAGGCACAAAACTTTCAGTAGCAGTGCAGAGTGATGGGCTGGTTGTAAAACCTCAAAGAAGATAGCTTAACCTACCCAGAATCCTTTGCAACATGACACATGACCTCATTTCATCAAATGGCACTCCCACGATTTTTCATTTTGAGAATAGACTGGTTAAACATGGGTCTATACTCGAGTCAATTATCAATAGTCATTTTTCAAGATCTGGATGTGCTCCGTTCATTGAGGTACATTTCTTCACTACTGACCAATGTTGCACTAAATATCAAATCAGTACAGGAAATTAGATGGAAGAAATGCATTATGGGAAGTGTAAGATATCTTTGGTAAAACCTATTCCTCAACTGATTGTTAATGATGTCACTGCATGAAAGGAGATAAATACAATATCGAAACACTTATGCGGCCTTTACTTTCATGTGCCGTTTATTACAATTATTAGTATATTACTACAACCTAAAGTGGTGTTTCCGTTTTGTTTTTTTGTCATTTTGGGTGATTATTTGGTTATGAGAACAAATTAATTGATTTTGAAAGTCTTAAAATGACAGCATGTCATGAATTTTGGCCATTTTGTAACATGGGCAGGATTTGTGTTATTTCAGTGGTTCACTATGTTAATGAAGAAACCTGATGTCTTTGACTTGTCCATGCAGCGCACTGAATGGTCTATTGTTCTATTGTGTCCGATTTGAGCGCTGACATATTGGAAAATGCTGCCAATCAATATTCATGAGAGTGTACATTCAACGTCCAATTTTCGAAATTGGGTGACTTGTGCTTGGCAGGTGTAAAATACATCTGACTGGGCGTTTTAAATACGTAACGCATAAAGGCATTGACATCATTGAATGGCTGCCTATAGTGCTGTTAGTGTTAGGCCTATGTGGGGGGCTGTGTTTAATTTCTATAATAATTATTATAAGGCCTACATTTATTTGTCATTCCTTTCTTTTTCTTTCTCTGTACTTATTCTTTCCTTGCTAAAGTATCACTCCCTTTTCTTATCTCCCTTCCCTTCTCCATCCCCTCATACTTTTTGTCCCTCTTTCTCTCTTCCTCCAGCCCCCTCTCATTTTTCATGTCCCCTCCTCCACCTCTTCCTCCCTCATCCCCTCCCAAGACCTCTTACAAAAGAGCTACCCCCCTTCAGTACGCCACTGTTTATGACATTTTCCTTCCTAAAATAAAATAAAATGTCAATTTGTGAAACAACTTTTATATAGGCCTATACCGGTATACTTATTATATTTACATGTATACGTAGCTATTACCATTATACAGTAATAGACATGCAGACATGGCAGCCTTAATGTGTAATCATTCAGCAAGCGCATTCAATTTATTTAAATGAAGCACCTACAGTCAGTGGGGTGACAACGAACTGCATCAGCGGCTAATGTGTGCCTTTTAAGCTTACGGCTACTCAATTACACCCTTGAGTGATATGACAACAAAAGGTACTTTTCGTTATAGTAAGCGCTTCCACGCGACTTTCGTTTGATCACTTATTGACAGTAGTCTGCTAGGTAAAGCGTTAATACACTGTCGGGTCAGTTTACCGATTTAATGGTGGAAGCCCTTTGTCCCAAACAAAAGGTACCTTTCGATGAATAGCTTGTCAGATTTCAAATCGGCACAAGTGTACAATGCGTTACATAATCTATTGCCTCTCCATTCTTAATAGCTCCATGTGTCCATGTATATCAAGTAATTGGTAGACTGATGGGGTTTGGGCCATGGCGGCAACTAATTTTTTCAGGGGAGCATGGGAGGGGGGCAAAGTAAATTTCAAGGGAGACAAAATCGACAACAAAAAGTGGATATTTTCATAATTTTGGGTTTTACGTCACACTCTTCCTGCTGGTTGAAATATTATGGCCCAAATACATGTATTAGCTGAAACACACTTTTTTTAAATTGCACATTGTTTAATACTTTCTAAAGGTAACTTGGCTTACTCTAACAGATGGTGGCATATTCAGGATTGGGGGGATTGTTGTTGCAGACAACAGGTCCATTGTTGTACAGACATTAGCTTTTTACATAATAATTAATTGGAGCTTTACATATCATCTATGATCTGTTTTATCTCCAGTGACAACTCATGCATATTAAATCCTAATACCTATTAAATTACATCTGTAGGTCCAGGGGAATTAAAGGTGTCACTGGTGCTGGAACAGACCGAAAGTAAGGTTTGTTCGGCTTATAATATAGGTGAAAATAATTCGGTTTTTACTACTGCACGCGTGCGCTAGTCATGCATTACGCAATCTCACAACTAGCGCATGTGCTACACCAAACTGCATGTACGCCATTCTAAATCAATACACAGCGTTATATTTTTTTGCCTAACAAAGGCGAACAAACTTGTAACTAGCGCTACTATTCATAAAGAAAGTAGTGCCAAGATATTTCTCATTGTCGGTTTCAATCCTGTAGATCATTTTCCAGCGATGTCACTGATCGGTAAATCTTGGACTATCTAAAACTATACAATGCTTGTGATGATGTATGTATTGGGTGTAAGCTGCAAGGCAGCATTTAATACATATTCATGACAATATGTGTCACAGTTAATGGACTACCCCTGTGGAAGATTTTGGAAATATCTTTCACAGAGAGATTATGAATTTCAAATGGAATGTCCACAGCAGCTCTTCATTTTAAACTCAACCCCTACCTCAGTGTTAGAGTTAGGTTGAATCCTTCTCTGAGGGTGTATGAAATTCAAATGGAGCTGTTTAAATGTGTTCATTCCATTTGAAATTCATACTCCCCTGTGGAAGATATTTCCAACACCTTCCACAGGGTAGTGTGAATTTTAAATAGAATTTCCCAATAAATCTGACACTCTGAAAGTGTCTGAATATTGATCGATGGATGATGTCCGAGGAAAAAGATCCATGTGTATAATCAATCTCAAAACTAACCTGAGGTTTTTGCCTGATGAAGGGGATATAATTAGGCTTTATGTCATAAATATATCACAGTTTGATTTACTATATGTATGAAAATATTGTAATCATCTGATGCAAAAAAATATGAAATGTTACACAAATTGTGCGTTGTATGCTTTCTTTTGTCATTTTTTAGGTTGCCTGAAGGAAAAGACCTTATGACGTCATGTGTCAGTCAGTTTGTGTGTCAGTATGTCCGTCAACAATATATAAGGCTTTTTGGTCTCTCATGAACAGTCCTATTGTAACCATTATTATGTTTTGATGAATCCAAGTGTGTGAAAATATTGGATCCAATACATAATAATGAAAAATTGGATGCTTTACACCCAATATTTATTGGTCTCGCTATGAGTTTTTACAATATTGGACTCAACTTTTGTCCCGTCCAATATTTTAAAACTCATAGCTCGACCAATAAATATGTGCTCAATCAATCCAATTTTATATCCGACTTGAGCCAAAGCTGCATTATAGACGAATCCATTTTCACACATTCCTATATCTCAATGGTAGCCATTACTGGGTCCCCCCTTAGGTTTATTCCACCTAAAATGTGAAATGATGTGGCCTTGGCGGGAATATTAAGCTGCATTCCATCACCTGTGTTACACGTAAACAAAAGAATGATGGAAGTTTTCATCAGTACTAAATCAGCAGTAGATGCCTACTTCATCAGTACTATATCAACAGTAGATAGATAATTCATCAGTACTAAATCAGAAGTAGATGGCTACTTCATCCATTACTATATCATCAGTAGATGGCTACTTCATCCAGTACTAAATCAGCTGTAGATGGCTACTTCATCAGTACTAAATTAGCAGTAGATGGCTACTTCATCAGTACTATATCAGCATTAGATGGCTACTTCATCCAGTACTATATCAGCAGTAGATGGCTACTTCATCCAGTACTATATCAGCAGTAGATGGCTACTTCATTTAGTACTATATCAGCAGTAGATGGATACTTCATCCAGTACTAAATCAGCAGTAGATGGCTACTTCATCAGTACTATATCAGCAGTAGATGGCTACTTCATCCAGTACTAAATCAGCTGTAGATGGCTACTTCATCAGTACTAAATTAGCAGTAGATGGCTACTTCATCAGTACTATATCAGCATTAGATGGCTACTTCATCCAGTACTATATCAGCAGTAGATGACTACTTCATCCAGTACTATATCAGCAGTAGATGGCTACTTCATCCAGTACTATATCAGCAGTAGATGGCTCCTTCATTCAGTGCTATATCAGCAGTAGATGGCTACTTCATGATGGCTACTTCATCCAGTACTATATCAGCAGTAGATGGCTACTTCATCCAGTACTATATCAGCAGTAGATGGCTACTTCATCCAGTACTATATCAGCAGTAGATGGCTACTTCATCCAGTACTATATCAGCAGTAGATGGATACTTCATCCAGTACTAAATCAGCAGTAGATGGCTACTTCATCAGTACTATATCAGCAGTAGATGGCTACTTCATCAGTACTATATATCAGCAGTAGATGGCTACTTCATCCAGTGCTATATCAGCAGTAGATGGCTACATCATCCAGTACTATATCAGCATCAGATGACTACTTCACCATTACTATATCAGCAGTAGATGGCTACTTCATCCAGTACTATATCAACAGTAGATGACTACTTCATCCAGTACTATATCAGCAGTAGATGGCTTCTTCATCAGTACTATTATAAACATAATTTAATGGTTTTAATTATGTGATGGTCACCCGTATATCACCAGTAGGTAGCTAATTTATCAGTACTATATCAGCAGTAGATAGCTACTTCATCAGTACTAAATCAGCAGTAGATGGCTACTTCATCCAGTTCTATATCAGCAGTAGATGTGGCCTTGGTGGGAATATTAAGCTGCATTCCATCACCCGTGTTACACGTAGACAAAAGAATGATGGAAGTTTTCATCAGTACTAAATCAGCAGTAGATGCCTAGTTCATCAGTACTATATCAACAGTAGATAGATAATTTATCAGTACTAAATCAGAAGTAGATGGCTACTTCATCCATTACTATTTCATCAGTAGATGGCTACTTCATCCAGTACTAAACCAGCAGTAGATGGCTACTTCATCCAGTATTATATCAGCAGTAGATGGCTACTTCATCAGTACTAAAACAGCAGTAGATGGCTCCTTCATCAGTACTAAAACAGCAGTAGATGGCTCCTTCATCCAGTGCTATATCAGCAGTAGATGGCTACTTCATCCAGTACTATATCAGCAGTAGATGGCTACTTCATCCAGTACTATATCAGCAGTAGATGGCTACTTCATCCAGTACTATATCAGCAGTAGATGGCTACTTCATCCAGTACTATATCAGCAGTAGATGGATACTTCATCCAGTACTAAATCAGCAGTAGATGGCTACTTCATCAGTACTATATCAGCAGTAGATGGCTACTTCATCCAGTACTAAATCAGCTGTAGATGGCTACTTCATCAGTACTAAATTAGCAGTAGATGGCTACTTCATCAGTACTATATCAGCAGTAGATGGCTACTTCATCCAGTACTATATCAGCAGTAGATGACTACTTCATCCAGTACTATATCAGCAGTAGATGGCTCCTTCATTCAGTGCTATATCAGCAGTAGATGGCTACTTCATGATGGCTACTTCATCCAGTACTATATCAGCAGTAGATGGCTACTTCATCCAGTACTATATCAGCAGTAGATGGCTACTTCATCCAGTACTATATCAGCAGTAGCTGGCTACTTCATCCAGTACTATATCAGCAGTAGATGGATACTTCATCCAGTACTAAATCAGCAGTAGATGGCTACTTCATCAGTACTATATCAGCAGTAGATGGCTACTTCTTCAGTACTATATCAGCAGTAGATGGCTCCTTCATCCAGTACTAAATCAGCTGTAGATGGCTACTTCATCAGTACTAAATTAGCAGTAGATGGCTACTTCATCAGTACTATATCAGCATTAGATGGCTACTTCATCCAGTGCTATATCAGCAGTAGATGGCTACATCATCCAGTACTATATCAGCATCAGATGACTACTTCACCATTACTATATCAGCAGTAGATGGCTACTTCATCCAGTACTATATCAACAGTATATGACTACTTCATCCAGTACTATATCAGCAGTAGATGGCTTCTTCATCAGTACTATTATAAACATAATTTAATGGTTTTAATTATGTGATGGTCACCCGTATATCACCAGTAGGTCGCTAATTTATCAGTACTATATCAGCAGTAGATAGCTACTTCATCAGTACTAAATCAGCAGTAGATGGCTACTTCATCCAGTTCTATATCAGCAGTAGATGTGGCCTTGGCGGGAATATTAAGCTGCATTACATCACCCGTGTTACACGTAGACAAAAGAATGATGGAAGTTTTCATCAGTACTAAATCAGCAGTAGATGCCTACTTCATCAGTACTATATCAACAGTAGATAGATAATTCATCAGTACTAAATCATCAGTAGATGGCTACTTCATCCATTACTATATCATCAGTAGATGGCTACTTCATCCAGTACTAAACCAGCAGTAGATGGCTACTTCATCCAGTATTATATCAGCAGTAGATGGCTACTTCATCAGTACTAAAACAGCAGTAGAGGGCTCCTTCATCCAGTGCTATATCAGCAGTAGATGGCTACTTCATCCAGTACTATATCAGCAGTAGATGGCTACTTCATCCAGTACTATATCAGCAGTAGATGGCTACTTCATCCAGTACTATATCAGCAGTAGATGGCTACTTCATCCAGTACTATATCAGCAGTAGATGGCTACTTCATCCAGTACTATATCAGCAGTAGATGGCTCCTTCCAGTACTATATCAGCAGTAGATGGCTACTTCATCCAGTACTATATCAGCAGTAGATGGCTACTTCATCCAGTACTATATCAGCAGTAGATGGATACTTCATCCAGTACAAAATCAGCAGTAGATGGCTACTTCATCAGTACTATATATGCAGTAGATGGCTACTTCATCCAGTACTAAATCAGCTGTAGATGGCTACTTCATCAGTACTAAATTAGCAGTAGATGGCTACTTCATCAGTACTATATCAGCATTAGATGGCTACTTCATCCAGTACTATATCAGCAGTAGATGACTACTTCATCCAGTACTATATCAGCAGTAGATGGCTCCTTCATTCAGTGCTATATCAGCAGTAGATGGCTACTTCATGATGGCTACTTCATCCAGTACTATATCAGCAGTAGATGGCTACTTCATCCAGTACTATATCAGCAGTAGATGGCTACTTCATCCAGTACTATATCAGCAGTAGATGGCTACTTCATCCAGTACTATATCAGCAGTAGATGGATACTTCATCCAGTACTAAATCAGCAGTAGATGGCTACTTCATCAGTACTATATCAGCAGTAGATGGCTACTTCATCAGTACTATATATCAGCAGTAGATGGCTACTTCATCAGTCTATATCAGTACTATATCAGCATCAGTAGATGACTACTTCACCATTACTATATCAGCAGTAGATGGCTACTTCATCCAGTACTATATCAACAGTAGATGACTACTTCATCCAGTACTATATCAGCAGTAGATGGCTACTTCATCAGTACTATTATAAACATAATTTAATGGTTTTAATTATGTGATGGTCACCGTATATCACCAGTAGGTAGCTAATTTATCAGTACTATATCAGCAGTAGATGGCTACTTCATCAGTACTAAATCAGCAGTAGATGGCTACTTCATCCAGTTCTATATCAGCAGTAGATGCTACTTCATGGCCTTGGCGGGAATATTAAGCTGCATTACATCACCCGTGTTACACGTAGACAAAAGAATGATGGAAGTTTTCATCAGTACTAAATCAGCAGTAGATGCCTACTTCATCAGTACTATATCAACAGTAGATAGATAATTCATCAGTACTAAATCATCAGTAGATGGCTACTTCATCCATTACTATATCATCAGTAGATGGCTACTTCATCCAGTAGATAGTACTAAATCAGCAGTAGATGGCTACTTCATCCAGTGCTATATCAGCAGTAGATGGCTACTTCATCCAGTCCTATATCAGCAGTAGATGGCTCCTTCATCCAGTACTATATCAGCAGTAGATGGCTACTTCATCCAGTACTATATCAGCAGTAGATGGCTACTTCATCCAGTACTATATCAGCAGTAGATGGCTACTTCATCCAGTACTATATCAGCAGTAGATGGCTACTTCATCCAGTACTATATCAGCAGTAGATGGCTACTCAGTCATCATCCAGTACTATATCAGCAGTAGATGGCTACTTCATCCAGTACTATATCAGCAGTAGATGGATACTTCACTTCATCCAGTACTAAATCAGCAGTAGATGGCTACTTCAATCAGCAGTAGATGGCTACTTCATCCAGTACTAAATCAGCTGTAGATGGCTACTTCATCAGTACTAAATTAGCAGTAGATGGCTACTTCATCAGTACTATATCAGCATTAGATGGCTACTATCATCCAGTACTATATCAGCAGTAGATGACTACTTCATCCAGTACTATATCAGCAGTAGATGGCTCAGTACTTCATTCAGTCCAGTACTATATCAGCAGTAGATGGCAGTACTATCATCAGCAGTAGATGGCTACTTCATCCAGTACTATATCAGCAGTAGATGGCTACTTCATCCAGTACTATATCAGCAGTAGATGGCTACTTCATCCAGTACTATATCAGCAGTAGATGGCTACTTCATCCAGTACTATATCAGCAGTAGATGGATACTTCATCCAGTACTAAATCAGCAGTAGATGGCTACTTCATCAGTACTATATCAGCAGTAGATGGCTACTTCATCAGTACTATATATCAGCAGTAGATGGCTACATCATCCAGTACTATATCAGCATCAGATGACTACTTCACCATTACTATATCAGCAGTAGATGGCTACTTCATCCAGTACTATATCAACAGTAGATGACTACTTCATCCAGTACTATATCAGCAGTAGATGGCTTCTTCATCAGTACTATTATAAACATAATTTAATGGTTTTAATTATGTGATGGTCACCCGTATATCACCAGTAGGTAGCTAATTTATCAGTACTATATCAGCAGTAGATAGCTACTTCATCAGTACTAAATCAGCAGTAGATGGCTACTTCATCCAGTTCTATATCAGCAGTAGATGGCTACTTCATCCAGTGCTATATCAGCAGTAGATGGCTACTTCATCCAGTGCTATATCAGCAGTAGATGGCTACTTCATCCAGTGCTATATCAGCAGTAGATGGCTACTTCATCCAGTGCTATATCAGCAGTAGATGGCTACTTCATCCAGTGCTTTATCAGCAGTAGATGGCTACTTCATCCAGTACTATATCAGCAGTAGATGGCTACGTCATCAAGTCTAAATCAGCAGTAGATGGCTACTTCATCCAGTACTATATCAGCAGTAGATGGCTACTTCATCCAGTGCTATATCAGCAGTAGATGGCTACTTCATCAAGTCTAAATCAGCAGTAGATGGCTACTTCATCCAGTACTATATCAGCAGTAGATTGCTATTTCATCCAGTACTAAATCAGCAGTAGATGGCTACTTCATCCAGTGCAATATCAGCAGTAGATGGCTACTTCATCAAGTCTAAATTAGCAGTAGATGGCTACTTCATCCAGTACTATATCAGCAGTAGATTGCTACTTCATCCAGTGCTATATCAACAGTAGATGACTACTTCATCCAGTACTATATCAGCAGTATATGGCTACTTCATCCAGTACTATATCAGTAGTAGATGGCTACTTCATCAAGTCTAAATCAGCAGTAGATGGCTACTTCATCCAGTACTATATCAGCAGTAGATGGCTACTTCATCACTACTATATATCAGCAGTAAATGGCTACTTCATCCAGTGCTATATCAGCAGTAGATGGCTACTTCATCCAGTACTATATCAGCAGTAGATGGCTACTTCATCCAGTACTATATCACCAGTAGATGGCTACTTCATCTAGTACTATATCACCAGTAGATGGCTACTTCATCCAGTGCTATATCAACAGTAGATGACTACTTCATCCAGTACTATATCAGCAGTATATGGCTACTTCATCCAGTACTATATCAGTAGTAGATGGCTACTTCATCAAGTCTAAATCAGCAGTAGATGGCTACTTCATCAGTACTAAAACAGCAGTAGATGGCTCCTTCATCCAGTGCTATATCAGCAGTAGATGGCTACTTCATCCAGTACTATATCAGCAGTAGATGGCTACTTCATCAAGTCTAAATCAGCAGTAGATGGCTACTTCATCCAGTACTATATCCGCAGTAGATGGCTCCTTCATCCAGTACTATATCCGCAGTAGATGGCCACTTCATCCAGTGCTATATCAGCAGTAGATGGCTACTTCATCCAGTAATATATCAGCAGTAGATGGCTACTTCATCCAGTACTATATCAGCAGTAGATGGCTACTTCATCCAGTTATAAATCAGCAGATGGCTACTTCATCCAGTTATAAATCAGCAGTAGATGGCTACTTCATCCAGTACTATATCAGCAGTAGATGGCTACTTCATCCAGTGCTATATCAGCAGTAGATGGCTACTTCATCAAGTCTAAATCAACAGTAGATGGCTACTTCATCCAGTACTATATCAGCAGTAGATTGCTACTTCATCCAGTACTATATCAGCAGTAGATCGCTACTTCATCCAGTGCTATATCAGCAGTAGATGGCTACTTCATCCAGTAATATATCAACAGTAGATGACTTCTTCATCCAGTACTATATCAGCAGTATATGGCTACTTCATCCAGTACTATATCAGTAGTAGATGGCTACTTCATCAAGTCTAAATCAGCAGTAGATGGCTACTTCATCCAGTACTATATCAGCAGTAGATGGCTACTTCATCCAGTGCTATATCAGCAGTAGATGGCTACTTCATCCAGTACTATATCAGCAGTAGATGGCTACTTCATCCAGTACTATATCACCAGTAGATGGCTACTTCATCCAGTGCTATATCAACAGTAGATGACTACTTCATCCAGTACTATATCAGCAGTACATGGCTACTTCATCCAGTACTATATCAGTAGTAGATGGCTACTTCATCAAGTCTAAATCAGCAGTAGATGACTACTTCATCAGTACTAAAACAGCAGTAGATGGCTCCTTCATCCAGTGCTATATCAGCAGTAGATGGCTACTTCATCCAGTACTATATCAGCAGTAAATGGCTACTTCATCCAGTGCTATATCAGCAGTAGATGGCTACTTCATCAAGTCTAAATCAGCAGTAGATAGCTAATTCATCAGAACTGTATATCAGCAGTAGATAATAATATTCATCAGTACTATATCAGCATCAGATGACTACTTCACCATTACTATATCAGCAGTAGATAGCTACTTCATCAGTACTAAATCAGCAGTTGATAGCAACTATCAAGTCTAAATCAGCAGAAGATAGCTAATTCATCAGAACTGTTACTTCATCAGTCCTATGTCAGCAGTAGATTGCTACTTCATCAGTCTTATATCAGCAGTAGATGGCTAATTAATTCATCAGTACTGTATCATCAGCAGTAGATAGCTAATTCATCAGTACTAAATCAGCAGAAGAACGTCCAGCGACTCGTTCCAGATTTTGAGGCGGGTTTCTTTTGGACAGTTTGCTGCGTCGGCCCATGGTTGTAGTTAAGTAAAAAAACTCAATTTGGTGACCACTCTCTGGCTAGTAAGGTTTGACGATTGATTCGACTTCTATGGACCATTTGGAAACAAAATAGCCTCCATGCCCCTCGTTCATTCCATTTGAAATTCATACTCCCCTGTGGAAGATATTTCCAACACCTTCCACAGGGTAGTGTGAATTTTAAATAGAATTTCCCAATAAATCTGACACTCTGAAAGTGTCTGAATATTGATCGATGGATGATGTCCGAGGAAAAAGATCCATGTGTATAATCAATCTCAAAACTAACCTGAGGTTTTTGCCTGATGAAGGGGATATAATTAGGCTTTATGTCATAAATATATCACAGTTTGATTTACTATATGTATGAAAATATTGTAATCATCTGATGCAAAAAAATATGAAATGTTACACAAATTGTGCGTTGTATGCTTTCTTTTGTCATTTTTTAGGTTGCCTGAAGGAAAAGACCTTATGACGTCATGTGTCAGTCAGTTTGTGTGTCAGTATGTCCGTCAACAATATATAAGGCTTTTTGGTCTCTCATGAACAGTCCTATTGTAACCATTATTATGTTTTTGATGAATCCAAGTGTGTGAAAATATTGGATCCAATACATAATAATGAAAAATTGGATGCTTTACACCCAATATTTATTGGTCTCGCTATGAGTTTTTACAATATTGGACTCAACTTTTGTCCCGTCCAATATTTTAAAACTCATAGCTCGATTTCAATAAATATGTGCTCAATCAATCCAATTTTATATCCGACTTGAGCCAAAGCTGCATTATAGACGAATCCATTTTCACACATTCCTATATCTCAATGGTAGCCATTACTGGGTCCCCCCTTAGGTTTATTCCACCTAAAATGTGAAATGATGTGGCCTTGGCGGGAATATTAAGCTGCATTCCATCACCTGTGTTACACGTAAACAAAAGAATGATGGAAGTTTTCATCAGTACTAAATCAGCAGTAGATGCCTACTTCATCAGTACTATATCAACAGTAGATAGATAATTCATCAGTACTAAATCAGAAGTAGATGGCTACTTCATCCATTACTATATCATCAGTAGATGGCTACTTCATCCAGCACTAAATCAGCTGTAGATGGCTACTTCATCAGTACTAAATTAGCAGTAGATGGCTACTTCATCAGTACTATATCAGCATTAGATGGCTACTTCATCCAGTACTATATCAGCAGTAGATGGCTACTTCATCCAGTACTATATCAGCAGTAGATGGCTACTTCATTTAGTACTATATCAGCAGTAGATGGATACTTCATCCAGTACTAAATCAGCAGTAGATGGCTACTTCATCAGTACTATATCAGCAGTAGATGGCTACTTCATCCAGTACTAAATCAGCTGTAGATGGCTACTTCATCAGTACTAAATTAGCAGTAGATGGCTACTTCATCAGTACTATATCAGCATTAGATGGCTACTTCATCCAGTACTATATCAGCAGTAGATGACTACTTCATCCAGTACTATATCAGCAGTAGATGGCTACTTCATCCAGTACTATATCAGCAGTAGATGGCTCCTTCATTCAGTGCTATATCAGCAGTAGATGGCTACTTCATGATGGCTACTTCATCCAGTACTATATCAGCAGTAGATGGCTACTTCATCCAGTACTATATCAGCAGTAGATGGCTACTTCATCCAGTACTATATCAGCAGTAGATGGCTACTTCATCCAGTACTATATCAGCAGTAGATGGATACTTCATCCAGTACTAAATCAGCAGTAGATGGCTACTTCATCAGTACTATATCAGCAGTAGATGGCTACTTCATCAGTACTATATATCAGCAGTAGATGGCTACTTCATCCAGTGCTATATCAGCAGTAGATGGCTACATCATCCAGTACTATATCAGCATCAGATGACTACTTCACCATTACTATATCAGCAGTAGATGGCTACTTCATCCAGTACTATATCAACAGTAGATGACTACTTCATCCAGTACTATATCAGCAGTAGATGGCTTCTTCATCAGTACTATTATAAACATAATTTAATGGTTTTAATTATGTGATGGTCACCCGTATATCACCAGTAGGTAGCTAATTTATCAGTACTATATCAGCAGTAGATAGCTACTTTATCAGTACTAAATCAGCAGTAGATGGCTACTTCATCCAGTTCTATATCAGCAGTAGATGTGGCCTTGGCGGGAATATTAAGCTGCATTCCATCACCCGTGTTACACGTAGACAAAAGAATGATGGAAGTTTTCATCAGTACTAAATCAGCAGTAGATGCCTAGTTCATCAGTACTATATCAACAGTAGATAGATAATTTATCAGTACTAAATCAGAAGTAGATGGCTACTTCATCCATTACTATTTCATCAGTAGATGGCTACTTCATCCAGTACTAAACCAGCAGTAGATGGCTACTTCATCCAGTATTATATCAGCAGTAGATGGCTACTTCATCAGTACTAAAACAGCAGTAGATGGCTCCTTCATCAGTACTAAAACAGCAGTAGATGGCTCCTTCATCCAGTGCTATATCAGCAGTAGATGGCTACTTCATCCAGTACTATATCAGCAGTAGATGGCTACTTCATCCAGTACTATATCAGCAGTAGATGGCTACTTCATCCAGTACTATATCAGCAGTAGATGGCTACTTCATCCAGTACTATATCAGCAGTAGATGGATACTTCATCCAGTACTAAATCAGCTGTAGATGGCTACTTCATCAGTACTAAATTAGCAGTAGATGGCTACTTCATCAGTACTATATCAGCATTAGATGGCTACTTCATCCAGTACTATATCAGCAGTAGATGACTACTTCATCCAGTACTATATCAGCAGTAGATGGCTACTTCATCCAGTACTAAATCAGCTGTAGATGGCTACTTCATCAGTACTAAATTAGCAGTAGATGGCTACTTCATCAGTACTATATCAGCATTAGATGGCTACTTCATCCAGTACTATTCAGCAGTAGATGACTACTTCATCCAGTACTATATCAGCAGTAGATGGATACTTCATCCAGTACTAAATCAGCAGTAGATGGCTACTTCATCCAGTACTATATCAGCAGTAGATGACTACTTTATTTAGTACTATATCAGCAGTAGATGGCTACTTCATCCAGTACTATATCAGCAGTAGATGGCTACTTCATCCAGTACTATATCAGCAGTAGATGGATACTTCATCCAGTACTAAATCAGCAGTAGATGGCTACTTCATCAGTACTATATCAGCAGTAGATGGCTACTTCATCCAGTACTAAATCAGCTGTAGATGGCTACTTCATCAGTACTAAATTAGCAGTAGATGGCTACTTCATCAGTACTATATCAGCATTAGATGGCTACTTCATCCAGTACTATATCAGCAGTAGATGACTACTTCATCCAGTACTATATCAGCAGTAGATGGCTACTTCATCCAGTACTATATCAGCAGTAGATGGCTCCTTCATTCAGTGCTATATCAGCAGTAGATGGCTACTTCATGATGGCTACTTCATCCAGTACTATATCAGCAGTAGATGGCTACTTCATCCAGTACTATATCAGCAGTACATGGCTACTTCATCCAGTACTATATCAGCAGTAGATGGCTACTTCATCCAGTACTATATCAGCAGTAGATGGCTACTTCATCCAGTACTATATCAGCAGTAGCTGGCTACTTCATCCAGTACTATATCAGCAGTAGATGGATACTTCATCCAGTACTAAATCAGCAGTAGATGGCTACTTCATCAGTACTATATCAGCAGTAGATGGCTACTTCATCAGTACTATATATCAGCAGTAGATGGCTACTTCATCCAGTGCTATATCAGCAGTAGATGGCTACATTATCCAGTACTATATCAGCATCAGATGACTACTTCACCATTACTATATCAGCAGTAGATGGCTACTTCATCCAGTACTATATCAACAGTAGATGACTACTTCATCCAGTACTATATCAGCAGTAGATGGCTTCTTCATCAGTACTATTATAAACATAATTTAATGGTTTTAATTATGTGATGGTCACCCGTATATCACCAGTAGGTAGCTAATTTATCAGTACTATATCAGCAGTAGATAGCTACTTCATCAGTACTAAATCAGCAGTAGATGGCTACTTCATCCAGTTCTATATCAGCAGTAGATGTGGCCTTGGCGGGAATATTAAGCTGCATTCCATCACCCGTGTTACACGTAGACAAAAGAATGATGGAAGTTTTCATCAGTACTAAATCAGCAGTAGATGCCTACTTCATCAGTACTATATCAACAGTAGATAGATAATTCATCAGTACTAAATCAGAAGTAGATGGCTACTTCATCCATTACTATTTCATCAGTAGATGGCTACTTCATCCAGTACTAAACCAGCAGTAGATGGCTACTTCATCCAGTATTATATCAGCAGTAGATGGCTACTTCATCAGTACTAAAACAGCAGTAGATGGCTCCTTCATCCAGTGCTATATCAGCAGTAGATGGCTACTTCATCCAGTACTATATCAGCAGTAGTTGGCTACTTCATCCAGTACTATATCAGCAGTAGATGGCTACTTCATCCAGTACTATATCAGCAGTAGATGGCTACTTCATCCAGTACTATATCAGCAGTAGATGGCTACTTCATCCAGTACTATATCAGCAGTAGATGGATACTTCATCCAGTACTAAATCAGCAGTAGATGGCTACTTCATCAGTACTATATCAGCAGTAGATGGCTACTTCATCCAGTACTAAATCAGCTGTAGATGGCTACTTCATCAGTACTAAATTAGCAGTAGATGGCTACTTCATCAGTACTATATCAGCATTAGATGGCTACTTCATCCAGTACTATATCAGCAGTAGATGACTACTTCATCCAGTACTATATCAGCAGTAGATGGCTACTTCATCCAGTACTATATCAGCAGTAGATGGCTCCTTCATTCAGTGCTATATCAGCAGTAGATGGCTACTTCATGATGGCTACTTCATCCAGTACTATATCAGCAGTAGATGGCTACTTCATCCAGTACTATATCAGCAGTAGATGGCTACTTCATCCAGTACTATATCAGCAGTAGATGGATACTTCATCCAGTACTAAATCAGCAGTAGATGGCTACTTCATCAGTACTATATCAGCAGTAGATGGCTACTTCATCCAGTACTAAATCAGCTGTAGATGGCTACTTCATCAGTACTAAATTAGCAGTAGATGGCTACTTCATCAGTACTATATCAGCATTAGATGGCTACTTCATCCAGTACTATATCAGCAGTAGATGACTACTTCATCCAGTACTATATCAGCAGTAGATGGCTCCTTCATTCAGTGCTATATCAGCAGTAGATGGCTACTTCATGATGGCTACTTCATCCAGTACTATATCAGCAGTAGATGGCTACTTCATCCAGTACTATATCAGCAGTAGATGGCTACTTCATCCAGTACTATATCAGCAGTAGCTGGCTACTTCATCCAGTACTATATCAGCAGTAGATGGATACTTCATCCAGTACTAAATCAGCAGTAGATGGCTACTTCATCAGTACTATATCAGCAGTAGATGGCTACTTCTTCAGTACTATATCAGCAGTAGATGGCTCCTTCATCCAGTACTAAATCAGCTGTAGATGGCTACTTCATCAGTACTAAATTAGCAGTAGATGGCTACTTCATCAGTACTATATCAGCATTAGATGGCTACTTCATCCAGTGCTATATCAGCAGTAGATGGCTACATCATCCAGTACTATATCAGCATCAGATGACTACTTCACCATTACTATATCAGCAGTAGATGGCTACTTCATCCAGTACTATATCAACAGTATATGACTACTTCATCCAGTACTATATCAGCAGTAGATGGCTTCTTCATCAGTACTATTATAAACATAATTTAATGGTTTTAATTATGTGATGGTCACCCGTATATCACCAGTAGGTCGCTAATTTATCAGTACTATATCAGCAGTAGATAGCTACTTCATCAGTACTAAATCAGCAGTAGATGGCTACTTCATCCAGTTCTATATCAGCAGTAGATGTGGCCTTGGCGGGAATATTAAGCTGCATTACATCACCCGTGTTACACGTAGACAAAAGAATGATGGAAGTTTTCATCAGTACTAAATCAGCAGTAGATGCCTACTTCATCAGTACTATATCAACAGTAGACAGATAATTCATCAGTACTAAATCATCAGTAGATGGCTACTTCATCCATTACTATATCATCAGTAGATGGCTACTTCATCCAGTACTAAACCAGCAGTAGATGGCTACTTCATCCAGTATTATATCAGCAGTAGATGGCTACTTCATCAGTACTAAAACAGCAGTAGAGGGCTCCTTCATCCAGTGCTATATCAGCAGTAGATGGCTACTTCATCCAGTACTATATCAGCAGTAGATGGCTACTTCATCCAGTACTATATCAGCAGTAGATGGCTACTTCATCCAGTACTATATCAGCAGTAGATGGCTACTTCATCCAGTACTATATCAGCAGTAGATGGCTACTTCATCAGTACTATATCAGCAGTAGATGGCTACTTCATCCAGTACTATATCAGCAGTAGATGGCTACTTCATCCAGTACTATATCAGCAGTAGATGGATACTTCATCCAGTACAAAATCAGCAGTAGATGGCTACTTCATCAGTACTATATCAGCAGTAGATGGCTACTTCATCCAGTACTAAATCAGCTGTAGATGGCTACTTCATCAGTACTAAATTAGCAGTAGATGGCTACTTCATCAGTACTATATCAGCATTAGATGGCTACTTCATCCAGTACTATATCAGCAGTAGATGACTACTTCATCCAGTACTATATCAGCAGTAGATGGCTCCTTCATTCAGTGCTATATCAGCAGTAGATGGCTACTTCATGATGGCTACTTCATCCAGTACTATATCAGCAGTAGATGGCTACTTCATCCAGTACTATATCAGCAGTAGATGGCTACTTCATCCAGTACTATATCAGCAGTAGATGGCTACTTCATCCAGTACTATATCAGCAGTAGATGGATACTTCATCCAGTACTAAATCAGCAGTAGATGGCTACTTCATCAGTACTATATCAGCAGTATATGGCTACTTCATCAGTACTATATATCAGCAGTAGATGGCTACATCATCCAGTACTATATCAGCATCAGATGACTACTTCACCATTACTATATCAGCAGTAGATGGCTACTTCATCCAGTACTATATCAACAGTAGATGACTACTTCATCCAGTACTATATCAGCAGTAGATGGCTTCTTCATCAGTACTATTATAAACATAATTTAATGGTTTTAATTATGTGATGGTCACCCGTATATCATAGGTAGCTAATTTATCAGTACTATATCAGCAGTAGATAGCTACTTCATCAGTACTAAATCAGCAGTAGATGGCTACTTCATCCAGTTCTATATCAGCAGTAGATGGCTACTTCATCCAGTGCTATATCAGCAGTAGATGGCTACTTCATCCAGTGCTATATCAGCAGTAGATGGCTACTTCATCCAGTGCTATATCAGCAGTAGATGGCTACTTCATCCAGTGCTATATCAGCAGTAGATGGCTACTTCATCCAGTGCTTTATCAGCAGTAGATGGCTACTTCATCCAGTACTATATCAGCAGTAGATGGCTACGTCATCAAGTCTAAATCAGCAGTAGATGGCTACTTCATCCAGTACTATATCAGCAGTAGATGGCTACTTCATCCAGTGCTATATCAGCAGTAGATGGCTACTTCATCAAGTCTAAATCAGCAGTAGATGGCTACTTCATCCAGTACTATATCAGCAGTAGATTGCTATTTCATCCAGTACTAAATCAGCAGTAGATGGCTACTTCATCCAGTGCAATATCAGCAGTAGATGGCTACTTCATCAAGTCTAAATTAGCAGTAGATGGCTACTTCATCCAGTACTATATCAGCAGTAGATTGCTACTTCATCCAGTGCTATATCAACAGTAGATGACTACTTCATCCAGTACTATATCAGCAGTATATGGCTACTTCATCCAGTACTATATCAGTAGTAGATGGCTACTTCATCCAAGTCTAAATCAGCAGTAGATGGCTACTTCATCCAGTACTATATCAGCAGTAGATGGCTACTTCATCCAGTGCTATATCAGCAGTAGATGGCTACTTCATCCAGTACTATATCAGCAGTAGATGGCTACTTCATCCAGTACTATATCACCAGTAGATGGCTACTTCATCTAGTACTATATCACCAGTAGATGGCTACTTCATCCAGTGCTATATCAACAGTAGATGACTACTTCATCCAGTACTATATCAGCAGTATATGGCTACTTCATCCAGTACTATATCAGTAGTAGATGGCTACTTCATCAAGTCTAAATCAGCAGTAGATGGCTACTTCATCAGTACTAAAACAGCAGTAGATGGCTCCTTCATCCAGTGCTATATCAGCAGTAGATGGCTACTTCATCCAGTACTATATCAGCAGTAGATGGCTACTTCATCAAGTCTAAATCAGCAGTAGATGGCTACTTCATCCAGTACTATATCCGCAGTAGATGGCTCCTTCATCCAGTACTATATCCGCAGTAGATGGCCACTTCATCCAGTGCTATATCAGCAGTAGATGGCTACTTCATCCAGTAATATATCAGCAGTAGATGGCTACTTCATCCAGTACTATATCAGCAGTAGATGGCTACTTCATCCAGTTATAAATCAGCAGTAGATGGCTACTTCATCCAGTACTATATCAGCAGTAGATGGCTACTTCATCCAGTGCTATATCAGCAGTAGATGGCTACTTCATCAAGTCTAAATCAACAGTAGATGGCTACTTCATCCAGTACTATATCAGCAGTAGATTGCTACTTCATCCAGTACTATATCAGCAGTAGATCGCTACTTCATCCAGTGCTATATCAGCAGTAGATGGCTACTTCATCCAGTAATATATCAACAGTAGATGACTTCTTCATCCAGTACTATATCAGCAGTATATGGCTACTTCATCCAGTACTATATCAGTAGTAGATGGCTACTTCATCAAGTCTAAATCAGCAGTAGATGGCTACTTCATCCAGTACTATATCAGCAGTAGATGGCTACTTCATCCAGTGCTATATCAGCAGTAGATGGCTACTTCATCCAGGACTATATCAGCAGTAGATGGCTACTTCATCCAGTACTATATCACCAGTAGATGGCTACTTCATCCAGTGCTATATCAACAGTAGATGACTACTTCATCCAGTACTATATCAGCAGTACATGGCTACTTCATCCAGTACTATATCAGTAGTAGATGGCTACTTCATCAAGTCTAAATCAGCAGTAGATGACTACTTCATCAGTACTAAAACAGCAGTAGATGGCTCCTTCATCCAGTGCTATATCAGCAGTAGATGGCTACTTCATCCAGTACTATATCAGCAGTAAATGGCTACTTCATCCAGTGCTATATCAGCAGTAGATGGCTACTTCATCAAGTCTAAATCAGCAGTAGATAGCTAATTCATCAGAACTGTATATCAGCAGTAGATAATAATATTCATCAGTACTATATCAGCATCAGATGACTACTTCACCATTACTATATCAGCAGTAGATAGCTACTTCATCAGTACTAAATCAGCAGTTGATAGCAACTATCAAGTCTAAATCAGCAGAAGATAGCTAATTCATCAGAACTGTTACTTCATCAGTCCTATGTCAGCAGTAGATTGCTACTTCATCAGTCTTATATCAGCAGTAGATGGCTAATTAATTCATCAGTACTGTATCATCAGCAGTAGATAGCTAATTCATCAGTACTAAATCAGCAGAAGAACGTCCAGCGACTCGTTCCAGATTTTGAGGCGGGTTTCTTTTGGACAGTTTGCTGCGTCGGCCCATGGTTGTAGTTAAGTCAAAAAACTCAATTTGGTGACCACTCTCTGGCTAGTAAGGTTTGACGATTGATTCGACTTCTATGGACCATTTGGAAACAAAATAGCCTCCATGTCCCTCGCGAAAATCCCGGCATTTTTCGCTAGAGGCCAAAATCCAACATGGCCGCCGCCACCATTTTGAAAATGTAAGTTTTGAACCAGAGAACCTATAATCATGCACAAAGACATTTTTTCGGATATGTCGAGTACAAGGATTCCGATTCTGACATTAGTTTGACATTACGGCATCATTTTTACCCAGAAATCCAAGATGGCGGCCGCCGACGGCATCTTGAAAAAATAAGTTTTGAACCACAGTACCAAAAATCGTGTACAAAGACACTTTTTCGGGTAAGTCGACCCCAAGAAATCCGAATCTGACATTAATTTGACGTTATAACATAATTTTTGCCCAGAAATCCAAGATGGCCCCCATTTGGTAGAGCGTAAATGTGATTTTTGAATGAGAGCAGAAGCATAAGTGTGTCATTTCCGCCTTATCTGGGGTTCATGTCCCTTATATGGGGTTTAAACTCATAACTTGGGTTTACATCCCTTATTTAAGGATAAGGCGCCTTATCTGTGGTTTAGACGGCCTTATCCTGGGTTTACGTTCCTTACCTGTGGCTAAGATGCCTTAACCTTAGCATATTGCAGTCTAAACCGGGATAAAGCATCTAAACCCCAGATAGTGCGCCGTAATCCCAGATAAGGGACGTAGACCCCCGATAAGGCAGTCCAAATCCCAAATAAGGCGCCTTAACCCTAAATAGGGACATAAACCCCAGATAAGGCATCTAAACCCCACATAAGGTGCCTTAACTCTAGATAAGGGTCGTTAACCATGCACAGATAAGGGTCGTAAACCTCAGATAAGGCATCTGAACCCAAGATAAGGCGCCTTAACCCCAGATAAGAGACGTAAACTCAAATATGGCAGTCTAACCCCCAGATAAGGCGCCGTAACCCCAGATAAGGGATGTACACCTCAGATAAAGCAGTCCCAACCCCAAATAAGGCGCCTTAACCATAAATAAGGAACATAAACCTAAGATAAGAGAAGTAAACCCCAGACCTGGCAGTCTAAACCCCAGATAAGGCGCCTTAACCCCAGATAAGGAATGTAAACCCCAGATAAGGCATTTTAACCCCAGATAAGGCGCCTTAACTTCAGATGAGGGACGTAAACCTAGGATAAGACAGTCTAAACCCTATAGATTAGGCATCTAAACCCCATATAAGGCGCCTTAACCCCAACTAAGGGACGTAAGCCCAGATAAGGCAGTCTAACCCCAGCAGATAAGGAGCGTAAACCCCAGATAAGGCATCTAAACCCCGTGAGATAAGGTGCCTTATCCTTAAATAAGGGTCATAAGCCTAAGATCATAAGAGAAGTAAACACCAGACCTAGCAGTCTAAACCCCAGATAAGGCATCTAAACCCTAGATAAGGTGCCTTATCCTTAAATAAGGGATGTAAACCCAAGTTAAGGCAGTTTAAACCCCTAAGGGACATGAACCCCAGATAAGGCGGAAATGACACACTTATGCTTCTGCTCTCATTCAAAAATCACATTTACGCTCTACCAAATGGGGCCATCTTGGATTTCAGGGCAAAAATTATGTTATAACGTCAAATTAATGTCAGATTCGGATTTCTTGGGGTCGACTTACCCGAAAAAGTGTCTTTGTACACGATTTTTGGTACTGTGGTTCAAAACTTATTTTTTTCAAGATGGCGTCCGCAGGCGCCATCTTGATTTCTGAGTAAAAATGAGGTCGTAATGGCAAAGTAATGTCAGATTCAAAATCCTTGTGGTCGACTAAAAAAAAAAGTGTCTTTGTACACGATTTTAGGTCCTCTGGTTCAAAACTAAATTTTTCAAGATGGTGCCAGCCACCATCTTGGATTTCTGGGTGAAAATGATGCCGTAATGTCAAACTAATGTCAGAATCGGAATCCTTGTACTCGACATATCCGAAAAAGTGTCTTTGTGCATGATTATAGGTTCTCTGGTTCAAAACTTACATTTTCAAAATGGTGGCGGCGGCCATTTTGGATTTTGGCCTCTAGCGAAAAATGCCGGGATTTTCGCGAGGGACATGGAGGCTATAGAAGTCGAATCAATCGTCAAACCTTACTAGCCAGAGAGTGGTCACCAAATTGAGTTTTTTGACTTAACTATTGATCTGATGATGAGTTGTTGTGGCGTCCTCTCGTGGCTCAATTTTAGAGATTTCTTTAGAGCAAATACTGCTGCTGGTGTCGTGGCTACCGTAGAAACCCGTCTATAAGGAATAGAAGCGACTGTGATGATAGCATATTTCACGCTAGCGCCCTCCACAATATTATATCATTATGGAATTTGAGCAAATCATTTACCGACACAAGCAGGTATACAATGTATTATTTATCTTTATTTCGCATCTCACGAGCATAGCTCACTTGGCAAGGCATAAGACTTTGGTTCTTTAGATCGGAAGTTCGAGCCTCATCACGGTCACACAAACTTTTATAAACAAAATATTGTTCAAACTTTTCATTTATATTTTCTTGCATTTTCTAAAGACTCCTTTCGTGATCATTTTTGTTTCATATTTAGTTTAATTTATTCTATTGTTTTTCTTTTATTGTTTCTTTTCTTTGTCTTTTTTTTCTTGTTTAATTTTATTTTTTCTTTATTTTTCTTTGATTCATATAATATTGGCAGGATAAGGAGAGGAGGAACTAAAGACCCATTCAGTGATTTGCTCATCCGGACGATCGTAAAATCATCAAAATTCACCTTTGTCATTGTCATAGATGTGGTAACATAGCCTGCTAGTGGTTCAGCAGAAAACCGTGTGACACATAATATACATTTGGCTACATTTTATTATACGATAAATACGAATTTATTAAACATGGTAACAAATATTCTCTAGCAGATCGGTTATACGATGGAACTGGTAGGCATAGGCCTATTATAAATTCGGGATATTAAATATCTTCCTGACGAGACAGATCTGCGCATGTGGTCAAAGACGATTCCTTATAGCCACAGACCGTCCGCTGGAATTAGTTGAACATGAACCATTCATATAACATTCTGTGTAAGGTTACGTAATTCTTCCTTTCATGTATGCTGCCAGTTCGAGGCTCTCCCCGCATATAGTGCATAATGGCGGAACCGTGCAAGTGGCGAATGGCTGTTGGTCGGACCTCTCATCTCTCCACATCGATTGTGACCTATAATCCCCGACATTGCCCTTATGAACTCACATCCTCCTGTTTTATTCAAAACACTGGCGAAGTTACGTAATAATCGGATTAACTACCATAGCAATAGGTGAAAACAATTTTTGAATATACCGCGTTATACACTGATACGTTCAGGCGGTACCTCTTCATTGAACCATATCATGCTGCACCTGTAAGATCTTTGAAAAGACCAGTATTGTATTCAATCTATGATTGCAGACATACACAGTACAGGTGATGAGTGTAACCTGCTTGTAGCGCAGCGCGATATGTTCAAAATTGTTTTCACCTATTGCTATGGTAATTAATCCGATTAATTACGCAACTTCACCAGCGTATAATGGCCGAATAAATTCTGACCATCACTTGGCTTGTTGGATTCGTCTATACTACAATTCGCTGTCGAAGTGACGTAATAATCGCAATAACTACCATCAAGCAGATTGCACTAATCACCCGCGTATGTCACCAAACATAGATTGAATACCACTCTTTTCATAAATACTAATCTTACATGGCGAGTGATTAGCATTTCTTTGACAACTATGGTTTAATGCATAGGTGCCACGTGAACGATGAAGTGCAGGGCTATATATTCGAAATTGTATTCATCAATTGCTATGGTAGTTAATCCGATTAATTACGTCACATCGACAGCGAATAGCCTATAGTATGGGTTCAAGTGGAACAAAAAATAGTGTATGTCCATTGCTAGCTATGGTAATTAATCATGTTAGTGTTTACATCACTACTTCGGTGAAGACAAGAGAAGTGTGCCTTCTCTACCAACGCCTGTGATATAACAGGTGCAAGCGAAACAAAATTGAATGACCAGAATAGTTTCCTTTGTCAGATGAATTGATTGAAGTTTTTGAAGACACTCTATTCTTGATGGGACAATAGATTCAAATATGGAATAATTATTATTCCTCATCTATTTTTTTTTTATTGAAAAAACTGCAATTGTGGCAACAGAACAATATTTATTTTGATTTCATTTCAAGTAGAAACAAAATCGTGCTTAAGCCAAAAACGCACCCTACCTACCATTCCTCAAGAATTGGGATGGCACAAAGGTGCAACATAGGTTTTTATTGCAAAGAAGAGGACAGACAAGTAGTTACAACACATCTGTCTAACCGTGGGTTTCGCTATTATTTAGAATAAATGCTTTTACTAGTTTCTATAAAACCACAAAATTACTAAAAAAACTATAAAAAACTAAAAAAAAAAAAAAAAAAATACACACCTAAAATTAAAAGTAGAAAGGTAGATTTGAAGAAAGATAAAAAGAACATGTCAAAAGTTAAAATTAAACGAGAATGAAAAAACGGAACCGGTGCCCGGACCATGCTCTCTTCAGCATGTCTTCAGTTCCAAAGTCTGACGCTCTATCAATTGAGCTATACGATCCTGATATACGAAACAGTCGTTATTATGTCAATACAATTGATTGGTGTTACAACATACTTAGATGGAATGCATAGCCACCCAGTGCCAGTATATATTTGTTCAAACTCCAAATACAACAAGCAACCAATTTTATTGAGGGCGTTTCTTAGGTATATCCTTGTAGACGGGGTTTTACGGTATCTGCTGATTTTAGTATTGATGAACTAACCGAATTTGTTTCGAATCGATTACAATACAAGCTTTATTTTTAAATCGTATTTTTTCATCTTAAAAGATGAAGCGCTTATCACAATTCCTTAAAGGGGCATTTCGTAATTTTAGCATACTCTTTTCAGGGTATGGTTTATCATATATATCCACGAAAAAAAGCTTATTTCCAAACTTGGCGTTGGATTGATTCCCCGGGGAAGTCACTCCCATTGTGGCCTGTACACCATCCGCGATAATCAACATTTGAAAAGCACCCTAAACAAGGATTTAACCCTTGGCTAAAACGACACCCTAAACAAGGATTTCATTCCTAACATGAAATTTCATACCCTAAATTTCATTTCCGCGTATTTAAAAATTGCAATTTTGCTGCCCTTTTTTCCAATTTTTCATGTTTTTGACACCCTAAACGCGATACGCGCGTATCGTGCCTACCCACGAAAGACGACCCCTTTTACGCGTTTTCATTATCGCGGATGGTGTACAGGCCACAATGGGAGTGACCCCCCCCGGGATTGATTCGCATTGAAGTTACGCATAATTGCGTGTTTTAGCCTGCTGTGCCTCATTTATAGCAGGCGGCGAGTGGCATGATAGAGCCGGCAACTTGTGAAACCGCCCGGCCGTATGGCATTTTCCATATATTCGGTTAGTTTTGTGGGGTTCATTATCGAACCCCAACGGTTTTAGCTTGTATTTACATTATTTATTAACATAAGCCTATTTGTTTGTGATATTTCAAGCGTTTTAAAATTTCAAAATACCATTCAATTACACGGTTGACGATGAAAATTTACTGAATTTAGAGAATGCACGGCGACCACCACCTGATTTATAGGTCACTGTATTGTAATTTCTCCTATACGGGCAGACGGACTTGCCAAGTAATTTTTGTGCATTGAAAAAATATTTTAAAGAAGATTTTTTTAAAGATTTTAAATGACCTTAAAACATCACAGAAAGCTTGGGGAAAAATGTTTGTATGTTTGCATTTTTTTCTTTAAAAAAATACAGTAAAAACCAAAGTTGTTCTTAATTTCATACGGGGTGAATGAACATGATTGATATCCGTCATCAGTTTTGTTGTCTAATGCACCTGCTTTGTCATGTTTGTTCCAAATTCAGCATTAGATCCTTTTGAAATGTTTACAATTGAAGTTTTATGACCTTTTATTTAAAGGATTTCGTGATCCTACCATCCTCTTTTTATGACATTTGCCCACGAAAAAAACTTATTCCCAAAATTTGAGTTGATTCCGATTTTGCGTTTGCGAGTCATGCATGATGTGTATTCTATTACATTGCTCCATAGGCCACTGTTGTAATTTCGTTCTGGTATACCTAAATTAACCTAATTAGTATTTATGTACAATGTACAAACTATAAAATCGAGTTTGAAAGATATCAACCAATTTTATTTTAAACGATCGTACATTATGGCTTTCTGGCAAGTATTTCTGGTTCGCCAATTTATTTTTATGTTGCTTTAAAGGCGGGTGGTTAGATTTGTTCATATTCTGTTGTTTTTGGTGGTTTTTTATCTTTATGCTTCCAAATTTTGGGTTGGAAAGTATTTCTCTGGCAGTTTTGATATGAGAAGCAAATAATGTCCCATTGGACATATAAATAGTACAGCTTATACATCGTATTTCACTTTTGGTGTTTTGTTCATCTGAACGAAACATATCTCGGGCTCTAAAGTGTACTAGGCAAGAGAAAAATATGAGCTTTCTTCTGATACCAAAATCGCAGTTTTGATGAAGAAAAATGGGAGGATGAGGCTGTCGATCAGGCCATACACCTTTAAACATCCAATTGTTTAAATTGTAGCGAGTACTCATCAATAATGCATACTGTAATTAATGAACTGGTTTGATCATAGCTTATGGTTTTATATTAAACCACCAGTCTCCTCCCAAGCATGATGGCTGAGCTAATGTCATAGACGATCTTCCCGTTTCCGCCATTTCCATCACCTAGGTAACAAGGTCTGACGTTGTTGTCATGACATTAAAAAAAGAAATTGAATCGTTTTCTCGCCTCGCTCTCACCTTAGCCCAGTGAGGCAGCACTGCGCAGTGCATCACAGTGTGGTTATAATAATAAATTCACCTGACGTAGAGAGACTCAAACTGAGAGAAAAAAATAAGACACCAAATTCAAGCGAGGAGCAACATAACAATCATGGCGGCGATAAAAATGTACCAGATTTTTCTCTTATACGGATGCATAGTATTAGCTTTAAGCGTGAATAAGAACGATATACTCTACGATGATGCAAATGATGCATTGCTTCAAAAATATTTATATTATCTTCAAGAAGCGCCACAAAAATGGGAAGAATATTATGAGGATGAGACGGATGGTGATGATGAGAGTACTGTAAGCGCATATGATGCTTATGAACAATTTTTGAGTGCATCCGATGATGAAGATGAGGGTTTTGATGAAGAGGTGATACCCGAGCAAGGTGGCTTTGAAGTGAATCTGAGGATGCCTCAAGTCCGACCACTAGAAGTAAGTCAGTTTCTTAATTATCAAAAATTATTTGCACGAATTATCAGTGATCAAGATGATGTTTACGGAATGTAAAAATAGCGAATTGAAAATTAAAAGGAGACACTTGTCGCTGATGTTTGATTAAAAAAATAATCACAAATTACAGCTTTCTTTTGTTAATGTTTTGTATAATTAATATATATGAATATTTAAAACAGAGGTCAATTACTCCTTGTCGGAATTTAGTTGTTCAATCAAGCAGAACAGCTGTATTCAAATCCATATATGTAGTTAAATATTTAAGACATCGTGTCGACATCTTGGTCAAAGATAAGCAAAATGTGCATTGTGACACACACTATTAATACTATTAGTATTATATTGTCCTGGCTATTTTGTGTCACATTTTGAATCAAATATTTTGTTTGTTTAAAAAATGCATTTCACAAATCTCAAATTTTATAACATTGTCATAATTTTGATTGCACATATCAATTTTTCTTTGATTCGTTGTTTAATTTACAATTATATAATAACGACGGTCATTTTACATGTGTCAAAATATGAAGCACCGCATAGCATCAGGTGTAATCTTACCATAAGGCCGGGCCATAAGGTTCATCTCAACAAATTTTAGAATAAATACCGTATTTGTATTTATTATGTAATATATAGTTAATCAAAACAGCTGAGAATAGTGCTCGATACTATTAGATAATAGAGCGTGTAATATAATAAAATACATAAAACAGCTTAATTATGTTATAATAGCATGATTTTATATACTCAGAGTTTCACGCTGACTATAATTAATCAGATAATATGCTGACTTAAGATGATCTATGATTGTAGTCAGCAATATGTTATCTGATGATCGCCGTTGAGACGGTGAAACTCTGAGTAAAATCATGCTATAACATAATTACGCTGTTTTATGTATTTTATATTTATTATAGGCTATATTTATATATGTAGGCTTACTATTATGTTTAAATACATCATATATCTACAACATTCACTGCATAAAACTGAAAAAAAATCACGTAATTACCCTAGTCTATCTTACACAAAAAATACACCTGACCTAAACATTAAAGCCAAACTAATGATGTAAAATGAAAGAAAACTCATACTATCTTAGCCGTGTATTGTATTTGAGATTCAAAGTCTTTTATGACTTTCATTCAAACTTGCGCTATGTTGTCCTATAAAAATATAATGAATTTGGCTGATTCCAATTAGGTGTAAGTTGGGATATGTGTAAGTATTTACAAATATGCCAGGTTTGAAAAAAAATTGACAAAACTCATTTTAAAAGATCATAATTTATGCCTAAATTATCGCTTTAAATATCTCGATTTCACATCTCCGTCAATGCACTTCTTTTAGCTATCTGCATTCAGTGTCAGTATTGACAGCAGTACATGCTATGATTGCCTGAAGCAATCACTTAGCGGATTTGTAGGAAGCGAAACTCTCAGCTCTAAAACAACAAAACCGCGTAATTTACTTTGATAATATTTTGACCATGTTGACGAACGGTAAAGACTTCAGGAATGTCTACACGGACTTTGACTCGGCTTCAGACTTCGGTGGGTTCAATTACACAAATGTCTGAGAACTTAGACATGGGCATTGTACTTTTTAAGATGATAGTCATGTCTGCATGCCATAGGTTTTGCTGTCCTGCAACCAAAGGTGATTCCCAGCTTGAGCAAGCTATCATCATCTTACCATGCTCACGCTTGTTATTTGAACATAAATGTTGCACATCAAATTAATACACGTATCATCTATAAGAACAAATTAATAACAAACTTATAGTTATAATGAGATCAAAATATTGTCCCTTACATGTCTTAAAGATTTTCAAGAAACATATCGACATAACGAACCAGGGTAGTTATACCAAGGCGGTAGATAACCTCCATGGGTATATACCAAATTCCATAATTCTTTTTTAAATTGACGTTTATGTTACGCTTCGTTTTATTTTATGTATACAATATGCATCTAATTTAATTCTAACCCCTTTTATAATTATTAATTATAGGTAATAGGCCTACATACCATGTCCTTATTAAACAAAAGGAACATTAATCAACTTTAGAAATGTAAAATATTAACAAACAAAATAAACCAAAACCATGTTATACGAAATCCAATCGAAATATGTTACCAGAAAGCATTAATTTTCGAAAAGTGAAAAAGTTTATTGTCGCTAAAAAGGGTAACGACGATGATAATAATCGCAACCAGTATAATCTTGCTATAATATAAAACTTTAAAGGATGATACAGAGGTATTTTGAAATTAATGCTCTGCGTGCAAGCCATTTTGAGTTTTGAGATATTTTCTCAAAATATCAAGAGCTATCTCAACTTCTCAAGAACCACTGAACCAATAATATATAATACTGGGCTTGATTGTTTTCATTTTTTATGCATTTTTCATGTTGATTCCAAATATGGTCATGAAAATTTACCGATTCTGAAATTTTTGAAGAAAACAAAATTGAAACTTGTCGTCTGCAGTCGACACCCGCCTGGAGAGAGTTAATGAATCGTTTCTATTTCCGTTTTTTCTACTTCAAATAGTTTGAAACAAGACATGAGTCTTTTTGTGATTATTTAACTGGGAATCTAATAAACGATAAAAATAGCTCCAATTTATGAAGTTTAATGAATCGCAGACAAAAAGCTTACATTATGGGAAACCAAATGGGAAAATGTAATGGTGCATACTATACGGCTAATGTACAAATTCTGGTAATTATGACAATTTGTGTGTTCAGGTTTCAAATCGATTTTTGGTTAATGTATTTTGATTTCGTATCAAAATCTCTATAGCAGTCATTAAAATTACCATGTGTAAACGTATAAGAGTATGCCTAATCTTAGCCTATATACTATATAGGGCCTACAAAAGATTCTGAATGCTCTGACTTGGTCAAGTCTGGTCAATTTTGTGATTGTGATTGTACGAAAACATGCAAAAATATTAATTTTGTGTGCCTTTTTAAGATTAATAGGTTATGTTTTGGTATTTTCTGTATTTTTCTGAAATCGGGAGTAGCGCTGTTTTGCAGTATGTGCAAAAACCAAGCATCATCATTGCCCACATCAGCGATCATCATGAACCACGCAGCGCCTCGACCTCATGACATAATTAGTTTATATATTTTATATTAAGTCATATCACGTTTAAAATTTGATTATAATCATATTGTCACTTATTATAAGACAGGTGGGACCGTCGCTGGGGTCCCGGCTGGGGTATTGAGAGTCCTGTCGAGAAGCACCGGTTTACATTTTATTTCATTTATTTTGTGGGGATATGGTCGAATGATTGTGATGATACAGACGGACATATTCCCCGAACAGATTCAGGACGAGCAGTGTGTCCGCCATAACCTTGCTCTGGGTAGGGCATGGGCAATTTCAGTATGGGGAAAAATTGACAAATTTTGCGCTAAATTGCCACAAAAGTGGAAATGTTCGTGATTTCACGGGGGGGGGTGTCAGGGGAGCAACAGTTCTGAACCTCTATATAACCTATGTGAATGAAAACAAAAAGATACAGATTCCTAAGTTGCTCTATACACTCTTAGAAAAAAGAGTTCTATGATTCAACACACGGGACAACTCAGGAGAAAAGGGTTCAAGATAGGAAATTGCAAGAAATGGTTCTTTGCATTTAGAGAACCTTTTCATGTCTAACTTAAAATGGTTCTTGGCCTCTGCAGGAACCTTTTAGTTGTTCATAAAACTATTTAAGATTCTACATACAGAATAGCTTCAGAACCTTTTTACCTTCCACTTAAAACCAAATGTTTCTAAGAGTATACGGGTTGATAGTACTGCTTTTATAACACAAAATTAAGGTATCAAAATTTGTGGAATAACGAAGAAGGAATCGGCCTATATGCTTCACCATATAGCAGGGCGTAAGACAATGTGAGACACAAATTAATATATGCGAGGAAAATTTTTGAGAGAATAAAAATCAGGACTCAGCGGGGATTGAACCTCGGTCGCTGGATTACCGATCCAGAGTGTAACCACTGCACTATATACCCGAGTTCATAATGTCAGCCTTGCTCAGTGAAGTGAGGTTTGCTCGAGCCCCAATCACGTCATTAAAATTTGTGGAACATAACTAGGCTTCCTTTTGCTATTTCTCTTGATACACATTAGGGCCTATATTTTAAGTTATTGTCTTTCCAAAAAAAAAGAGTAGTTACTTAAAAATTTCGAGATGTGGATATAGGTATGACAGCCAAAAGACGACAACTTGTTTTAGATCATTGTAAAGTTAGAGTGACTCAATGTTTTCTTTCTCGTTTGTTTTCTTGTTTTCTTAATACCATTAATTTTGCAGTTAAATTCAATGTTACTCTTTCAAAGAGACAAACAAGCAAGCTCTGATCAAGAGATTATATCATTAGATACCCACAATGTACAAGTTAACAATTCTTATGGGAAATAACCACGTTATTGCGCCAAGTTAATCAGATTAATAACAATTCAAGTGGCAATAAGAGACTGCAAATTAATTCAAGAACTCGCGGGCGTGATGTTACTGATTTGAACGAATTAATCAAGATAACGAAATTCATTTCTTTCGAATACCAAGATTTTGATAAATTTTAGTAATAAAGCTGAAAATGCAATGCTGTATATGCTTTAATTTATTAAAAGGAGCTGTCATAATTTTAAAATTTATAATAGGCCTACTACTCTTATTAGTCTCACTCTAGACTTTTTAGTGGATATAGAATATTCGATGTAATAATTATATCTTCGTTACACTCTAAAAATATTTTACTCAACACTGAGTAAAAAGGTCACAGCTCAACAGTTGAGTAAAAAATTACTTAACATTGAGCTCATTAGGTCACAACTCAACAAATGAGTAAAATTACTCAACATTGAGTAATTTTTTTTACTCATTTGTTGAGTTGTGATCTATATGAGCTCAATGTTAAGTAATTTTTTACTCAACTTTTGAGCTGTGACCTTTTTACTCAGTGTTGAGTAAAATATTTTTTGCAGTGTGTGATTCTATTTCCAGTCATGATTTTTAATTTCTAACGAACCAGACATTCGACGTAACATAGAAATTAGGTCATACACTGAAAATGGAATAGATTAAATAACGAAGACATGTTACATCGAATATTCTATACGCCGAATACCGTATAACATCGTCTACAAGCATAGAGTATTTTGGATGAAAGCTAAATTAAAACGAAACAGACGTGAATATGCAAATACAATAGATTACTTTTACAATAGCACTTGTTTGTATTATGTTTGTATCGTTAATTTATTTGCTCAAACTCCATAATGTTATAACTTGTCGATGGATGGCGCCAGGTTTAACTTAGCGAACACCAAGATACTAATATTTGTGATGCATCAACAACCTCAACAATTCTGACAAGAAACAGATCAACAACAAAATTGGAAAATTAAATGTTTTTGAAAAAAATGTTATCTTTTCTGGATTTCACAATTAAGAATGTCATGCACAAAACAGCACCTAGACATATTTATTCACCAAATATCTTTGTAAAAGAACACATGATAATGACACAAATTAAAGGGAATACTCCGAAACAATTAAGATGATTTCGTTATAACTGATGCATGCTTGAACCACATTTTGAACTTTGTAAATGTTCTCAAAATTACAAAAAAATGACTTAGGCAATTAGCGTAGCAGGCTGACGATATATAAAAGTCTCAATGCTTTTATATTTACATTCACACATATGAGCTCTACGTGAAAGTCATGCTTGGTTGTGATTTCTTGACATTCTGAATATAGAAGACAAATCAATACGATATTGGATCCGTCAAAACAATTGACAATTCGATTTTTAGCGATTGCTTGTTATTAACCTCTCTTCGCGGTGCTTTGCTGAACATGCAGAAAGCATTATATAGACAAATATTCATACAATGTTGTTCAATGTGCGCATTGGAAAATTAGAATGGGGTTCCTTTTAAATAGTACAATCACGTCTAGTATTGGTTCAAATTTTAAATTTGGAGAGCGGAATATCTAAAATTTAAAATTCAGCTGATAATTATTCAATTAAGTCTTAAATGTCAAAGTGCTGTCGAAAAGGCCATTGATTGAACAGAGAGTACCAGCTATCTCCGCGTGGCCATGCAACCCTTTACTTCTTTTCGTGAAGTAGGTTTCCCCGTTCCAGCCAACCCACGCAATTTTAGTTTTACCTGCGTTTTTTAAAAGGTCATGTTATTTCTTACGTATCTCTCTCGTGAATACATAGCTATAGAGTGATTCGGGCCCAAGTGGTTTTAAGTGGTAAACGGGGTGAAATTTGCCACGTTTATCAGTTTATGTTACTTTTTGTTAAATATAAATTTTATGTGATATACTGCTCCCGAGTGTAAATCACGAATGATCGATCGTCCGCATCGTCCCGCTTTTATTTTATACCTCGGACATTAGTTATATAAATAAAAAGATAGGCCCCTATCTTTCACTCTCAAAACGATCTACTCATTTTTGATATAGCAGACTGTTCTTCAAAATGAGTTTATTTTCAAAATGAATCGTATTTTATATATTCTCATCAAAATGACAAGAAACTCATCAAATTTGATGAAATTGCCTTGTCATTTAAAAAATATATTCTTGTAAAAGTGAATAGGTTTTTTAATTTTTTTTTATTTATCAAAAATGACCAAAAAATGAAATTTGAATAGTTTGTCTTGTCAGAGGGGGACTTAACAGAATCTTGTTAATATGAAATGGGTATCTTGTGAAATATGAGATCTGGTCAATTGCAATAGTTTTATAAAACGGGAGTTACTCATTTTGATAAGACTGTCGGTTCAAAGTGATAATATACCTAATCAAAATGCAAAGTAGGCCTACATCTCATCAAAATGAATATAGTTACTGGATCAAAAAATAGACCTGAGTGGGCCGATTCTATTTTCAAAAAATGAATACTCGTAGTATACTTATTTATAATTTAAATGCTTGGTTTTTGGCATTACATTTCAACAGTCTATATCCCAAAATGTGGAGCTGTAACTAGGCGAGTTAAAAAAAAAGGCGAGTTAAAAAAAAGCGAGTTAAAAAGGCGAGTTACCCCCCACAGAGATTAGGTATTTTGTCAATTACCCCCACGAAGCAAGCTAAAGGCGAGTTACAACAAAGCCATCAAGTCCCATCGGCGAGTTACGACAACACCAACAAGTCCCACAAGCGAGTTACGACAATACCCACAAGTCTCACAAGCGAGTTACGACAACAGCAACAAGTCCCACAAGCGAGTTACGACAACACCATCATCTCGCAAGCGATCGAGTTACGACTTTGGAATATTGTAAAATGTAAATCGTAACTTGCTGTAAAAATCTTAACTCGCTTATGGGACTTGTCGTAACTCGCCGGCGGGACTTGCTGTAAATCTTAACTCGCCGATATGACTTGTCGTAACTCGCTGGCAGGACCGTGTCGTAAAAATCTTAACTCGCCGGCGGGACTTGCCGTAAAAACCTTAACTCGCCGATATGACTTGTCGTAACTCGCTGGCAGGACCGTGTCGTAAAAATCTTAACTCGCCGGCGGGACTTGCCGTTAACTCGCCGGCGGGAATTGTTGAAAAAAAACTCGCCAGCGAGTTACGACAACACCATCATCTCGCAAGCGATCGAGTTACGACTTTGGAATATTGTAAAATGTAAATCGTAACTTGCTGTAAAAATCTTAACTCGCTTATGGGACTTGTCGTAACTCGCCGGCGGACTTGCTGTAAATCTTAACTCGCCGATATGACTTGTCGTAACTCGCTGGCAGGACCGTGTCGTAAAAATCTTAACTCGCCGGCGGGACTTGCCGTAAAAACCTTAACTCGCCGATATGACTTGTCGTAACTCGCTGGCAGGACCGTGTCGTAAAAATCTTAACTCGCCGGCGGGACTTGCCGTAAAAACCTTAACTCGCCGGCGGGACTTGTTGAAAAAAACCTCGCCAGCAGCACTTGTCATATTCTCAACAGGGGTCACTCCTTAATCTCTGCAGGTAGTAACTCGCTATATTCTAACTCGCTTTCATCTAACTCGCCCATTTTTAACTCGCCCTTTCCCTGCCCCCCCCCCCCCATGTCATATTTGTCATCGTTGTCGTTAATGACGTGTGACCGTCGGCGCTGAAATATCAAATATTAACATGTGATTTGATTGTTCAGACAAAAGTGACATATGATAAACCGGCTATTTGTATCCAAGAAGACTCTCGGCCGAGGTTAATAAAAATTCCTTTAAAAAGGAACGGGTGCCCAATGGGAGCTTTGGTGTGATATGCTGAAACAGCTTGAAATGTAACTGTTTGGATCTCAGGTTTGGATAACATTTGCTTCTTTAAAACAACTGTAACATTCGCATATAGTAAACAAATAAATATTATGAAATGCAAAGCATATCATCATGAGAGAAGTGTAAATGGGAACTGCATGGGATGCAAGAGGATTGGTTTCAAATAAAAGGAATACTAGCTTGCAGTAGATACCATATTTATTTTTCACCAGATTATTTTATGTGCTGACTATTCATGAACTGAACTGACTATTCATGAATGAGAAACTCCAATATCATTGGTCAATTTAGCTCCGCGAGGCGGAAAGTAAGATATTTTCTCTGCCCCACTGCTCAGCTTCACCGCGCGTACCGACCCTCCCCCGATAGCCGTGGTCTTCTCAAAGGACTATGCAAATAGGCCCCCCTTTCCCATATAACGGTGATTTTTCAGGACTTTGGTCATGTTAATATGGTGTTCTGGGAATCTCATAGGAAAATTATGTTGCAATTATATAGTTTCAAGTTCAGAGAAAAAAAAGTAGCTATAGGCCTACCTGGACTATGACCCAGAATTACGTTCGCTACAATGTACTACATAGTCTACTCATAAAACAATTATTACCTTTAAAAAAACTGCACTAAGACAGTTTACTAAGACTAAGCTGTAAAAAGTGCACATTTTCCTGACATATTTTACATCCCGTATTATTTTTGTGTTTATTTTCTCAGGATGATACGTATTTATGTCACGTGATGCCAATGCCAAAAGACATTCCAGTTTATATAGGTAAGTCAGTAAACACACCACAAAAAGTAATTACCTCCTTTATTACGAGACAATAACGCAGAATCTATTATATAGTGTTATATAGCTAACGATCCAATTTAAAAAAAGAAACCCATTTCAGTTTTGCCAATTTTATTTTGATAGATCAAAATTTGTTGTAATGGTGACTCTTTGATTAAAAATTATGCAGATTCAAAAGTTGCACTAAAAACCCAGCAAACACAAAAACGTTTTAAAAACATTTTAAATAAGTTATATTTTGGCTTTTGGTTTAGGTAAAAACGTTTTAATAACATTAAAATGTCGGGTTATATAAAGGTCATGATAACGTTTTAAAACGTTTTGTATGAAAACGCACTACAACAATATTCTTAAATGTTTTCAAAAAATGTTATTGTAAACTATTTTTGCAAACATTTTTGCCAAATATTGTGTCAATACTTAAATAACATTATGTTAAAATATTTGAACCCAGCAAACACAGACATGTTCTTAAAATGTTTTTTGCAAAACCTTTTAATAACATTTAAATGTCGGGTTATATAAAGGTCATGAAAACGTTTTTAAAACGTTATTGAAAATATTTTGGGCAAACATATTTCGCAAAATATTTTTTCAACCCCAAAATAACATTCTGTTTAGAATGTTTTGTATTAAGTTTTCAAGAATGTTTTTGGAATGTTATTAAAACGTTTTTATACCCTTTATATAACCCGACATTTAAACGTTTTCTGTAAAACATTTTTGTTTGCTGAGCAGTAGATTATCAAAAATGTTTTTAAGGTTATGAAAACGTTTTATACTATACCCTTTATATAACCCGACATTTAAACGTTTTCTGACAACCTTTTATAACCTTTTGCGAATTATGTCGAAAACGTTTTGTGTTTGCTGGGAAGCTGCTTTAACCAGTTGACGATTACAGCTTTCTCTATATGGCTGCATGGTCAAGGCTGACCAGCCCCAGCGCCGACCAGGCACTGAAGCAACAAAAGCAACATTTTCAATAGGTTAAGGGGGTAGGCTACTACACCCCTGCGCAGATTTGTGCTTATTTTTGCATTTTTCTTTCAAATTATAGCGCATTGGGGACAAGTAAGATATGTATATTATAGGGGCAAGGACTACAACTACTGCACTGGAAATTTTATTTCAGCACAGACAACAGATATGGAGTTACAGTCAAAAATGAGGGAAAACCAATATTTGATCAATAAATCAATAACTACTTGCTTTGAGTTGCTGAATTTTCAGTACAGTAGTTGTAGTCCTTGCCCCTATAATATACATATCTTACTTGTCACCAATGCGCTATAATTTTGAGAAAAATGCAAAAATAGGCAAAAATTTGGCCAGGGGTGTAGTACCCCCTTAAGAAGCAAATTGTGAATTCGCGTCTTTTTTTTCATTCAAAGGGTCCCCATTTTATTGCAACAGCATTTGGCCTATGGGTCATCAAAATTTGTAAAACAAAACAGGGGTTCTTTTTGCAATTTTAGTTTTTGGTGCGCATATTTGAGTGACTTTTGAAGAGGGTAATTACTTTTTGTGATGTGTTTATTTCCGTATATAGAAATATCAACTACATCAATATGTCTATTGTCTTAATTATTTCTTGTTTATGAATAAAAACCAATAAATATTGAAAGATTTAAAAAAATATTATCTGGAGCAGAACAAGATCTAATAATATTAAAACTGAGTTTTCCGTTCTTCTATGCTAATTCCAGTCGTAATAGAATCATCACGAGAGAGATGGATGATTATTCTTTCGATCTGTGTATGTGTAGGCGTGTAATTTTGATAGAATTTTCTTACTTAACTTACTGAAAATCCCCAGTTAAAGCATGCAATCCCCTCCCGAATCCCCTGCGGTCAATCCTCGTCGACATATTATTATACTATAGGCCTACGTGTGTTTAACACACATTTTCTAAAATACGTGACATTATAATGTTAAAGAACAAAATTAACCAATTTCTTGTGCTAATGGCAAAATTTGAACTTTAAAAGATTTACAACAAAATGATTAAATCCATGCAGGTGATGTAATCATGATAATACCTAAAAAAAATGTTGTGAAGCAGCTGGAACGAATTTTTAATTTGACGCCATCATAGTTATATAGTAGATAGAACGAAGTTGGTAAAAAACGAGGACCCCAAAACCGAGATCCCTAAACGAAGACCCCCAAACCGAGGACCACGCATTTGAATATTTTTCTATATGCTTATCAGACCAGCTTTTGAGGTTCTCGGTTTTGGGGTCATCGGTTTTACAACAGCCTCACAGTACAGTACAGGTGTTGGTAAAACGAGGACCCCAAAACCGATGACCCCGTTTTGCTTTCAATACATATCAGACCAGGTTTTGGGGTCTTCGTTTTAGGGTCCACGGTTTACCAACACCCGAACGAGTCAAATGATTTTCGACGCATTCCTGTAATGCATTTTACTTTGAACTAGCCACAGTCATGTCTTCATGAAAAGCAAAACAAAACGAAATATAATAATTGCCCAAAATGTTTACTTTCTAAAATCATTGATGTTTTCCTGCTCTTGTTGGTGCTCTTGTCGCAAGAACTGAGCACATTTCTCTATCCTGAATTTTGAAACGATTTTGGAGACGCCAATTTAAAAGGAACACAAAAGACAATGAACAGAAAAAGATAAGTCTGCTTTAATATCAAACCACTCAAATTTAAGTCCTTTTTTATTACATAAAATATTGATGAACATTATCATCAACGAATACAATGATTATCGCTAAAAGCATTCCTATATAGCAAAATAAAAAGCAAATCTATAAATAGACCTGACATTTCCACATCAAATAATGCTTGGAGATATAAACACAGATCTAGTATTCAGTTGTTTTAAGCCTTCCGTGTCCAGATACATAATGCATGCTAATGCATAATGGAGAGAAACGAAAATAGAGACATGCGGTGGATACCATCGTTTTGAAAAACGTTGTTTATTGTTTAATTATTTATTTTATTAACAAATTGGCTACATCTGTCTTTTGCTATACGTTTATTTGATTTTATTAATGGGACATTTTAGAAAACTTTTCAACTAGGAATGAAATCCTCAGTTCGATTAAGAGTAGATGCGGTATTGTTGGTCGAAGCAGCCAAAAAAAAATCGATTTTCATTATCTAAATCAATATATTATTGAAAAATAACACTTTGATGTTTGGTAAAAGTACATTCTACAAATCGTACTTTGAAAGATATATTGTTGTTAATGCGTTATGTACGTTTTACAAAAGTGTTGTTGTTTCAGCCCTCCAACATAACTCAAGAACCACAGTATATCTGTGATATTTGAATTCTTCTACAAACTCGCTATGAAATGATCAATGCAATTTTTTGCCAAAGCTCACTACCATTCGCAAGATGCTGTGAACTGCCAAATCACAACAGTTTAAAATAGTTGCTAACCTTAAACGTATGATCTCGCGTATATTACTTAAAAGTGGCCATCGTGTTGTTAATTTTCTCAACTGAACAACACTAGCTTTACATACTAACCACAACATTAGAATCCACTTCTATCGGGAAAAATCTTATTTTAGTAGTTCTTTTGTTTTATAAAAAATGAACAAAAGTACCTTCGGAGTAAGTATTAATGACATGAGCACGATAGATGAGTATATAGCGCGTGGATTACGTGCTGATCATGCTGATATCACCCCGATCACATCCACCTCCGTTTTACATCATTCCTAAGCAAACACAACAAGGTTTTTAAAACGTTATCAACATGTTATAAATGCGTTTTGGTTTTGGACAAAACTTTTAATATTATAATATTAAATGTCGGGTTATATAAAGATCAAGAAAACATTTCTAAAACGTTTGATAGTTTATCAATACTGTTATATTCACACGATGAATAGTTTATCAATGCTGTTATCTTCATAATAAGATGAATAGTTTATCAATGCTATTATCTTCATAAGATGAATAGTTTATCAATGCTATCTTCATAAGATGAACAATGCTGTTATCTTCATAAGATGAATAGTTTCTCAATGCTGTTAAGATGAATAGTTTCTCAATGCTATTATCTTCATAAGATTGAATAGTTTATCAATGCTATTATCTTCATAAGATGAATAGTTTATCAATGCCATTATCTTCATAAGATGAATAGTTTATCAATGCTGTTATCTTCATAAGATGAATAGTTTATCAATGCCATTATCTTCATAAGATGAGTAGTTTATCAATGCTATTATCTTCATCAGATGAATAGTTTATCAATGCTGTTATCTTCATAAGATGAATAGTTTATCAATGCTACTATCTTCATAAGATGAATAGTTTATCAATGCCATTATCTTCATAAGATGAGTAGTTTATCAATGCTATTATCTTCATAAGATGAATAGTTTATCAATGCTGTTATCTTCATAAAATGAATAGTTAATCAATGCTGTTGTCTTCATAAGATGAATAATTATCAATGCCATTATCTTCATAAGATGAGTAGTTTATCAATGCTGTTATCTTCATAAGATGAATAGTTTATCAATGCCATTATCTTCATAAGATGAATAGTTTATCAATGCTATTATCTTCATAAGATGAATAGTTTATCAATGCCATCTTCATAAGATGAATAGTTTATCAATGCTGTTATCTTCATAAGATGAATAGTTTCTCAATGCTGTTAAGATGAATAGTTTCTCAATGCTATTATCTTCATAAGATTGAATAGTTTATCAATGCTATTATCTTCATAAGATGAATAGTTTATCAATGCCATTATCTTCATAAGATGAATAGTTTATCAATGCTGTTATCTTCATAAGATGAATAGTTTATCAATGCCATTATCTTCATAAGATGAGTAGTTTATCAATGCTATTATCTTCATCAGATGAATAGTTTATCAATGCTGTTATCTTCATAAGATGAATAGTTTATCAATGCTACTATCTTCATAAGATGAATAGTTTATCAATGCTGTTATCTTCATAAGATGAATAGTTTATCAATGCTATTATCTTCATAAGATGAATAGTTTATTAATGCTATTATCTTCATAAGATGAATAGTTTATCAATGCTGTTATCTTCATAAGATGATAGTTTATCAATGCTATTATCTTCATAAGATGAATAGTTTATCAATGCTGTTATCTTCATAAGATGAATAGTTTATCAATGCTATTATCTTCATAAGATGAATAGTTTATCAATGCTACTATCTTCATAAGATGAATAGTTTATCAATGCTGTTATCTTCATAAGATGAATAGTTTATCAATGCTATTATCTTCATAAGATGAATAGTTTATTAATGCTATTATCTTCATAAGATGAATAGTTTATCAATGCTGTTATCTTCATCAGATGAAAAGTTTATCAATGCTGTTATCTTCATAAGATGAATAGTTTATCAATGCTATTATCTTCATAAGATGAATAGTTTATTAATGCTATTATCTTCATAAGATGAATAGTTTATTAATGCTATTATCTTCATAAGAATTAAGATGAATAGTTTATCAATGCTGTTTTCTTCATAAGATGAATAGTTTATCAATGCTGTTATCTTCATAAGATGAATAGTTTATCAATGCGGTTATCATCACCTGATGAGTAGTTAATCATGTATTAAATGTCGGGTTATAAAAAGACCAAGAAAACATTTTTAAACGGCGTTTTATAAGAAAAGCACACTACAAAAACATTTAAAAATGTTGTCAAAATGTTACTGTCACACAATTTTTGGCAAACATGTTTGCATTTGTCATGTCAGAATGTCTGGCATTGGTTTTCGAGAAAATGTTTTCAGAATGTTATTAAAATGTTTATATAAGCCGACATTTAAAAGTTTTCTGTAAATGTTTTGTGTTTGATGGATAATTACCTTCATGATGTGAAAAACAAAACAAATGAACAAAAACAAAACAAACAAACAAATAAAACAAAAACAAAAACACTGCATGACAAATGTTTTGACCAAAATTAATTGTTTGTAAAATTATGAAACTATTCACGTCAGTACAGAGCTTTTTAAGAATGCAGGACAAGATTATTGCTGCAACGGCCCTTTTCAGATAACACCGGGCACTTAAGATTTCAACAGATTTTTTTCGACAGTTTTTGGACGTTTAAATGCTTCCGAGTGATTGGTTGATACGTTGAACATCATGTAGCACAATATCATTTACAACATGGTTATATTAATAACACCTCTCTTGTAATTCAAATATGTCACTTGATATAGCTTGATGGCATATGCCATCGGTTAATGAATTTCCCCATAGCAAACCTGTTACCGCATAATATACTGCGCACAAAAAGTATCCGAACACTTAAAACAAAAGCAATAACTTAAGACACTAAATCTAAATTGCAAAATAAAGTAGTCGATAGATGCATGGGAATTTTGTTCTGCGTATTTTGTTACCTCATTCGACATTTTCCGACTTCATTTCCCAGAGTTATACCAATTTGAATTTCACTAAAGAGAGTATTTCAAAAGTGACAAATTTGTCATTTTTGAAATGCTCTTTTTTTCCATTCAATTCGGTATATCATCGGAATATAAATTCGCATGTCAAATAAGGTATCAAAATACGGAGAACAAAATTATCCATCTAATGATTACTTTATCTGACACTTTCGTTTAGGTAAGGTGTCTTCAAGATATTGCTTTTGATTTAAGTGTTCGGATACTTTCTGTGCGCAGTATACTTGTTTTACGTAAGACATTTGATGAAACGAGTATTATAATTTGTCACGGTAACCGTTTTCGTATTTATAGATGGATTGACAAATTGGTGCATTCAGCCTTTATTTTGCTGTCTCCTTTACTTAATTACCCTAAATGGTAATCAAACATATTTGTTCAGTATTACTATTATTGACACATTGGCCCCAATTGTCAATGAGATATATGTGACGTGGTATATCAAAAAGAGACACTTTTGGGCAGATTATCAATTTGGAGTATATTTTACATATTTTAAATAAATAAAAGAGATATTTTGCCCCATAACGCCGTTATCCCCAATGAAATCGGACATTCCCAAGCGAAGATGTTGATTCTGTAAGTTCCGGTATGGTATTATAAAATTGGAAATTGAGATATCGGCTTTAAAAATATTATTGACAAATTATGTACATGCATTATGTACATTGAACATTTTCTGAAAAAATACAAGATGCCAGTTATATTCTGGTCTGAAACTATCAGACAATATTTTCAACATTATTAACATCACAAATTTGAAATAAATCCAAATTGGGAAAAAATCCTGCAATAGCGCGTAAATTTATGGTAAAAAGAAGGGAAAGTGTCATCTCTGTAAAAAGGCACTTCTGATTTTGTCGGGATTGTCCCAGATAAGCTATATAATAATAGGTAAAATATGTCTTAACCAGGTTTCTTGATATCAATAAATCATTTGAGATACCATCCATCCAAGAACCTTTCCCCAAGGGAAATGTTTGCGTGTGGGTGTTTGCGAAGTAAATCAACCGATCCCATCCCCGGATCCCATCCCATTAATAATGTCTTTCCCTCATATAAAACGAGACAGATCTGTTTCGTAAGAGGAGTTGGACCGGGTTTCCAAGGAAATTCATGGTTGATTAGTGCTGATATTAAATGATGAAATACGAAATAAAATGAGAAGAGTTAGTCACGACAGTATCTGCGACAGTATTATTTCATTACATTTCCAAAAATAGAATGGTCCTACATTTAGGCCTATGTTTATTAATAGAGATTTTAGAAAAAACATGACGATCAAATTATTAGAAAAAGATATATTAAAAAAACCCGTCAAATACGTAAAAATAATAATAATAATAAATATTAAAAAGTTTATGGCGATTTGCCGCTTTTTCCCTAGTGATATGGGGCCTTACTTTATGTCGTCTTGCACAGAATTGCATTAAGATAATACGGGATGTGTATATTGATAAGACAAAATTTACCAAAAAAGCTCCGTTTTTTACTTACGTGACTTTTCTCAAAATGTTTTCAAAAATTTTTGAAATGAAAAATTTGGCAACAAATGAGGAATAACTGTAGGACTATTGACAAAGTGATAAGAGATATTTACCTATTCGTGTTAAGGGCTCTGGTAACAACGTTTGCACAGTATTTTTTGTGGGAAATGAGAGCACACCAGATATATCGAATTACATTCTGAATACGAAGAATGTCCTTCAGATATCAAATAATTTTGAAAATCGCGATATACAAATTTTATGGCAAATTATTAAAAATTGATATCGACAAGTAAAATTTATCAATCAAATGATATATATAGGGCCTACTTAAAGTGTATGTAGCTGGGAGGAAAAGCCGACGATCATTATTTTGAAAATTTAGATTTTTCGTATTGAAGTCTAGATTCTTTTCCCAAAAACACATACAAATTGAAGTCTTTTGGGGGAAAATTGTGTATGGAATTTTTTCGGGGGGGGGGCAAAGTGAATTTCAGGGGGGGTCAAAAATCATGAAATTTCTGCAAAATGTAATTTTTTTTATAAAGTTGTTGTTGCTTTTATTGGGGGAGGGCAGGGGGAATTTTTGTTATAAAGTTGTTGTTGTTTTTATTGGGGGAGGGCAGGGGGAAGGGGCGCAAGATCTCTGACTGGATCCCCCCCCTGGCACCACCACTGATGATGATCATTATCGACTTTCTCTCCTTCATTTTCATTCCAATTTCCTCAGTCGCCCACAGAATGAAACAAATTACATGTATGCAGACAGCAGCTGACAAGCTATATATTTTGTATCAATTTCTGTTTCAGTTGGTTATGAGCCACACGCTGACTCCCACACTGCGCATCACATCTTACTGTTCGGATGTAAACTGCCTGGGGATTTTGATCCAGTATGGTAAGATTGCATCGCTCTAATTTATGTAAAATTATAGATTTTATCGTTTTATGCCTTGCTAAATTAATTTACTTGATTATACATTATCATTGTGTGCCATAAGTGCAAAATAATGATGTTATTGAATGACATGAAGAAAATAACAACACGGTACACTGACTCACATACACCCACCCCGACACCCCAGGCCTATACACTATACACCCCCTCCATTTCAGCACATTAAACACATCTCTGCAAACTGTATACCCAAATTATGTCAAATATCTGATTTAATTACATATGACCAGATCACAGATCTCAATGTATCTGTGTGAAAGATACATTGAGTATGTTAACATGGAAATACCATGATCTTAATACAAGGCATTGCCAAAACAGGAAATACTGCAAGACACAGACACACATGCCCCCTCCTCAATATGCAGTGTGTGTCAACACACCTACATACACAAATTGTTTGTCATAGTATTTTTGTATTGGCGAATTGACAAAGAAACAAAATACATCATAATCAGATAATTTGAACAGAAATACCCAAAGTACCCACAATTATGACACAAGTCATGTCAAAATCAATATACAATGGAAATCAAATCAACATGAATCGCTACAACAACAAAAGACTAACAAACTACCTTAGGACCACTATAGACTTCAGAATATTCAATATAACATGTCCTAGCTTCGTTATTTAATTTATTCCCATTCTATTTCCAGAAATGTTTAACTTCTAACAAATGTAATTGATGACGTAAAATTGATAACATATTTCCACCAGACATTTAACATTATATTAATAATTGATTTCCCATCAACATACATTCATTAGAAGATGAAACAAATTGAAATACCGTGGATTGAATAACAAAAACTTGTCAAATTAATATTCTATGTCGAATATTCGGAGTCTGTATGGCCCCTTACAATCATGTTCCATCCATGTTAGCGAATAAAATCAATCGTCAACTTTCTAAAGTGCTGAGATAATTTACCCTTTTCTCCAACAATATGGTATTATGTATATCCATTCAGTATTACATTTGGTTAAAGGAAGGTGACCTGATATATTTGGAAAATCAAATTCTTTAAAACTTACATATAACATAAAATGTCATCCCTTTCAAGCACTCATGCAAAAAGAACATGTAAATGTTTTTTGTAAATGTGACTAATTCCTAATGGAATTACCGACATTTATACAGCGTGATATTCGTAGTCTACAGTCTTTTTATTAATGATAATCATCATGATCATGTAATATATTGATTTCAAGTGAAAGGCCCTATTTTTCTCATAAACATATTGAAATTATAATTTCCAACTCAGTGTATTTCCGAAGATATCATCAAAAAACTGCCTAATTAGTCTCAAATGTGGTATACCATATTTGAGTATATATACCGATTTGTAATGCCAAATTTCAATATGTTTATGAGAAAAATATGAGCTTTCATCTGATACCAAAATCAGCATTTTGATGAGGTAAAGTGGGGGATGAGATTGTCAATCAGGTTACCCATTTAAATCTGACAAAAGTTGGAACATTTCGAAATTTGGATTTATAACAATTTGCAGCAAATAAACATGCCATTCAATACCCCAAACATGAATGAGTCATTCAATACCCCAAACATAATCAAACTCATTGAAATTGTAATCGGAGTGGAGCAAAGTTACGAGTGTGAACTTCTTCCCACCTGAGGTCCCCAGCTTCGCTTCAATATATCTGTTAAACAAATCTTCCCAGAATAACTAGGACTTTTTGGGAGGACTTACAGCTATGAAAATAGAATATGATTCACATAAAGGTTTTTATCTCAAGATAAGATTGCTTGAAAAAATATCAACGATACTTTTCATAAAGTATAATATTTCCCCCTGTCTTTATCAGATAATCATATTCAGTTTATATAAAATCATCAAACGACTTGAGGCTGGAGTGGGAGTATCCTTATAAAGTAAATCTGTAATAGTTGAAATCCCTTTTTGCATTATGAAGCATAGTAAAAACATACCTGTGTGCTTTATTTTGTATTATCTTAATAGTGGTATCATTGGGATTTAGTTCGAAGATGCCTCTGACACCAAATTCTTCCCTGAAGTTTCATTAAATTATTGGTACACTTTTACTTATCTATTAAATTTTTTTACTAATGTGTTATCTATACTTACAGGAACTGTGGTGAGATGGCTGGTTCTGGTGCTAGACCTGTCTGTATGGGACAACAAAATATACTGTATGCATGGGCATTAGACGCTCCAGCATTAGAACTTCCAAAAGGTACAAAACTTGAGTTTTTTTTCTAAAAATGATTTTACTTTTAGCCAAAAATGTTAAAAGGTCATATTTTGGCCTTATTTGATCAATAATAAAGAAAATAAGGTCAGTATCCAAAAAAACTAAAATTTTGGATTTTCCTTTTTCTATAGTGTGTTCCCAAAAAAGTGTTTTTGTGACTTTCCCTAATTGTTATTTTTACACCAAATCTGGGATTATATTTAGATTTTTTGAATAATTTACTTTCAAACAATGTACATCTTCGATGAATAATTAAAGGAGTATTTCATGATCCTAGCATCCTCTTTTTATGACATTTTTCAGCAGATATCCACAAAAAAAGCTTATTCCTAAAATTTCAGTTGATTCCAATTTTGCGTTTGCGAGTTATGCATGATTATGTGTATTACACTGCTCCATAAGGCCACTGTTGTTTCGTTTGATCGTAATTCAAATTTGATGATATTTTGCTGTACGAATTAATCTGCAAGAAATCTTTTGCAAATAAACATTATGTAGCCAGAGGTTTCCAGAGGTATAAAAATCTCAACTTTTTTTGAGAAAAGTGGAGGGGGGGGGGATGAAAATGTGGATCATGAAATACCCTTTTACGAAGTAACAGCACTTTTAATTTATGCATTTCTGAGAGGGTCCAGGTAATTAGAATGATATGGGGCTTGGTGTGCTTCAATAATTCCAATTTGGAAGCTATAGATTGGGAATGTCTTTCTTATTACTATATTTTCTATTCTTCATGTAGATGTTGGCTTCAAGGTAGGAGGTGATTCTGATATTGATTATCTGGTTCTTCAAGTTCATTACAAGACAGCGGCACCTTTTGAAGGTAAGTATTTCAATGAAAATGATGAATGGAATGTATGAAAAGACCGGGGGGGTACTCAGTACAAATGACCATCCTGGGACGTGCCGCAAACATGGGTAGTATTTTCGGCCTTCTGGTATATCAATGACCCCTTTTTCAAAGCCTATTTTGGTATATGAATGGGTCCTTTTTTCAAAATTTTCTCAATTTTTTCGGAAAACAGCCCAAATTTTCCATAATCTAGCCAAAATTTTCTCAAAATTTTGGGAAAATTTGTAAAAACCAAGACAATTTTGGTTAAATTCGGCCGAAAATTTTGACTTTTGGTATATCAATGGGTCCAAATTTCTTTAAAAATTGGTATATTTATGGGTCCACTTCCAAAATCTCAGCGGCATGTCCCTACCAAAACCAAACTTGAGTATCCCCCCCCGGAATGAAAAGTAAAGGCTATTGTGAAGTTTGTTCGTTTTGAAGTTTAAATCAACATTCCTAATGAACTTGATCAAAGATCAAAGGCTATTATTTTCATTCAATTGTGGTTTGTGGCAGATGTAATATTTTAATTTTGATGAAAAGAAAATAAAGTTTTATTTCTCGAGTTTAAAGTTGGATACATGCAATATTTAAATTTGTCAATGTGTTTCTTTTGTTCAATAAGTTCAACCATGAAAAATATAAAGTAATGAAAAATATGGAAAAACAAAGGTGGGTTTGTGTTAAACTCTTGTCAGTGGTGTAGCATGGGTTATTATATTGGGGGTGGATACCGACCATGATTGGGGGCACCGGGTCTGATGGGGGGGCACAAGTCATTTTTTGGCAAATTTCCTATGGGATTTTCTAAATTTTCAGATCGATTGCCCCCCCCATGCCCCTATGACGCTACGCTAATGACTTGTGCTTTGTAATATTCTTATGGTTAGTCACTCTTGACACCCCTGTCTTTTTGTGTTCAGAAGTTTAGCTGCTTTTAAGATACAGAGTTTAAATTCAAGTTAAATGGTGTCACTGAGAAGAAAAATTCTAATACTTTTGTTTCAAAATTGACAGTGGGATGATGAGGGTATGGGATGGACTCCACAACAACTTACTTTGTCATAATATTCCTTTATAATAGGTCTGGAATAAGTAAGATCAGAATTTGTCTCTTTATGACCTAAATTTATGCCCAAATGGCAAAAGTGTATACCCTGTGCACAGCACACAACATCTGTTATGGGAAAGTCGTTTAGGAAATAGGTTATTGGGGCAACTTGGCATGCCCACCCCAACCCTTCTCATTTACTTAATATTATTTTGTCTTTCCTTTTTTATATTCAGATGGTTCTTCTGACAACTCAGGAATCACTATGCACATGACACTTGAAAGGTAGGCTCCAAGCACACACAAGATATTTTACAGAAAACTTTTAAATGTTGAGTTATAAAAAGGGTATAAAAACATTTTAATGACATGCAGAAAACATGTGTGAAAACATTATAATACAGGGTGTCCCAGAAAAAATTACCGAGTGAATATAATTGAACGTAAGTCGAGAAATAGACATCAGAATCAAAAAATTTAAAATGTAGCGCATAGCCCATTTTATTGTGCATCACATACGAAAGTTTCATTTGATTCGGTTTACTGGTTGCGAAGAAATTAACGATTACATAAAGCGCGCATCAATGCAGTTCATTCCAAGTTGTATCAACAGGCGCTTTTTTATACTCGCTCACCGCTTCCTAAAGTTTGTGTATCTCATTAAATCAAGCCCACGTTATCTATTTTATAATCCAACGGTGTTATGTTTTTCATGCTTTCACTGAAGATGAATAACATTTATAACAATGTGTCCCAGAAAACTTTGATTTCTTCAATTAGAAGCTTTCCAACTTTAATTCTTTAAGTTGTGCAAATATGTTATAATTTTAACTTTCCCAAGAACATTTGAGTCAAAATGACAATAATCAAGTGCTTTACTTGTGATTTTTGATACCATGCAACAATAATGTTGACGTTTTTAAAGATTTAAACTTTACAATTTCTTGGAAATATTCCAAAAACATTAATGTGTTTGAGAAATTTTTTAAGCAAGCTGGAATTCTTTATGCAATAATTCTTTATGCAACATTTATATCAAGCATACCGAGCATCATCTTACATGCAAGCTTTCACTTTCAATATCGTGCAGGTTTTCAAATTTGAACAAAACCTAATTCAGTGTTTTGCAAGAAACAGATTGTTTAAAAAGAACAAAAACGATTTCACAGAACAAAATATGAAGCCCATTGACAGTTTTACTGATTAAAATTACTAGTTCGTTGCATTTTGTTGAACGATCTTTCTTTCAAACTTGGAATGAAGTGAATTGACGCATGCGTTATGTAATCGCTCATTTCTTCGCAATCAGTCAACCGATTCCAATATGATTGGCGTATAAGATGCAGAATAAGATGGACTACAAGCTGATATTTAGATTTTTGTATTCTGATGTCTATTTCTCGACTTACGTTCAAATTAATTCGCCCGGTAATTTTTTCTGGGACACCCTGTATAATGTAACAAAATAGTTGCCAAATATATTTTGCAGTAACGATTTTGACAACATTTTGAAAATGTTGTTGGAGTGGTTTTTTTTATATAAAAGGTTTCAAACATGTTTTCATATCCTTTATATAACCAGAAATTAAAATGTTATGTTGTGACCAAACCTAAAACGCATTTATAACACATTTATAACATTATATAAACTATTTTTGTTTTTGTTGGTTTGACATAATTTAGACGAAAATGATGAACAAATCAGCCTATTTGGGGCACAATTCATATACTTGACTTTCGTAATTTTTCAATGAAATGTACATGATTTAATAATTTTCAAAGAAACTTATTCAGTGACAATGGACTACAAAATGAAAATTTAATGCAGCTGGGCTGTTTGTGTGATGGCATTTGGTAATTTAATGTAGCCTACCATATAACAAAGAACAATAATTGTTGTTGCAATAACATTTATCATTGTAAAAGCACATTGCACCCAACATTACCTGAAGCCTTTAGAATTGTGATTTTTATAATTTTGAGTTTTGGATCTGTAATTTTAAAGTTAAAATTCAAAATATGCTGCAAGATTGTAATTGGTACTTACCTATCAATGCTGCAAAATACGCTACAAGATTGCAATTAGTACTTAGTTGACAATAATACTGTAAAATGGTAAAATGGCAGGTGGGTAAAATTTAAGAAATAACACTTCAAGAACAAGTAAACATGGTAAAGATATAACCTCCCAGCTACAACCCATACTAAAATCAAATAGGGTAAGCAAACAAACAAAAGAAACAAACATACAAACAAACATTCTTTAAAAGTATTGATTGATCCAGTCGTTCTTGAAGGGCACGGTGGCTCAGTGGTTACGGCCTTGGACTCATAATCTGAGAGCTTGCTTGACGTGCGTGGGTTCGAGTCCCCGTCCCGCCACCGTGTTGCGCCCTTGGGCAAGGCGCTTTATCTCGCTTGCCTCACCCCACCCAGGTGCAATGGGAAGCTGTTAGGGGTAGTCACAGTCGTTGTACTGATGAACCCTGCGCCATTTGTAGGCAGCAAACGTGGTTCCGACATTATTCTAATAACGGCGGAATAAATGTAAAGCGCTTTGAGGCTGTTTACGGCATAAAGCGCTATATAAATATCTACATTTATTTATTTATTTAAAATGTAAGAAATAACACTTCAAGAACAAGTAAACATGGTAAAGATATAACCTCCCAGCTACAACCCATACTAAAATCAAATAGGGTAAGCAAACAAACAAAAGAAACAAACATACAAACAAACATTCATTAAAAGTATTGATTGATCCAGTCGTTCTTGACAACAAATATAAAACAAAACAAATCTCAGTTTGAAGTTATATCATATCATATATCGCTGTATGAAAAGTCAAGAATGAGATAAATTTAACTTTGACCTTTTTGTTTCAGACAAAGACTTGTTGCTGGAGTATACTTCATGGGAGCAGATGGGAAAATACCAGGCCACTCACAAGGTAAGATGATAAGATAAGATGACATGCACAGGTGGAATGGATCCACAGTTACTATACCATTTCTTACCCTAATGTAGCAGTGACGTCAACACATTGAGGCAACTGCTTCTAGTATGTGTGTATGCCAGTGCTTTGAGCACATTTCCTGACATGGGAGGGGGTGTACTTGAATAGAGTGCATTAAACACAAGTAATATATTGTATAAACAGATTTCATTCGATGGCATGTTTCTTTAATGTTGTAACCGTAACACAGTGTAGATACAATTTATCAGATGACGTCTATTTAGTTTTTTCATTAGCATTATTTTTTCATGTGCCGATTACAAATTTTATAAAAAATAAATTCAAAATTTGCTCTTATAAAGATATGCACATTTACCTAGAAGGAGCTCCTAGATAGTATAGTAGCTATCTACACCAGGCACAAAAAGAAACTTGTCAGTTATATTCATCCTTGCTGTTCAATAACTTGATAATTTTAGATTATCTGAAATATACATTTTGTTAATTGGACTTTTCTTTCTCATTTGACACCTTGTTCATGATCATTGAGCAAGAATTGACCAAGATATGCGCCTCCAAACTCTCAAACCCCAAAATGAAAAGTTGCAATTTTAACGATTCAATTGTGCCTGTTACACTGTGTTACACTTTATTGATTGGCCCGTGGTGCTTGTGTGCAATACAACGATGCGTTCCCATTGAAAATGCAACTTTTGATTTTGGGGTTTGAGGCTTTGGAGGCGCATATCTTGGTCAATTCTTGTTCATTTTTCACGAACAGGGTGTCAAATGAGAAAGCAAAGTCCAATTAACAAAATGTATATTTCAGAATAATCCAAAATTATAAAGTTATTGAACAGAAAGGATGAATAGAACTGACGAGTTTCTTTTTGTGCCTGGTGTATTGTAGATAGCATATTAGCTATCTACAGTAGATATCATATTAACTGGCTACTTATGGCATATTAGCTATCTACTGTAGATAGCATCCCAGCATACACAAAAATGTTCTGAAAACATTTATTCAAAATGTTTTTTAATAACATTTAAATGTCAGGTTATATAAAGATCATCAATACGTTTTTAAATATTTTGGGCATACATTATTGTAAAATATTTTGGGCAAACATTTTTGCAAAATATTTTGTCAATAGTTATAAATAACATTATGTTAGAATGTTTTGCATCACATTTTCAAAATTTTTTTATACCCTTTATATAACCCAACATTTAAACCTTTTCTGTCAAACATTGAATGTTTTCTGAGATATTAGCAATCTAGTGTAGATAGTGCAGATATCTACTTTAGATAGAATATTAGCCATCTACTGTAGATAAAATATTAGATATCTACTTTAGATGTTAGATGTATAGCACATTAGCTATCTACAGTAGATATCATATTAGCTACCTAGCATAGATAGCACATTAGCTATCTACTACAGATAGCATATTAGATATTTACTGTATATAGCACACTAGCTATCTACTGTAGATAGCATATTAGCTATCTACTGTAGATACCACATTAGCCGTCTACTGTAGATAGCATATTAACTATCTACTACAGATAGCACATTAGCTATCTACTGCAGATAGCACATTAGCTATCTACTGCAGATAGCATATTATATATTTATTGTATATAGCATACAGTATCTACTACAGTCTACTTATTAAAAAGATTTCAATTTATTTATTCTGTAGATATAAGACTGTATATTAATTTGCTGAAAGTCTCCAACAACCATTTTTGCTTGGTTATTTTGCTCTTTTCCTTGGTTTGGAGGTTTGTAGACTTTTTATCTTTTTAGCTTTCTTGTTATATTGTTGAAAAGTGCTTTTAAGATCCTTAGGACTACAAGCGATATACAAGCATGTTTATATTATTATTATTATCATCATTTAAATGTGTTTGTCTTTGCACATTTCAGTTAACCTGGAGGGAGCTTGCCAATACGAGGAGAAACCAACATTACATCCATTTGCTTTCAGAGTACATACACATACACTTGGTAAGCCTATTCTTTTCTCTGTTGTTTCCTTAATATCATATGTTTATGACAATAGTATTTTCACTTTTATACCTTCAACAAGGCCTTGCCGTTTGAGGCGAGCAATTGCTTTCGCTCGCCACCGCTTGCCCAAATTTCTAGTGAGCGATTTTCCACTAGCCATAGACACTAAATATCACTCCCCTGCTAATCTCCTAAAATCAGCCATCGAATCAGCAAATTCAGTATTTAATTGATTCTACACCTCCAAGCGGAGAAAGGCACAAATTTTAATATAAATACTGTTTAAGACCAAAGCTCTACTTGATATACACCAATAAGTGTAATGTGAAAATTTGTGATAATTCGACCACTCGCCTAGCATCATGCTAGTGAGTGATTAACCACTTGCCTTTAAAATCTAGACGGCAAGGCCTATAAAACATTTATTCCTATGCATCTAATGGCCAGTGAGATTGGTTGACAGCCACTCCTAAACAATGTTAATGCTCAGTCGCTTTAACATGACAATCATGGAATAGAAAAAAACATCACCATAAGCTTTTTTTAAGAATGACAGATGCAATAGGAGGGTGATGTTTAGTTTGTGTAAATATTCAAAAGTCTTTACCAAACTGAGCATCACCCATTGTGTCCACCATTCTTCAAAACGACTTCTTACACATGTCTTGATGTTTTATGAATCTAAAAAATATTTAGTTTACATGCTTGAAATTTCTTGATGATCTTCTGTTTTATAAATGAAAATATTCTTGTACTCTCTGTACTTTTATCTCAATATATTTTGGAAAAATTATTCTAGCACAAACATGTTTGTGCTTTATATCTGCAGTGCAATACAGCACATTGAAACTTTGGTCTTATGCACTTGCTAAATGTGAACTTAATGTTAATTCCTGGACCTGGTACATCTTTCTGGGATCTAATCTGATTGTATGTTTTCATTGTGTTTTCACATCAGGTAAAGTAGTGTCAGCATACCGCATCCGTGACGATGAATGGGAAGAGATTGGCAAGAGAGATCCACAACTTCCTGAGGTACATATTATGTTGGTGTTAAAGTTAAATTGCAAATTTTGAGAGATTTGTGTGCTTTTGTCTTAGGAAAGTCATAAATGGGCATGAGTAAGTGGAATATTTCACAATTCCCCCTCACCATTCAGAAACTTTTTTCATTGTATTACACTTTTCTCAGGACTATATCGTTATGAATTCAGCAGACAGCTGAATCCAGATTAGTCTTTTTGATAAATTTTCAATTGAAGAGCTTATTTCCAAACCGTGTTAAGTCCACCCACCTTCAAAATTGAAATTTTGATGAAAATGGGTAGTGCGTAACTAGGGCTATCCAGCAATGTGCTTGTTTTTTTCCAAAATTAGTCAAGTTCCGAAATATTGACACACAAAGTATCGATTTTTTTCCAAAACGTGTTAAGTCCAATCCAGTTTTGTAGCAAACTGTGTTAAGTCCACAAACACTGCCCTTGTGGGCAGCTTGTAGGCAAGTAGCACGGCATAGGGCTTCCAATAGTTAATCGCCAAAGTTCTTGTTAGGTCCTGAGACTAGTATGTATGAATTTGGTCTGCATAAAAAGTTTTTGTTGTTGTTTTTGTTTTATATTAGTAGGCTTAGTTTGTATGGGATTTCTGAAATATTTGATAGATACCTCCAGAAAGACATGAATAGGGTGGGAAGGGGGGAGGGAGAGGCTGTGATGGTAGAATTAATGTTAGAGGATGGTGGTAGAGTTAGTTTTTGATATTATTATTTTGTATGATTATCAAAATGTGCTACTAAATTCAAGGTATAATTTTAAAGTTAAAGGTATAAAAAAACTTAGGACTTAAAAACTTAGCATGCTTAGGACTGTCAATATGAGATTAGGGTGGCAGCATGGGGGGGGGAATATTTGTGATAATGTGATAAAACAAGTGGATATTTCAGGTCATCACTTATTGTCAGTGAAATGATGTTTATTCAATTCTGAGAAATGCAATTCAACTAAGTTTTGAATTTTGAACTATTTTAAACGTCGAATTTTGGTAAACAATGGGCAGCAGGAGGGGTTCGAGATGCAAGGTGTTTTGTGGCAAAATTGTGTTTTATAGTAGAGAGAATCACATTTTGTATGTTTTTAATAAATTTGTAATCTTTTAAGACTAGTTTGAGAAAAATATGGTTAGTTCTGTGTTACAGATACTATGTTTTGTGTCAAAATGTGTTAAGTCCATGCCAGAAATTGCGTTTTGTGTCAAAACGTGTTAAGTCCATGCTATTTTTGAAACAAATTAATTCATTAAAAAAAATCAAAAGTCTCTAGATTTTAACTTAACATGTTTTTATGGTCCTATATATGTCACTTTCACTTCACTGTAATTTTATAGAAATCGAACTTTTTTTCATTGCCATAAAGAAAATTCCTGATTTTCTTCAAAGTGAATCTTGTGGACTTAACACGGTTTGGAAATAAGCTCTTCAAGAACTTTGGCTCTAGATGGCAACATATCAATTTCTTAACAGAGCAAAATACTAGTGCAGCACTGAACAGTCTACAATGATCACCGTTAAAAAATTGATATGCTGCCCTCTCAAAATAAATCGTTGATCCCTTGTTCGCTAATTTGAAGATATTATTCAAGCGTAACATGAATTGACCACAAGCCGAATACGGATTCAGCTGTCTGCCTAATTTGTCGATATGAAGCCCCAGCGGCGTAGCTGGGATTTTTTCTAGGGGGGAAGCCTGTATGGGGCAGGGGCCCAAATCCACCAAATTTCCCTGCACTGGGGGAGGGGGGGCAAATAGACAGTTTTTTCCAGGCTTATTGATAATAATCGTATGGTATTGCATATTGTATGGATTCCCCATCTCTCTGCCCCTCCTCTCTTTCTCCCTCCTTTTTCCTTGCACTAGGTAGGGGGCGGGGCCCAAATAGGCAATTTTGCCGCTACGCCACTGGGGGGTTCCAAGTATACATAATATATTTTGTTGGGTAATTTATTATCTTTCAGATGTTCTACCCAGTGGCTGATGAAGAAATGACTATTGACAAGGGAGATATTTTAGCCATGAGATGTACAATGAATAGTGACAGGGATACAACCACATACATTGGGTAAGATTTGTGCCCGTACAAAGCTGTATCGGGGTATGGTGGGTGTGGGTTGGCGGGAAGACCCTCCCTCAAATGCTCATGCAAAAAAATGTTGAAAGTCAGCCCTTTTTTTAAGTAAAATTTAAAACTTTCAAATTAGCCCTTTATATAAGGAAAAATTCATAAAAGCGTTGCTTTTACACTCCCCAAACCATCCAAAATAAATCCTGTCTATGGGGAGGTATTCAAGTTTTCTTTAGGTAGGGATGTCCTCCGAAAATCTAAAATTTATGACAAATATTGCTATCATCATTAGATAGCAGTATATTTTATCTACAATAGACAATAAACGAAGACTGACATTCTTATCAGTTATAAGAGTGGCAATATGCTATTCAAGTTGAAATCCATACACCCTTTATGGAAGACATGACCTTAATCTCCCACACAGGGAGTGAGAATTTTAAATCGAGTTACCTGAATAGGTGACTCCATTTGAAGTCTACACCCCCTATCATTATCTTCAATACGGAGTGCATGGATTTTTAACTGGAATAGCCCAATCTGCTCTTTGTGATGACTTGACAGAAGACATTATATATAAACAAACAAATATAAAGTCAAAAAATGTGACCCGCTCTGACAAAACCAGGAACAAGTCGCATTTTTGACATTTCACGATTTGAATAAAAATGTAAGCAGTAGACAATAAGCTTTAAAATGATACCAACATTATATAAATAGCATCAATACTTTTCAAGATATGGATAATTTTGTAAATGATACCTTGATATTTTTGCCAAATTGCTATTCTGAGTAATGGGCCAATTAGTTTCCTGCCTTACACAACCTGGATAGGGATTATCATAGTTCAACTGTTATTTATTGATTAAATAAAGCTCATTTTAATAAGTACTTTCAAAGATTTAAAAGTCCACTTAGTCCCACAGTTAAATACCATGAAATTAAGAATTCCAAAATTTTATTTTTTTATGGGAATGTCATCTTTAAGGGAAGGGGTATGGACGTTTGGACAGTATTTATTGTGGGACATTAGAGCACATCAGACATATCGAATTGCATTCTGAATACAAAGAATGGCCTTCTGATATCAAATAATTTTGATTTTTTGAAATTCGCAATGTAATACACATTTTATGGCAAATCATTAAAAATTGATATTTTTGATATTTAACAGGACTCGAAGTAAACTTTATAAATCTGATGATTTCTACCTAAAGTGTATGTAGGTGGGATGAAAAGCCGACGATCAATTGAAAATTTTGACCTTTCGTATTGAAGATATGGATTTTTTTTCCCAAAACACCCAAAAAAATTAGGTCTTTTGGGGAAAAAATCCATATCTTTAATATGAAAGGTCAAAATTTTCAATGGATCGTCGGCTTTTCCTCCCAGCTACATACACTTTAAGACTATATCATTAAATTTATAAAATTTACTTGAGGACTGTTATATCTCCAAATGTGAAAAATATCAAATTTTAATAATTTGTCATAAAATTTGTATTATATCGTGAATTTCATAAAATGAAAATTATTTGATGTCAGAAAGACATTCTTCGTATTCAGAATGCTGTCGAAACGCTCATTCCAGTTCCCTTAAAAGCCTATAACTCAAAAACATATCTGGCGACTTGTTCCAGGTTTTGTTGGAGCTGGTTACAAATAGGTGTGTCTCTGGTCACCCGCACCTGTCATTAAAATCCTGCAGAAACATTTTCTCCTTTTTTAAAAAAGAAAATTTCCAACAAAATCATCAAAAAGTCAGAAAATAGATGAAAACAATTTCAAAGAAAAACAAAGAATGCACTTGAAGCGTTATATGCAAATTAAATCAATTTTTTTCATTTTAACAGCTCAACACAAGCTGATGAGATGTGCAATTTCTACATGATGTACTACACAGAACATGATGACTTACCCAGGGAGAACTCATGTTATGTATTTGATTTTTATTGGTCTGAATATTTGAAAAACATACCTGACAAAGCAGCAAGCATGTTACCTGAAAACCAACCCGGGTCTGAAATGAAAATGGACATGGGAATGGATGTCAATGAACCAGTTGTAGAAGAAGTCATTGTGCCACCAAAAGCCCAACCAGATGAGGAAGAGGAAGAACAACCTGAGGAAGACGAGGGTGAGAACAGGGATGTGAGAGTAGAAGAAGAAATTGAGGTAGAAGAGAATCAGGGCGAGGATCCTGATCCAAGGAAGTAAAAAGGGGAGAGTTCCTGATTTGATTAGATAATCTGAAAATGGCAAATGGGAATATTGATTTGGAGGAATACATACATGTAGCATAAAATATCATGATGAAAATGAGTTGGTGACATTAGTGTGATAAATGATATTTACTTGTGTCAGTACAAAAACAATGTAGGATACTTACCAGTGATTATGCAGAAGGATTTTTATGTTTCATATTGTTTACTCATTTATTGTTTTTTAACATTTTAATTATTTTGATTAAATAATTAATTATTAATTAAAATTCCATCAATCATGTCTAAGACTTTAAATAAGAACATTTACCTATATTTTCATTCATAATCCATAAAAACTTATTTTCTCCCAAAATGCCACTTATGACGTTCTTTCACTGACACAAGCAATTTTGTTTTGTGCCGACTTGTTAAAGTAATGTACTTTGGTGACAATGAACTTGAAAATTTGCTGTTAAGTTTGTCAGTAAGAAGAATATTGTGGTACTGTAAAAGTCAATATTTTCGCGAGAAGATATTTTCGCGATTTTGAAGATTTTGTCAATTGCACAAGAATTAAATTTCACGGTTTTGATATTGATACAATAGAAACCTAATGCAAAAGGTAATTTTCATGAGTTTTTATTTTCGCGATTTTATGTCCACTCGCGAAATTCGCGAAAATAAAAACCTCGCGAAAATTTCTACTTTTACAGTATTCCAATTGAAATCCATACAACCCTATGTAAGACATGACCGTAATCTCCCATACAGGGAGTGTGCATTTCAAATGGGGTTACCTAAATGAATGACTCCATTTGAATAGTACATCCCCTGTTTTTGAGATAAAGATCATGTCTTCCAAAGGGGGTGTTTGGATTTCAAATGGAATAGCCCAATATTTTAAGAAAAGCAAAATAAAATGTTTAAAATACAATATTATATATTTGCCATTTTCTGATATCATTGATATATTAAAACACAATGTTTCTGGACCAAGTATCAGAGTGTAAAATCTTATGCTATCTGTTATAGCAATTAATTTATTCAGAATGGATAAAAATAAAAAATGTACTTATTTCAAGTGATCATTAAAAAAAGTAAGAATTTAGTTTCTAAATGATTCAGATCAAATAAGGAGTTAAGATATTTTTATATATGTTACACAAAAAAGTTGGCAATTGAATAAACAAGAGACAATTGAATCAAAATTTTAAAATTATCATTTAGAAAAATGAACTCCTTCAAGTTGAATTATTGTTAAATAATAGGGCAATTTGATTTCCTAAATTGTTAAGAATTCAACTCTAAATTTATTTTTCAATTTTATCTCACTTTGTCTTTATTTTGTTAGACAACCAGCACATCCAATATGTTGTACAATTTAAGCCAATAGAATGCAAATTTTTAATCTTCCTTTTACTCCTTTTCTCGTAAACAAAACTTTGTTATTATGATATCATCTGGCTTTAGGCTAAAATACAAAAAGTTTGTTTCCTGATATATTTCCCTCGCTATTGAGACGTCCTGCACCGTCTGACGGTGCTGAGTCTCAATAGCACACCCAACAGCGCCCCCACGTGTTTATTGGGGCTGAAGAAAGTCTAGCGAATTGCAGACAGAAAGCTACCAAAAGGTGAGCTAATTTAGCTGTTTGAGAATAAAGATCTGTTCAATATGGATTTACCGCAGCAAGAACATTTGTTTAAACGTGTGGAACATGATTATGGAAAGTTTTTCCTACACAAAGCGCGCTGTTGGGAAAGATCGGCGAGGAAATCTGCTCGGTGGAAAAATCATCTGTGTTATCTATTGAGATGCCGGAGCACAGGACTGACCCCCCCCTAGTATAAAATTGAAATCATCGGTAAAAGGGATGGAAGCGTCTAACATCTTGAGAAAGACTGAATCGAAACTTCTAGGGGAGAGGATCAGGCAGACTGTTTTACGTTAGGAGTGATTAAACGCCAGTGTGAGGAGTTGGAAACAACAATTAGATCTCAAGTTTCGCGCGATTTGGCCAATAGATTGGCGGAAGTAGTGGAAAGGTCGCGTGAATCGGAACACCGGAAGTGCAAGATGCGTCAAGTAAACAAATATGATCGGCTACGGAAAAGTCATCGCCTGTGTTAGATACCACGTTGAGTCAACAACAAGAACGTTGGGTGGTAAATAAGTCGGATCGTGAGTTGAATGACGACGAAAAGAGCCTGTTAGCTAAAGGTATGAACTTTGCTGTTTCCCCCACATCTATCCCCACCATTGATTTGATCACTGGTGTTGAACTGGCATGTAATAAGCTTACTGATAAGACTGAAAAAGACCAAGTCAGAGCCGAGGCTGTGAAAGTCATAGGGTCTAGTCATGCACCCAAAAGTAACTTGACCCCTGGTGAAAGAAAAGCCATGAAAGATCTCCGTACTGATGAGAGTGTTACTATATTACCCAGTGACAAAGGTCGGTGTACAGTTGTCCTTAATACCACAGACTATAAGCAAAAGTTGATGATCTGTTGAGCGATGCTAACACTTATACCCTTCTCAAGCGAGACCCCACTAGGAAGTACAAAGAACAATTAAGAGGGATCTTGAAAAGACTTTGTGATAGTGATCGACACGAAGGCTCAATACTACCTTCTCATGCCCTCGTCTGATACTGTGCCTCGCTTTTATGGCTTACCGAAGGTACACAAACCATTGTGCCCTCTGCGCCCCATCGTCTCAAAATCAATTGGGTCGGTCACTTACCAAGTGGCAAAATTTGTTGCGGACATTATTGCACCACTAGTAGGCCAATCCCCACATCACATTAAGAACTCTGCGGATTTCGCTGAAAGAGTGGGGAACCTCACACTACATGAAGGTGAAATCATGGTGTCGCACGATGTTACCGGACTGTTTACTAACACTCCAGTTCCGGATGCCCTCCGCGTTATCAGGAGGAGATTGGAGGAAGACGGCACCCTCCCTGATCGCACTACACTGGCTGGTGATGATGTTATGGAACCTCTTACGCGTTGCGCCACCTCCACATACATGATGGGATTGGGCTAAATCTACCAACAAAGAGAAGGTTTCGCGATGGGATCTCCGGTCTCGCCGCTCGCATCCAACATTTTCATGGAATGGTTTGAGGTCCCCGCACTAGCTACTGCTCCCCACGCACCATCCTTCTGGGCCCGTTACGTCGATGATACTTTCGTTGTAATTCGCGAGGAATATATCGACGAATTCACCACCCACATCAACAATATTTCGCCCACCATCAAGTTCACTATGGAACGGAGGAAAACCATCAGCTTCCTATGCTCGACACCCTTATTCACAGAAAGGACACTGGCTCTACTAAAATTACCATCTACCGCAAGCCCACACACACCGACCAGTATCTGCTCATGGGTTCGCACCACCCACTTCAACATAAGTTGGGGGTCATCAGAACATTGGTTCATAGAGCAGAGTCTTTAGTCACAGAAGAAGAGGATAAAGTCCTGGAGTTGGAAAAGATCCAGAAAGCGCTAGGTGTGTGTGGCTACAAACGGTCACATTTCGCAGTTGCAAATACACACAATCCTCCTAACCGTCAACCTTCAACTACTGCTGTTTCCAAGGGTTCCATCACCCTTCCCTATGTTAGGGGGCGTCTGAAGGACTTCGTCGCATTCTGTGCAAACGCGGTATACAAGTGCATTTAAGCCAAGAAATACTCTTCGCAATTCCTAGTATCACCAAAGGACAAAATCAACAAGACTGAAAAGTGCCATACTGTGTACAATATCCAGTGCCAGAATTGCAATGCTGCTTATATCGGCGAGACCAAGCGCCCCTAGGCATCAGAGCTGGAGCATAGGCGGAGCCCTCCCCTGTAGCGGAACACGCCAAGAAAACCGGTCACTCTATTCCTACAACGGATGCTAAAATCCTGGATACAGACCCTTCATGGGTGGGCAGAGGAGTCCGGGAAGCGGCTCACATCAGACAGAGCAGGAGTAGCTTGAACAGGGACGGCGGCCGGTACTACCTACCAGCAGTTTACACCTCGCTATTGAGACGCCCTGCACCGCCTGACGGTGCTGAGTCTCAATAGCACACCCAACAGCCCCCACGTGTTTATTGGGGCTGAAGAAAGTCTAGCGAATTGCAGACAGAAAGCTACCAAAAGGTGAGCTAATTTAGCTGTTTGAGAATAAAGATCTGTTCAATAAGTTTGTTTCCTGTAGGCCACACTTATTTCGTTTTTGGAAGTAATTTTTTTATTTGAGAAATCCAGAAAAAATTACATTTTCAATCCAAAAATGACACTTTTTTCCAGGATTTGTTTCTCATACATTTTTGTTTACAAGAAATATGAAATTATTAAATATCCTATAAAAATCAATATATATTTTTCCAAAAACTATAAATTTTCAATACATCCTAAACCTAAAAATAACATAATGTAAATTGTGGGATAGGCTTTTACGATGGGAGTTCATAACAATTGGTAAGTTTTCAGCGAGTTCGCCGTCGGACAAGTGAACAAAATGTTTTCAGACCGCCTTCAGGAAACAAATTTTTTTAAGCTAAAAAAATTATAGCATATTTGTGTGTTTTTGTTTGTTTTCCTGTCTTCTGGGTTAAATTGTGTTCCTGATTATCAGTTTTTGAATTAAGCAACAAGTTCAACCTGGTCACAGTTTTTAGTTGTCCCAAAAATGTCTCGGCTCCCTGCAATTCAAACATTGCGCAGTTGAAATCCATACACACCCATGGAAGATATGACAATAATCTTCCACACAGGGAGTGTAAATTTCATATGGGGTTACCTGAATGAGTGACTCCATTTGAAATCTACACCCCCTGTGTGGATTTCAACTGGAATAGACCAATGCTAATTTGCATCATCAGTCTGGAATATACTACAAATTTGCATATTCATAACATCACTGTTTTGGTTGTTTACCAGACTACTTTTTCCGTACATCTAACAGAATGTTTAACAGGTACAAGCATGTTCATATCAAAACACTTTCAAGCAGATCCAATATAACCCAGAGATTTTGGTCACATTTTGTTCCTTTTGGTTTATGGAAAACAGTCAGCTGATCTCACAACTATTTTATCATAAACTATTTATTATGTTACTGTATTCTGCCTGTATGTACTTAAATATCTGTAAACATATGCTTACTGCAGAGTTACTGAAACCTGGATTAATAATCAATAGAAATTGTCTCAATCAAATGACAAGAATCTTTGTATGAGTTAAATATAAAACCCATCATTTAAATGTTTAGGGCTAATTAAAATAATTGCTTAAGTTATTCGTCTTTTTCCTCTTTGCTAATATATTTTTGATAAAATGGCTTAGATGTAAACATATCCAGGATTATATGTCAGCTTTCCGGTTCTAGAAAATATTTTGTTGTACTTGTATCTAATACATACATTCTGTGTTCCAGATATGGCTTCTTTCAAAAATCTGGTTACCATAGTAGCAATGAAGGTTGGTCAAAGGAACATATTTTGTATGTAATGATGTTAAAGACAAAATTTATATAAATTTAATTATGTGGTGTGTGAGCGCACACGTGTGTGATCATTCTTTAGAAATATAGGACCTACTGATTTCTGTCGAAAACAGTTAATCCATTTGGCCTCTTCATTGTTGGAATTTACTTAGCATTAGTTTGGAAGTCATATCTGAGCAGTTAAACGCTTAGACAGCTAGATAACAAAGATATTGTATACTTATATATTGTATAGTATAAATTGTGTGAGAGTTTGTATCAATGGAAGTATATGCTCACTTTGAAAATTTTCTGAAACTCACAAAACACATTTTTTTCATCCAATATCTATTCATTCTGGCATGTTTTTCTATTTTTAATTATAAAAATTCGTTTTTGCAAACATTATGATTACATATTCAAATGTTTCAGCTGTTGAGATGATGTGAGCATGCACTTGCTTTATGGTGCACTTAATGAGTAAAGCCTTGGATAGTTTATTTATTTTTTGTTCAGTTTTATCACAACTAAACTAAAACCTGTTGATATGTAGATGTACATAAATAAGCTATGAAATAAATAAGCCAATACTTTGTCAGTATTTCAGAACATTATCTAGTCCTTCAATGTATAGTGATTCCTGTGTGTTCAAATGAATACTCCTTCAGTTTTAATTCAAAATGGTTAGTCTTCAACTCTGGTTCAAGAGGAGCCAGCTCCAATTCTTAGTGGGGACTAACTTTCATGGGGGAAAAACTGCTATAACGATTATTCAGATCTCCAATACTGCATCTAGATTGGGGGGGCATGGAAGTGTATGAACGCCAAATACACCAGGATCAATGAGTGACCCGAGAACTGCATGACCGACTGCACTTTTCAACTTCTTGGAAACATTATGGCCTGCTTCCGCAAAAAAGGGTCCCAGTGGGCTAATCAATTTTTAAATTAAAAGTCCACAATCTAAAAAGTCCACACTCCCCCTGTGGGAGATTTTAAAAATGTTTTCCACAGAGAGAGATTATGAATTTAAAATGGAATCAACACATTAGGCAGCTCCATTTGAATTTTATACATCCTCTAAGAAAGAATCAATCTGAATCTTCCACAGAGGGAGGGTGAGTTTCAAATAGAGTTGTTTCGTGCTATTTGCATTTGAAATCCATACTCCTCATGTGAAAGATATTTTTCAAAATGGGATTTTAAATAAAATAGCAGAATCTTCCATTTGAAATTCATACAAGATTTTGGAAATATCTTCCACAAAGGGGTGTGGATTTTAAATGGAATAGCTGAATCTTCATTACATTTGCATTGAACATTGATTTGATGAATGCAAAAAGTCCAAAACCATTAGTTTTGTAGACTCCTAATTAACCGGAGGGAACTTACCTTTCTGATGTTCATAATATCTTAATCAACATTGAAACGGTAAGATCGTCCGGTGTATGGAGTCGGAACGTTCATGGATGCTCATTGTCCACCAAATGTAAGTCACCTCTTGAATAAAGATTTTTAATCCATTCAAGTAAAGATAATTTTGTATGGAAATAAATACGAATGAATGTCTTTGGGGGTATTTCGCCAAAAAGAGAGAATTGTGTCGATAAAATAAAGTAACATTAGCAAATTCAGTGAAAGTCAATTTCCTTGCTAAAAGATGCTTTAAATATCTTGCAGAAGCATCAATAAAATCTATAATGAGAGATTGTTATTTTACAGGTATTGGACTCCTCTTTCAAGAAACATGCCATATTACGAAGTGTTTCCTTGCCCCATCTGGACCCCCTCCTGCAAAAAAAAAACCCAACCCAAAACTGTTGTAGGTGTACGTACCTTGTAAGTGCACAACTATGAAAACTACGACTTGTTGTATAAATTGTTGCTTGTATAGGCTGGGAAAGAGGGAGAGTTTATTTTTGATGCAAATGATTAGCATATAAGATATAAAATGTTGGTACATAATATTAGTAGAAAGTAATGCTTTATCTTCACATTGTGTATAAGTTTCACCAAATCCTTAAATGTAATGGTATTAGCCTTAACAACAGGCTCTCCAGCAGGAGTTCTTCATATTTTTTTGTCTAAAACTTAAAATTCCAAAATAATTCCATAATCCTAAATTTTAGGTGTTGATATTGTAACATTTTAATGTTGGTTGGTTGGGTTCCAATTACTCCATTTAATTTACCTGATCTTAAATTTGTAACACTGTGAAATGATATGACACAATTAAGAAAATGGCTATTACATTTGAAAATCATACACCCTCTATGGAAGATATGATCTTAATCCTCCACACAAGGAGTGTGAATTTCAAATGGGGTTACCTGACTGGGTGACTCCACTTGAAATCTGCACCCACTGTGTGGAAGATTAAGGTCATGTCTTAGGATTAGCCCCATAATTTGACAAATGACTCACTGGGTTATTTTATTTAAAATCTCCACTACTCCTGTTAAGATGTTAGAAATATCTTCAACACAGGGAGTATGAATTTCAAATGGAAAGCTCTATTTGAATTTCATACACCCGCTGAGAAAGATTCAACCTAAATCTTCCACAGAGGGAGTGTGAGTTTCAAATAGAATTGGCTGATTTCATTTGAAATTCATACTCCCTCTGTGGAAGATTTATATGTAAGCTAAATCTTCCACAGGAGGGAGTGTGGATTACTAATAGAATAGCCACCTTGATTGTGCCATAATTATATAGTCTCATCTGAGATGTCATGATCCCAATTATTTTTGCAGGTCTTAATGAACTCCTGCGCTGTATTAGGAGCTAGATGAATGGATTAATAAATACATGGCTCTATGTGATATGTTACAACCAATACAATGTGTTCGTAGTGTTTCTTACCAGTCAGTGACATCTAGCAGGCTCAAATGGTATCAATTACCTTTTTAAGTCCGATTGAGACTCCACATCGCAGTATGATGCGATGCTGCAATGCTATAAAAACTGAAATCTGAGCCAGGTTTTTACAAGCCCGGCAGTGAAATTTCTCATAGTTAATTTTGGACGGCGATGGAGTTGGATTTTATTCAACTATATCGCATTGCGCTGTGATAATTGCAGCCGTGCATGGTTGTGATTGGCTGCTGGAAAATCAAGGTCGGCAGAATGACTATAAAAGGAGATGCAGACCCCACATGCTTTTAAAACATTGCAGCATCATCGCATGACGAAATTGAAATGTGCATTCTAATTTCATTGCATGATGCTGCAATGTTTTTAAAGCATCGCATAGCGCTATGTGGAGTCTGAGTCTGAGTGCTCACTGTTTTGACATAGAGGCACCAATTAATATGGCTATCCACAATGGAGAGGCCACATAAAGTGGAAAAGTGAGGAGGGAGGTGGTTTTTTTGTTACTAAATTGACAAAATACAGTAAAATTGACATTGCTCAGTTTTCAGCATCTGCGAGGAAACAATGGGCCCTTTTTTCAGATTATGAATGGTTAGACACTTCCAACCCTTACATACATGCTGACTAATAAACTTGTTTATCAGCATTAATCTTACTATAAATAGGGGAATGTTGTATGTATCCGAGTCCATCAAAGGCTCCGTCAGTTTTGATCCAAATGTCGCCAAATTCATACAGGAGTTCAAGGAATATACCGAGACGGTATTGCAAAAATTTCGTTGGAAACGGTCAATAATTGGCCTCAAAATCAGTAAAAAGTGGGGTTTTCGGGCAAATTTATAGCGGTTGTTTGTTTACGACCTATGCCAACCAACGCGTCCACATGTTTAGCATAAACCGCGCTAGACATTCATATCCTATGGTAAATTCAATGCACAACAAATGTGGAGGCATCACTAAAAATTTAAAACTATAAAAGTACGGACAGTTCAGTGAGAATTTTGTGTCAGTTTTTCACATTTTGTGTCCACCTTTCTTTCATAATTTCCAGCATTTGTTATCACCCATTTGATTTATTTTGGAATTCCAATAGTTATAGTTATTAGCTCCCAAAACAAACAACAACACCAAATTAGTGACTTTTCATAATGCCTATACAAACACAAAATAAAACAAACATAGGCAAATATCCTTTAGTTTCAGTGCTTTAATATAAACTCTCCGTGCAATATAAAAGAATCCTCTTCCACATAATACCACAGTCGCATCATTGTGCAAGCCAGCACATATAATTGTTTAACTTTTTTGTCATTAGCAATCTATACTACAAATTTCAATTTAATGAAAACAGCCTGACATAACGTGCCAATTTTTCGCGATCACTGCACGATGTACGCCAGCGTGAGCGCCTGTGTGTACGTATCGCAGAAGTGAATCCAACCATGCCAATGCACTTGTGATTGGTAAGTATTTTAATTAATGTATCCAAGGTTGTGTGTTCGCGTAGTAGTTTGATTATATGCGATATACGATCGCTGTTGGATTGAGTACAGCTGTTGAAAGCTGTGTTCATTCAATTGAAATTTCTAGTATAGTACACATCTGAGAGCCCAGTAATATTCAAGCCCTTGTTTAACAATACAATATATGCTGAAATGTCATTTTTGGTTACTTAAAACAATATTACAATTCATATTCACAAAATATGTATTAATTGGAAATGAGCTGTAGTCTAAGATTATAAATACAGTCCAACCTCTTTCATCCAGCCATGATAGCTTTGATAAGTATAAAATCTGGAGAAGTGAAATATTTTTGTTTAAAGTGTTGAACTTGGGTCAACAAGAAATTATTTCATAATTGGATAATAACACTGAAAAGATGGTAGTGCAGTGTTGTCACAACAAAAACAGGTCTTTTAATCATTCTAAACATAAAAATATGGTATCCTCATCATACACTGTCATGCCATTGCAAACACATTTTCCTTAGAAATCATTTGACCAGATAAAAGAGATCTGCGCTGGTCCGGATAAGGGAGATTGGACTGCTGGTGTACAATATTTCACACTGAATAGTATTGATGTACCACTGAAATGATGATGTTGATATGGTTGTCATATTTAGATTACCCCCCCAAAAAAAAAAAAAAAAACACCACTCAAATAAAAACCCACCACAACATAAAATAAGCACCATCTCTGTACACCTGCTTCCAGTGCACTTTCAGCTCATATTGGACAAGAAACTTAAAATCACAGCAAAACAAAATATTACTGGTAATTACATTGCACAGAAACTTAGGCATTATTTAGCTCAAATGCAGCACACAAGAAATGTAACAACATCTTCCAACATGATTTTATGTAAACTTTAAACTCATAGTGGCAATCTTTTACCGATTACCGACTCACAGAATGATATTTTCTTGAATTAGTATATCATCACCTCTCACAATATCAGGGACAGCCTTTTGAGGAGAGCAAGAGCAATTGCTCTCTACTGCTCTCCTAAAATTTGATATAGGAGAGTAATTTTTAGCTCTCCTAATGACCATTCTCTCCTCACATTCTATTATAAATTACTCTTAACACTAAACAGCTCTCCTTGAAGGCTCCAGAGGAGCTATTGAATGCTTTCCTGCAAATTCCAAAAGACAGTCCCTGCAATATTTGAGGTTTGAAGTTGCGGATGAAGCATCATTCAGTCCAAATCAGAGAAGTCCAAATATATCAAAAGGTCCGTTTTCTTTTGTGTCAATTTGTTAAAACATCTTCTAAAAAGGTACTTATTTGGAAGAAAATTGTGCAAAAAAAGACCTGAAACAGCAATTTTAGGGGGTTTAAATAATTTTGAAGTCCCGCACCCATCCAAATAAATCCCAGCCACAGGCCTGGGTGTCACACAATTATTTCTTCTAATGGAGTAAGCTTAATTTCACAAGGCATTGAGTCATTTGTTACATACCATGATGTTTTGTAGTTTGTAATATTCTAGAAAAGTACATTATACTATATAGGCTATGAAAGATTTCGGCCAATGGGGCCTAACCCAAGTTATTGATGGGACCCTGCAGGGGCCCTACGGTACTTGCTCATGCATGACCACCAAAATTAAGAGTCCTTCAGTGCTCTGTTTTGGTAAAAATCAGGGTTCTTTCCAGAAGCCAGCAACCCACATGCATCATAGATTTATTACCTAGAAAGTGTTACTCATCAACATTCAGAACTAAAACATCCATAAATATCCATGAATTTAGTAAAATAAAATGCAATTGGAAAGGGGTTTAATGCCAATTTTTCAGTATTTATGAATTACTAAAAGTAAATAGCACTGGTAATCCATTTTTTCTTCATCATCTTTCAAAAACCACATATATGCCATCTCTTTCACTAAGTAACATCACTACACCTGACCAGCTCTGAAAACTCATGCTCACAAGCGTGCATGCATACACTACATAAAATTCTTTAAAAAATCGGATTTGTGTAGGAAACAAGGAAAAGGAACTGATTAAATGGCCTGAAATCACTGAGTGGCTGCACAGGTATCTACGAAATATTAAAAAATTCCGACAAAATAATCGCAACATAATTTATACAAATGAAATGTGGGTATGGTAAATGCCAGACATACAACTTCCACACAAAGTGTGGCAAGACACCAATATCAAATCAAGAAGAGATGCATTTTGTGACGGACTCACCACTGGGCAGATGCTACACTCGCTAGTGGGGGTGTATTTACATACGGCCCCTACCTAGGTAGGTTATACAACAGGAAAGGGAGAACGATTAATCATTACACATGCTGGAGGGAAGGGAGGATTCACAAATTCATGTTCTAACATTGCATAGTGTTAGAATAAAATTTGTTAAAATGTTATATAACATTTTATATTTTGTTTTTATATTTTATCTGTATTTTTATATTTTGTTTTAATATTGTTCAGTGCTTTGTGATCTTTTTAATGTAATGCGCTATATAAAAATAAAGTATTATTATTATATTATTGTAACAAAGTGGTCATTTACGCTGATTTTAGTCACTCTTGTCAAAAACCTCAGGAGAAGCAGACGTGTGTGGAGCTCTTGTGCAAGTTTTTACTCTTTTAAGCAGTTTTTACTCTTTTAAGAGTTTAGTTAGGTTAATTTCAGGTATGTGAGCGATTCAGGCGGCCGAGGGGTCGGCCCAAAAGACCCGGAGGGAGGGGGGTTGGTGTTTTTATACTGTTTTTAATAATTTTCTTTGCTTGATTGTATTGGGAACGTGCACGAGAACAGATTGCTAGCACCAGGCAGATGGGGAAAGGTGGAGTCGGGAACATGTCTACGATCCAAAAATTACATCTCTAATTTAGGCCTTGTTAAAACTGTTTAGTGATACTTTTCTTAGGATTCTTTTAATTAAAACCTTTGGGCGTTTATCGCACGGAAATGCTAGTCGGCATAGAAGTGACACTAGCGCTACTTGGAAAAGGTTTTGGGCTGAATACGCTACATGGCGTGAGGTCCTCCAAATTCTCAAGCTGAGTAGACATGTCAACCCACGCACCTTCCCTCTATATTGTCAGTTGTCGCTCCCCCATGAGTATTAACATTGTTTTTATATGCATGATAGGAATCCCCTTTATCTTTTTATACTTCAAACTTTAAGGTCTTTCATGAAAGACAAGACGAAGACACTTTGGATCCCTTTATATACAAAATGTTTTCCAAGACGGTCCCTAGGTTTGTGGAGAGGAACCGTTGCGTAGTACTTGTGCCTATGCATAGCCCGGGACAACGCTACCGCTGTGTCCCGTGCCACTGACTTATGGCCATTAACGCATGAAGGTATACGTGCATGCATGCGTGGAAATTTCCAGGTCATGTTTAGATCTTTTTGTAGGCCTTAAAAATGTTTGGCTTCGTGCGCCGACAGTAAATAGCCATTTCATATTTCAGAAGCCTTTGTTTCACATATTAATCTTCGTCTGGTCTTTTATTTAAATAATACATCCCGGTGATGCTTGCCGATATTTCTATGGAAATATGGGCAAGATTCGGACCCTTAACAAGTTGGTAGAATATTATGCATGTATACTCTGTTGTAGATGAAATTGTATTTGGAAAAGAAAGTAAGAAAAGAACTGCATATACTCATGGAATACGTAAAGACACAACATCATCGTCTCTCTTGTCAAATTACTTTATTAATGAAAACAACTTTGCTATAAAACATGTAAATATGAACAGTAGGTTAGCAAGGTTAGTTAACAAGATTAATGTAACTCCTTAAACTTTCAAATAGTAAACTTTTGAAGGAAATCTTTTGTTTTAACTTTGCATGCTCTGGGATCACGACTACATAATAGATATTGAGCATGTTGAATTATGGTCTTAATCACGGTATAAATAAGTGCTCGTGTAGGAAGTGCAAAAAATGAGAGATTTCTTTTTCGGGTATGAGATTTTAGTATGAATTTATAGGTTTCAGATTTTCACGTTATCCTTCTAGGCTTTCCCTCCAGTCGTTTTGTTTCCTGAAATTACCCCCAGGCATCCACTCCGTCACATTATTATAACTAATATTTATAGCATGAAACACTGATTTTAAATTCAATGTGTTATCTTCAAAAAATAATTTATGTTTTTTCTTGTTTGTTTTTCAGTACAAAATAATTTCCAAGCTTTGCAGAAGTAGGGGGGGGGGGTGGGAATGGTTGAGACCAAGCAGCCAACAATCCAACAACCTCCCAAGTCTTTTTTCTGGGACCGTGTAGTAGTCATAAGCTGCACTCCCTGAGTGGGGGCGTATATACATACGTCCCCTACAAGAGAGGTAATTTTATCGCAGATGATAGAAGAACATAGCACAGTCTTCGAAAAGTGTGTAGCATGTGGAATGAGCATGCCAATACAAAACATCAAACAGCACACAGCTGAATGCTGGGAGTGTAATCAAAATATCTACTCTGATAGTGATAGCATCAAATGGGCAGTACTTGTGAAGTATCATGTAAAAGTAAACCAAATCAAAAGTCAAAAAGTACATACATTTTGTGACTAAAAGTATATCCTTGGAAAGCAAAAGGAGAATGATTAACACATGCTGGATGGAAGGGAGGATTCACAAATTCAAGATTCCATGGCAATGTTCTAACACACACCGACACCGCCTGGCTAATAATTATTTGGTGCAGAAGGGACACTAAAATGAATACACGGGATCGATACACGTGAATTGCTATGCACGATTTTGATATCAGACGAAAATCTTCTGATACCGGGTTAGAAAATGATGAATATCTCCGTCATGATTTTTTTTCTCAAGAAACCAGATTTGGTCTCATAAACTTGGAAATACGTGTTGAACAGATATGATAGTCGCTAGAATGCGCTTTGAAAATTGGCCGTGCGCTTTGAACTCAAAATTTGACCATTTTATATTGCGTTGGTCCTGTTATGGACTACAGCGTGCAGCGTGTAGTACAGCTGCACTCACTGTAGGCAGTATAAAAGTCGATGACCATTGACCTCAATGGGGTATACAAGCTTAATCACGCACAACCAAGATCGATTACCCGGCTATTGTGAGTAGCCTTAGTTATGTCCTCGACTAATTATTAGTTTAAAAGAGCTTTAAAGGGTTGAACCAAATGGCTAATCGTGGCTGTGGATTTAACCTACCATGGCGATTCCTGCCATGAAGATATAGGGTCGAAGACACTGTGTAACATTGCATAGTGTTAAAATAAAATTTGTTAAAATGTTATATAACATTTTATACTTTGTTTGTAAATTTTATCTGTACTTTTATATTTTGTTTTAATATTGTTCAGCGCTTTGTGATCTTTTTTGATATAATGCGCTATATAAAAATAAAGTATTATTATTATATCATTATAACTAATATTTATAACATGAAACAATGTGATTTTAAATTCAATGTGTTATCTTCAAAAAATAATTTATGTTTTTTCTTGTTTGTTTCATTTTCAAGCTTTGCAGAAGTAGAGGGGTGGGAATGGTTGCGGCCATGCACCCAGCAGTCCAAGACTTTAACAGCAATATTTGTAGGACCCTGCAGTGGTCAAAAGCTACACTCCCTGAGTGGGGGGCGTATATACATACGTCCCCTACAAAGGGAGGTAGTCTTAAGAGAGCCAACGTTAACAGACTAACACAGCACAGTATTCGAGACCGGTGTGGTGTGTGGGCTAAACATGCCCATACATCTTATCAAAGGTCACACTGCTGGTTGTTGGCAGGCAAGAAATAAGTGTAATCAAAATATCTACTCCGATAGCATCAAATGGGCAGTACTTGCGAGGTATCACATAAAAGTAAACCAAGTCAAAAGTCAAAAAGTACATATTACCAGCAAATTTGTGACTAAAAGTATATATCCTTGGAAAGAAAAAGAGCAAGGTACACCAACTTGCAGTCCAAGCAGCTGGTGGTAATGTTTGTAGGGCTCTGCCGTGGGCAGATGCTACACTCGCTAAGTGGGGAACGTGTTTACATACGGCCCCTACAAGGGAGGTTATACAACAGGAAAGGGAGAATGATTAATCATTATACATACTGGAGGGAAGGGAGGATTCACAAATTCAAGATTCCATGGCAATGTTCTAACATTGCATAGTGTTAGAATCAAATTTGTTAAAATGTTATATAACATTTTATATTTTGTTTTTATATTTTATCTGTACTTTTATATTTTGTTTTAATATTGTTCAGCGCTTTGTGTGATCTTTTTGATGTAATGCGCTATATAAAAATAAAGTATTATTATTATATTATTATAACTAATATTTATAGCACGAAACAATGTGATTTTAAATTCAATGTGTTATCTTCAAAAAATAATTTATGTTTTTTCTTGTTTGTTTTTCAGTACATTGCTTTTTCAGAAGTAGGGGGGTGGGAATGGATGCGGCCATGCACACAGCAGTCAAAGACTCTGACAACAACATTTGTTGGACCATGCAGTGGTCAAAAGCTACACTCCCTGAGTGGGGGGCGTATATACATACGTCCCCTACAAAGGGAGGTAGTCTTAAGGGCAGAGTAATGGGAGAGAACATGGACCTTTTCGAGCTTCATTATTTCTGAATTGTATGTCCAAAGTATATAAAACTATACATTTTTGGAAAGGAAATGAGTCAAGGAATCCCATGAGTGACGTCAGATTTGTTCAAAAATCTCAAGTTTTTGAAAAAATCACAAAAATTCACTTTTTTACCCCAATTTTTTTGTGACAACTTAGAAAAAAAATCCGGTCGGAGTAAAAAAAAATCAGTTAGCTTTTCATGAAGAGACATGAACTTAGGGAAGGTTTTTTATTTTTTGAAATTGTCTCTTTTTTCAAAATATTGAAAAAAACATGTGAAAAAAAGCCATTTTGTCACTCTATTAAGCTAAAAATTACACATAATGGTGTATATTTTTGTTTAAAACAAATATTTTGAAAAAATGAAAAAACCTTCCCTAGACTTTGATGTACTCTAAAGGATAGTGCAAAAAGTTTACCCTTTGCTTGCATATTTTTCGAGTTATCTTGTCACAAAAATCGCGTAATATTGTCAAAAGTGAACTCTGAGAAATCGACATTTTAGTAAAAAATGTCACAATTATGCACAAAACGCCCTTAAATTTTAAAACGGTAAGACTTTCACACTTGTAAAAGCTGTATCTGGTGCATGGTCTAAATATGCATCTTTTTTTTTTTTTTTATCTATAATAACTGCTTTCAGTGCGCCAAAAGTTCAAAATAATTAAAAAATCTAAGTGGCATTTTGACTGCAAATTTTTGTTTTGTTTACACCACATTTGCTGGCGTTAACAACATACCGAATGCGCCTTTTGACTGCGTTGGACATACGCCGCAGAGTTGCGCCTGGCACACGCCTTGACGCGAATCGCTGCAGTAATCACAATATTTCGTGATTCGCGCATTTCTGACTCATTATTTCCGCCAATTTACTAAGCTGTCTTGAGCCATGTGACTTTTTAGAGTTGAAAAGAGTGAAATAAATCAAGCAAAAATACTAATAAATATTAGCAAGTAGTATTTTATCAGTTTCAAGTGAAAGAATACATCTTAGTGTTGATAAATATCAAAAAATCTCAAATTCGGTCGTGGGACGAATGTGTCTTCCATTACTCTGGCCTTAAGAGAGCAAACAAACCAACACAGCACAGTATTCGAGACGTGTGTGGTGTGTGGGCTGAACATGCCCATACATCTGATAAAAGACCACACTGCTGGATGTTGGCAGGTAAGAAATAAGTGTAATCAAAATATCTACTCTGATAGCATCAAATGGGCAGTACTTGCGAGGTATCACATAAAAGTAAACCAAGTCAAAAGTCAAAAAGTACATATTACCAGCAAATTTGTGACTAAAAGTATATATCCTTGGAAAGAAAAAGAGCAAGGTACACCAACTTGCAGTCCAAGCAGCTGGTGGTAATGTATATAGGGCCCTCCTGTGGGCAGATGGTACACTCGCTAAGTGGGGAGCGTATTTACATACGGCCCCTACAAAGGGAGGTAATACTAAATGAGGTGCAGCAGCAGCACAGCATGGTGTTCGAGCAATGCATTTCAGCATTCCAATTGGAGACATCAGAGAACACACAGTTGGATGCTGGCAGGTGAGGAATAGGTCTAATCAAAATATATACTCTGATAGCACCAAATGGGCAGTAATTGTGAGGTATCATGTAAAAGTAAACCAAATAAAAGTCAAAAAGTACATATTACCAACAAACATTTTGTGACTTGTGTATTTTGTGGAATTCTGATTTACTTCATACATTTCTACTTTGCAGGAGCTAGCAATAGAGGATAGAAATAGAGGATACACCTATTCAGATCACTACAGGATTTCAGGAGAAAACCACACAAACAGGTGTTTTGATAGTGGTCTACATGGAGGGTAATATGAAGCTTGTACAAGCAGAGTAGAAGTAGACATTGATCTGGAATCTGATCTGTTTTAAAACTTCATGCCAAACTATTTCTCACAAATAACAACTATTAGCTAGTAGTTCCAAGTGATTCTAGGAAGAGGCCTCTCCAATCATTAATGGAAATAAACAATGAACCAGATCAAGATACCAACAAGAGATATCTTTGCTTAAACTTGACTAAGTTTGAAAATTGATAAAGTGAAAAACTATTTGCCAAAAAATCTCTGGTACAACAAGTCTATCTAATAAACAATTTCAGATATGAGAAAGACCAGATCTTCTATAATTGTTGAAAGAATATTACCACTTTTGGTCATTAGTAGTAGCTAAAACATCATACAGTATTTTGTTTACTCCAGGATTAAAGTAACTATTATTCAAAATCCCACAAATTAACAGTTCAGTGATAACCACCTTATCTGTTCCACATGACAGAAAAATGAAGAAAGTATTCGAAGGAAGATACATGAATTCAACTTCCCAGAGGTGGCCTGCAGGGATGTATTAGATGATATTTTTGGATTCCTCGATGGGGAAACGAAACATGCGGGAATTGTTGATGCAAAAACTTCACTAAAGTACAAAATGATGGTACTCAACTGTGGCGACTTACAACACTATGCGAACATGAACTGACTTCTGGTCTACCGACAAAAACCTGACCTGGTTCTTTCACTTTCTTGTGACTTGAACTTTGGGTAGCATAAAGAATACTGGTGTCTTAGTTTCATAACTAGTTTCTGGGTCTAAATAGTCTGCCAATGCTTTATCTATTTCTTTAGCATTGAACATTGTATACTAACTCGCTAACCATGTTGGCTATGTCAGCGGTCATATCATAATCTAATCTAAGATATGATTTCCTATCACTGAGTTGGCGTGTGCCTTCTCTGATATAGTCCTTTCTGGACATTACACAAATTCCTCTCCCTTTATCAAATCGTTTCAGAACTATGTTACGGTTCTTTTTTAGAGTAGTAACAGCCTGAGACTCGATCAAGCTGAACTATGACTTACAGAAACTTGCATCAATCAAAAAGACATATGCAATCAGAAACAGTCACCTCCCAGGGAGCAAAACTGAAAGGCAGGAAGCAGATGATTTTCTTTTCCTGGTCAGTAAAGATTGGACAACAAGTCTAGAGGTTTACCTAGCTGTTGTCAGACAAGAAGAGAGAAACGAAAGAACATCTATCATTACAGGAGGTGAATTTCAGAGATGTTATTGGAGTGGCTCAAGCTTACCTACTCACATACAACAGGCGTAGACCTAGAGAGCTACAAGCATTACGTTTGACATCATATGAGAATCGCAAGATGGGTATTGATGAAGTTGTTGAACAAACTGACCTTGAACGAAAGTCCTCGATCAAGTAGTTTCTACCCTGATACTCATAAAATGTAATATATGATTCACTTCATGATCCTAATCGTCCACAGCAAGTGCTACTGATAACTGATACTACAACAGATGTATGTAAATATAACACTTGATAAACTTTCATACCCGTGTGTTGCACAACAACCATACTCTGATCCATTACGTGCTGCATTTGCCATAGCGTTTGCTTTTTCTCATGTCTTTGGAAAACTGCCAGAAAGAGAACAATATCTAACCAATAGAATGAGGGATCATTTGAGACATTGCATCCTGGCTAAGCTGATTCTCCCATTTCCCACAAGATCAACGTACACCAGAAGAAACAACAAACAGGAAGCAATCTGTGCAGAATCGTCAGCAGCAGGGTATCTCTAAGCCAGGGGCTATTTTAACGTGTCTCACCGTCACGTTCGTGCAATGAGATAAAAGTGTTGATGAAGTAGAGAGCGTTTCAAAAATAAAAAATTGACATTTTTAGCTGAATGTGACCGTAAGAAAGGCTCTACCATTGTCTACTATTAAAGCATATCTACACGGATGGTTAATTGTCACTGCACGAATATTTTATCTCGTCACGTACGTGACGGTGAGGCACGTTAAAATAGCCCCTGCTCTAAGCCAAAATCATCCACAATGAATATGAATGAGCCCTCTAAATTGCATACTTGTTCACATTGCCAAAAGTCATATTCCTCTTTGTATAGATTAATTACTCATCAGTGTACACATTGTCAAACATGTAAACGGACAGCGACAGTACAATGCACCATTGAAGGAAAAACTACAAAGGGTCAGAAGATGGCAGAGAAATGTAGGAGTGTGGAATACGAGGAAAAAGAGAGAGCAGCTAATGCAAAGAGAATTACGCAGAAACGCACCAGTATGGAATACAAGGCAAAAGAAAGAACAGCTAATGTAAAGAGAATAGCAGAGAAATGCACCTGTATGGAATACAAGGCAAAAGAAAGAACAGCTAATGTATAGAGAATAGTGGAGAAACGCACCAGTATGGAATACAAGGCAAAAGAAAGAACAGCTAATGTATAGAGAATAGTGGAGAAACGCACCAGTATGGAATACAAGGCAAAAGAAAGAACAGCTAATGTATAGAGAATAGTGGAGAAACATACCAGTATGGAATACAAGGCAAAAGAAAGAACAGCTAATGTATAGAGAATAGCAGAGAAATACACCAGTATGGAATACAAGGCAAAAGAAAGAACAGCTAATGTATAGAGAATAGTGGAGAAACGCACCAGTATGGAATACAAGGCAAAAGAAAGAACAGCTAATGTATAGAGAATAGTGGAGAAACATACCAGTATGGAATACAAGGCAAAAGAAAGAACAGCTAATGTATAGAGAATAGTGGAGAAACGCACCAGTATGGAATACAAGGCAAAAGAAAGAACAGCTAATGTATAGAGAATAGTGGAGAAACGCACCAGTATGGAATACAAGGCAAAAGAAAGAACAGCTAATGTATAGAGAATAGTGGAGAAACGCACCAGTATGGAATACAAGGCAAAAGAAAGAACAGCTAATGTATAGAGAATAGTGGAGAAACGCACCAGTATGGAATACAAGGCAAAAGAAAGAACAGCTAATGTATAGAGAATAGTGGAGAAACGCACCAGTATGGAATACAAGGCAAAAGAAAGAACAGCTAATGTATAGAGAATAGTGGAGAAACGCACCAGTATGGAATACAAGGCAAAAGACGTAGAGAAACGTACCAGTGTGAAATACAAGGCGAAAGAAAGACCTGCTAATGTAAAGAGAATAGCAGAGAATAACTTGTTTTTAATCAATTATAATGTATTTATTTTGCCTATTTCAGTTGAGTAGGCAGATTGAAGGTGTTGATGTACCATTATATATTGTAGGGGATCCAGCGTATCCATTGCTCCCGTGGATATGAAGGGATTTCCTGAAACAGCTCAAATTACAAGAGAACAAAAACGTTTCAACTATAAACTTCGCTCGGTACGCATCTTGATAGAATTAACTTTTGGCCAACTTAAAGGATGCTGGCGTTGCCTAAATAAAAAGAATGAGTCGGTCGCATATAGATTTTATGCCATTAATTGTGGCATGTGGTTGCGTCTTGCATAACTTTTGTATTGACAATGAGGATCCATTTCGCAGAGAGCCTCAAGATCTCCCAGAAGACTTTGCCTTTTTAGAAGTGGCTATAGATGATCCAAATCAGTACAGCATGATGCAGCTGAAGTACCTATTGATCCTATGGCTGTTAGGCAAGCATTGTTACAGTACTTTCAGTACAGTAGCTGAAAAAATGTTAGTCGGGGGAGAGCAGCACCTGGCCCACCACTTTTGAAATCCAGTGCATGCCACTGAAGAAAGGCACTTAATTGGATCACACTACATGAGACTTCAAAAATACACATGAGAGTAGCTTGGATTGTTCATGGCCAAACAGTTAAATCAGGAGCAGTTGAGTGCACATGCAAGAACTGCAGGAAAGAACATTTGGTTCTGAAGTGCCTCATTGACATCACTCTTTTCCTTGCTCACCAAAACTGAGCTTTCATGGTCATAGGAAGCATAGTTACTCATAGGCATTCATCTGAAAATGAGGGGATTTTTTTGGAGCTGGGCAAACTCCTTGCACAATATGATGCTGTTCTTGCTGCTCATCTGGCAAACTTAGTGAAATCTAATGAGTGGAGACGGAAGCGGACCACAAGATCCCAATAGCCACCTGAATGTGTCTGTAAGGATGTGTAAAGGTATACCAAGTGGATGAAGCAATATCTCATCTGGCATACTCAGTGAAATCTAAGGAGTGGAGATGGAAGCGGACCACAAGATCTCAATAGCCACCTGAATGTGTGTCTGTAAGGATGTGTAAAGGTATACCAAGTGGATGAAGCAACATCTCATCTGGCATACTCAGTGAAATCTAAGGAGTGGAGATGGAAGCGGACCACAAGATCCCAATAGCCACCTGAATGTGTCTGTAAGGATGTGTAAAGGTATACCAAGTGGATGAAGCAATATCTCATCTGGCATACTCAGTGAAATCTAAGGAGTGGAGAGGGAAGCGGACCACAAGATCCCAATAGCCACCTGAATGTGTCTGTAAGGATGTGTAAAGGTATACCAAGTGGATGAAGCAATATCTCATCTGGCATACTCAGTGAAATCTAAGGAGTGGAGACGGAAGCGGACCACAAGATCCCAATAGCCACCTGAATGTGTCTGTAAGGATGTGTAAAGGTATACCAAGTGGATGAAGCAATATCTCATCTGGCATACTCAGTGAAATCTAAGGAGTGGAGATGGAAGCGGACCGCAAGATCCCAATAGCCACCTGAATGTGTCTGTAAGGATGTGTAAAGGTATACCAAGTGGATGAAGCAATATCTCATCTGGCATACTCAGTGAAATCTAAGGAGTGGAGATGGAAGCGGACCACAAGATCTCAATAGCCACCTGAATGTGTGTCTGTAAGGATGTGTAAAGGTATACCAAGTGGATGAAGCAACATCTCATCTGGCATACTCAGTGAAATCTAAGGAGTGGAGATGGAAGCGGACCACAAGATCCCAATAGCCACCTGAATGTGTCTCTGTAAGGATGTGTAAAGGTATACCAAGTGGATGAAGCAATATCTCATCTGGCATACTCAGTGAAATCTAAGGAGTGGAGACGGAAGCGGACCACAAGATCCCAATAGCCACCTGAATGTGTCTGTAAGGATGTGTAAAGGTATACCAAGTGGATGAAGCAATATCTCATCTGGCATACTCAGTGAAATCTAAGGAGTGGAGACGGAAGCGGACCACAAGATCCCAATAGCCACCTGAATGTGTCTGTAAGGATGTGTAAAGGTATACCAAGTGGATGAAGCAATATCTCATCTGGCATACTCAGTGAAATCTAAGGAGTGGAGACGGAAGCGGACCACAAGATCCCAATAGCCACCTGAATGTGTCTGTAAGGATGTGTAAAGGTATACCAAGTGGATGAAGCAATATCTCATCTGGCATACTCAGTGAAATCTAAGGAGTGGAGATGGAAGCGGACCACAAGATCCCAATAGCCTCCTGAATGTGTCTGTAAGGATGTGTAAAGGTATACCAGTGGATGAAGCAATATCTCATCTGGCATACTCAGTGAAATCTAAGGAGTGGAGACGAAGCGGACCACAAGATCCCAATAGCCACCTGAATGTGTCTGTAAGGATGTGTAAAGGTATACCAAGTGGATGAAGCAATATCTCATCTGGCATACTCAGTGAAATCTAAGGAGTGGAGATGGAAGCGGACCACAAGATCTCAATAGCCACCTGAATGTGTCTGTAAGGATGTGTAAAGGTATACCAAGTGGATGAAGCAATATCTCATCTGGCATACTCAGTGAAATCTAAGGAGTGGAGATGGAAGCGGACCACAAGATCTCAATAGCCACCTGAATGTGTGTCTGTAAGGATGTGTAAAGGTATACCAAGTGGATGAAGCAATATCTCATCTGCCATACACAGTGAAATCTAAGGAGTGGAGATGGAAGCGGACCACAAGATCCCAATAGCCACCTGAATGTGTCTGTAAGGATGTGTAAAGGTATACTAAGTGGATGAAGCAATATCTCATCTGGCATACTCAGTGAAATCTAAGGAGTGGAGATGGAAGCGGACCACAAGATCCCAATAGCCACCTGAATGTGTCTGTAAGGATGTGTAAAGGTATACCAAGTGGATGAAGCAATATCTCATCTGGCATACTCAGTGAAATCTAAGGAGTGGAGATGGAAGCGGACCACAAGATCCCAATAGCCTCCTGAATGTGTCTGTAAGGATGTGTAAAGGTATACCAAGTGGATGAAGCAATATCTCATCTGGCATACTCAGTGAAATCTAAGGAGTGGAGACGAAGCGGACCACAAGATCCCAATAGCCACCTGAATGTGTCTGTAAGGATGTGTAAAGGTATACCAAGTGGATGAAGCAATATCTCATCTGGCATACTCAGTGAAATCTAAGGAGTGGAGATGGAAGCGGACCACAAGATCTCAATAGCCACCTGAATGTGTCTGTAAGGATGTGTAAAGGTATACCAAGTGGATGAAGCAATATCTCATCTGGCATACTCAGTGAAATCTAAGGAGTGGAGATGGAAGCGGACCACAAGATCTCAATAGCCACCTGAATGTGTGTCTGTAAGGATGTGTAAAGGTATACCAAGTGGATGAAGCAATATCTCATCTGCCATACACAGTGAAATCTAAGGAGTGGAGATGGAAGCGGACCACAAGATCCCAATAGCCACCTGAATGTGTCTGTAAGGATGTGTAAAGGTATACTAAGTGGATGAAGCAATATCTCATCTGGCATACTCAGTGAAATCTAAGGAGTGGAGATGGAAGCGGACCACAAGATCCCAATAGCCACCTGAATGTGTGTCTGTAAGGATGTGTAAAGGTATACCAAGTGGGTGAAGCAATATCTCATCTGGCATACTCAGTGAAATCTAAGGAGTGGAGATGGAAGCGGTCCACAAGCTCCCAACAGTCACCTGAATGTGTCTGTAAGGATGTGTAAAGGTATACCAAGTGGATGAAGCAATATCTCATCTGGCATACTCAGTGAAATCTAAGGAGTGGAGATGGAAGCGGACCACAAGATCCCAATAGCCACCTGAATGTGTCTGTAAGGATGTGTAAAGGTATACCAAGTGGATGAAGCAATATCTCATCTGACATACTCAGTGAAATCTAAGGAGTGGAGATGGAAGCGGACCACAAGATCCCAATAGCCACCTGAATGTGTCTGTAAGGATGTGTAAAGGTATACCAAGTGGATGAAGCAACATCTCATCTGGCATACTCAGTGAAATCTAAGGAGTGGAGATGGAAGCGGACCACAAGATCCCAATAGCCACCTGAATGTGTGTCTGTAAGGATGTGTAAAGGTATACCAAGTGGATGAAGCAACATCTCATCTGGCATACTCAGTGAAATCTAAGGAGTGGAGACGGAAGCGGACCACAAGATCTCAATAGCCACCTGAATGTGTGTCTGTAAGGATGTGTAAAGGTATACCAAGTGGATGAAGCAATATCTCATCTGGCATACTCAGTGAAATCTAAGGAGTGGAGATGGAAGCGGACCACAAGATCCCAATAGCCACCTGAATGTGTCTGTAAGGATGTGTAAAGGTATACCAAGTGGATGAAGCAATATCTCATCTGGCATACTCAGTGAAATCTAAGGAGTGGAGATGGAAGCGGACCACAAGATCTCAATAGCCACCTGAATGTGTGTCTGTAAGGATGTGTAAAGGTATACCAAGTGGATGAAGCAATATCTCATCTGGCATACTCAGTGAAATCTAAGGAGTGGAGACGGAAGCGGACCACAAGATCCCAATAGCCACCTGAATGTGTCTGTAAGGATGTGTAAAGGTATACCAAGTGGATGAAGCAATATCTCATCTGGCATACTCAGTGAAATCTAAGGAGTGGAGACGGAAGCGCACCACAAGATCTCAATAGCCACCTGAATGTGTGTCTGTAAGGATGTGTAAAGGTATACCAAGTGGATGAAGCAATATCTCATCTGGCATACTCAGTGAAATCTAAGGAGTGGAGATGGAAGCGGACCACAAGATCCCAATAGCCTCCTGAATGTGTCTGTAAGGATGTGTAAAGGTATACCAAGTGGATGAAGCAATATCTCATCTGGCATACTCAGTGAAATCTAAGGAGTGGAGACGGAAGCGGACCACAAGATCCCAATAGCCACCTGAATGTGTCTGTAAGGATGTGTAAAGGTATACCAAGTGGATGAAGCAATATCTCATCTGGCATACTCAGTGAAATCTAAGGAGTGGAGATGGAAGCGGACCACAAGATCTCAATAGCCACCTGAATGTGTCTGTAAGGATGTGTAAAGGTATACCAAGTGGATGAAGCAATATCTCATCTGGCATACTCAGTGAAATCTAAGGAGTGGAGATGGAAGCGGACCACAAGATCTCAATAGCCACCTGAATGTGTGTCTGTAAGGATGTGTAAAGGTATACCAAGTGGATGAAGCAATATCTCATCTGCCATACACAGTGAAATCTAAGGAGTGGAGATGGAAGCGGACCACAAGATCCCAATAGCCACCTGAATGTGTGTCTGTAAGGATGTGTAAAGGTATACCAAGTGGATGAAGCAATATCTCATCTGGCATACTCAGTGAAATCTAAGGAGTGGAGATGGAAGCGGACCACAAGATCCCAACAGTCACCTGAATGTGTCTGTAAGGATGTGTAAAGGTATACCAAGTGGATGAAGCAATATCTCATCTGGCATACTCAGTGAAATCTAAGGAGTGGAGATGGAAGCGGACCACAAGATCCCAATAGCCACCTGAATGTGTCTGTAAGGATGTGTAAAGGTATACCAAGTGGATGAAGCAATATCTCATCTGACATACTCAGTGAAATCTAAGGAGTGGAGATGGAAGCGGACCACAAGATCCCAATAGCCACCTGAATGTGTCTGTAAGGATGTGTAAAGGTATACCAAGTGGATGAAGCAACATCTCATCTGGCATACTCAGTGAAATCTAAGGAGTGGAGATGGAAGCGGACCACAAGATCCCAATAGCCACCTGAATGTGTGTCTGTAAGGATGTGTAAAGGTATACCAAGTGGATGAAGCAACATCTCATCTGGCATACTCAGTGAAATCTAAGGAGTGGAGACGGAAGCGGACCACAAGATCTCAATAGCCACCTGAATGTGTGTCTGTAAGGATGTGTAAAGGTATACCAAGTGGATGAAGCAATATCTCATCTGGCATACTCAGTGAAATCTAAGGAGTGGAGATGGAAGCGGACCACAAGATCCCAATAGCCACCTGAATGTGTCTGTAAGGATGTGTAAAGGTATACCAAGTGGATGAAGCAATATCTCATCTGGCATACTCAGTGAAATCTAAGGAGTGGAGATGGAAGCGGACCACAAGATCTCAATAGCCACCTGAATGTGTGTCTGTAAGGATGTGTAAAGGTATACCAAGTGGATGAAGCAATATCTCATCTGGCATACTCAGTGAAATCTAAGGAGTGGAGACGGAAGCGGACCACAAGATCCCAATAGCCACCTGAATGTGTCTGTAAGGATGTGTAAAGGTATACCAAGTGGATGAAGCAATATCTCATCTGGCATACTCAGTGAAATCTAAGGAGTGGAGACGGAAGCGCACCACAAGATCTCAATAGCCACCTGAATGTGTGTCTGTAAGGATGTGTAAAGGTATACCAAGTGGATGAAGCAATATCTCATCTGGCATACTCAGTGAAATCTAAGGAGTGGAGATGGAAGCGGACCACAAGATCCCAATAGCCACCTGAATGTGTCTGTAAGGATGTGTAAAGGTATACCAAGTGGATGAAGCAATATCTCATCTGGCAAACTTAGTGAAATCTAAGGAGTGGAGATGGAAGCGGACCACAAGATCTCAATAGCCACCTGAATGTGTGTCTGTAAGGATGTGTAAAGGTATACCAAGTGGATGAAGCAATATCTCATCTGGCATACTCAGTGAAATCTAAGGAGTGGAGATGGAAGCGGACCACAAGATCCCAATAGCCACCTGAATGTGTCTGTAAGGATGTGTAAAGGTATACCAAGTGGATGAAGCAATATCTCATCTGGCATACTCAGTGAAATCTAAGGAGTGGAGACGGAAGCGGACCACAAGATCCCAATAGCCACCTGAATGTGTCTGTAAGGATGTGTAAAGGTATACCAAGTGGATGAAGCAATATCTCATCTGGCAAACTTAGTGAAATCTAAGGAGTGGAGATGGAAGCGGACCACAAGATCTCAATAGCCACCTGAATGTGTGTCTGTAAGGATGTGTAAAGGTATACCAAGTGGATGAAGCAATATCTCATCTGGCATACTCAGTGAAATCTAAGGAGTGGAGATGGAAGCGGACCACAAGATCCCAATAGCCACCTGAATGTGTCTGTAAGGATGTGTAAAGGTATACCAAGTGGATGAAGCAATATCTCATCTGGCATACTCAGTGAAATCTAAGGAGTGGAGATGGAAGCGGACCACAAGATCTCAATAGCCACCTGAATGTGTGTCTGTAAGGATGTGTAAAGGTATACCAAGTGGATGAAGCAATATCTCATCTGGCATACTCAGTGAAATCTAAGGAGTGGAGACGGAAGCGGACCACAAGATCCCAATAGCCACCTGAATGTGTCTGTAAGGATGTGTAAAGGTATACCAAGTGGATGAAGCAATATCTCATCTGGCAAACTTAGTGAAATCTAAGGAGTGGAGATGGAAGCGGACCACAAGATCCCAATAGCCACCTGAATGTGTCTGTAAGGATGTGTAAAGGTATACCAAGTGGATGAAGCAATATCTCATCTGGCATACACAGTGAAATCTAAGGAGTGGAGCAGTCAGCAAATCATTACAAGATAATATGCTGGTTATAAAACCTTTGCAAGTCCTTGGTAGTTCTCTATTTCACTTTGGCGCACACTGTGAAATCTGAGGTGTAGCAATCGGCAAATCATTACCAGATAATTTGCTGGTTATATAGACCTTTGCAAGTCCTTGGTAGTTCTCTAATTCACTTTGGCACACACTGTGAAATTTGGGGAGTGTATCAATCAGCAAATCATTAGCAGATATATGCTGGTTATATAGGCCTTTGCAAGTCCTTTGTAGTTCTCTATTTCACTTTGGTGCACACTGTGAAATCTGAGGTGTAGCAATCGGCAAATCATTTCCAGATAATTTGCTGGTTATATAGACCTTTGCAAGTCCTTGGTAGTTCTCTATTTCACTTTGGTGCACACTGTGAAATCTGAGGTGTAGCAATCAGCAAATCATTACCAGATAATTTGCTGGTTATATAGACCTTTGCAAGTCCTTGGTAGTTCTCTATTTCACTTTGGTGCACACTGTGAAATCTGAGGTGTAGCAATCAGCAAATCATTAGCAGATAATTTGCTGGTTATATAGACCTTTGCAAGTCCTTGGTAGTTCTCTATTTCACTTTGGCGCATACTGTGAAATCTGAGGTGTAGCAATCGGCAAATCATTAGCAGATATATGCTGGTTATATAGACCTTTGCAAGTCCTTGGTAGTTCTCTATTTCACTTTGGCGCACACTGTGAAATCTGAGGTGTAGCAATCAGCAAGTCATTAGCAGATATATGCTGGTTATATAGACCTTTGCAAGTCCTTTGTAGTTCTCTATTTCACTTTGGCGCACACTGTGAAATCTGAGGTGTAGCAATCAGCAAATCATTACCAGATAATTTGCTGGTGATATAGTCCTCTGCAAGTCCTTGCTATTTCACTTTGACAAGGGTATATGGGCAATTCCAAGCGTTGCGGAATGATGCAAACTGCCTTTGTACGAATTTCTTTTTGATGCAGCAGCCAAATATGTATTAACAGCACAAGGTGAATAGCATAATGATAAAGTATTTTTGATTAGTGAATGATTAAGGTAGGAGAAACTTTTCCAAACCACACTAATTTCCTAATTTGCATATGCAAAAGTTTCAAGCGCTATGGAATGATGCACGGGACCAGTATTTTTGCACTAAAACATTTTAGACAAACTCTCTGAGTTTAGTAATCTGAGATATTAAATTTGCCTCTTAATCTAAAGCTTAGGATGTAAACTGACAATTGTCAGTATCGATTTAAAAAAAAATTTGGGCATCGTCTCTTTATGCCAAATTTTCCGACACTAGGTCACGCTATGGAATGATGCAAGGAGCGCTATGGAATGATGCTGTGTGTAAAATCCATAGAAAATGAAAAGCAGTCCATGTTTGAAAATAAAAATAAATAGATCAATAAATTTGAGTAAATTGTGTTTTATATACTTGGCTACTTATGTTAGCTGACAAATATCAATATTTATCCAAAAATATTTATCACCGATTTTTTTAAATCAGATAACTTGTGTTGCATGGTCACATTTTGAAACTAAAATTATGTCAACATTTTGCTAGTCTAAAATTCTTGGAAGTGAAATTTAGCACTGGGTGTTAGCCATAGGATGTAACATAACAACTATCACCATCTATCAAGAAATAATCATCACTGTTTTTATTTTATCGTAAATTTAAAGAAAAAATCCTTGCAATCCATGAATCCTTATGGCGTTGCGGAATGATGCAGGGGGTTTTGTGGAGTTATGTCACTTACAATGGTTCAGGCAATGCTGAAACATCAATTCCTGTAAAGATAATTCTGTGCAATGCATTTCAGAAAGTTCTAACCAAAAATTGTGAATATTTTTTTTCAAACGGGCACATTATGAATTATGCATCATTCCGCAACGTTGCGGAATGATGCAACTTTAATTGGTCGTTACCGCCGCAAATTAGACTTTTTGAAAATTATTTTTGGGTCATTGGATAGGGATGAATAAATTTGCTTTGCATTCTAGTTTCAATGAAAATCAACCTTATTTTTTCTTATAATTGGCAGTCAAGTTAGCTCAATCGATAAGGCGTTCGACTATGGTGCGAGAGGTTGCGAGTTTGAACCCTGGTGGTGCCTAGTATGCTCTCGTGGAAAATTGAGTTAGCTTGAAATTCCCTTGGACAAGGAACTCACTGCTAATTTGTCTCGTTGTAACCCGTACGAAACTCGGGGAGCTGATCCTGGTTGCGATGGTTATTTGTGGAATGTCTAGGTGTGCGCTCTTGAAGCAGCAAAGTCCCTGAATTGTTGTTTAATGGTTTATGGAATGATGTGGGGCCATAGTGGTCAGCGACAACCTGTTAAGTGTGCTGAGGCTTGTGGATCAATGTCTAGGCGTTGTGCCTGTGCGTAGCGCACTATAAATCACTGCGCTTTTTTTTTTTTTTTATTATATTTTTATAAATTGCAGTGGTAATAAATGATACTTTTATGCTATGGAATGATGCTTTTAATCGTAAAATTGGTACTCAAACAATGCTGACGGCTACACATTATAAAATTTGAAAATTTCTGGTGTTTATATTTTGAGCTACTTATAAACTTTATATTCACATGCATAATTTGTTTCCAAAATTTTACAGTACAGAGCAGTTGCTGTGTTTTTAGTTTTGCTGCTTTTACCAGTCAAGAATATGCAAATTTATGCAAATTAGGATGTTTTTCTAACAATGGACACCATTTCCTCCTAAAAAAGTACGCTTTTCAGAAAATATAGCTTTTTAGCTACAATATGAGACCAAAATCACATACTTGACTTGATTTTTAAATTTTGACAATTTGGGCGAGGTTGCTTGGAATTGACCATATCTGAAAGAAGCCAACTATTACTCAAATTCCCTGTTGTTCGCAAAATCCCAGCAAACTGCACTATAGTCCATCTGTATTCCTGGAGTCGGTAAAGTCACAGAAAAGATCAATTCTTACACAGACGCATAGCCAAAATATTGAATACGGACCAGCAAAAAGCCAACAGAGTTTAATATTAACACACCATATGCCGTGTTGGAGTGAGAGAAACTTGTCCCAGCAAGGTCTCATCTGGCATACACTGTACAATCTGAGGAGTGGAGAGGGAAGTACATCAAGGGTGTTGCAATCAGCAAATCCTTACCAGATAATATGCTGGTGATATGTCGGTATGCTACACAAAATTCTTATGCATCATAGATTTGTTTATGCAGTACTTGGAAGTACATCAAGGGTGTAGCAATCAGCAAATCCTTACCAGATAATATGCTGGTGATATGTCGGTATGCTACACAAAATTCTTATGCATCATAGATTTGTTTATGCAGTACTTGGAAGAACATCAAGGGTGTAGCAATCAGCAAATCCTTACCAGATAATATGCTGGTGATACAGACCTTCGCAGGTCCTTGGTAGTGATCTATTTCACTTTGACAGTGGCATAGAAGCCAATTGTTACTCAAATTCCCTGTTGTTTGCAAAATCCCAGCAAACTGCACTATAGTCCATCTGTATTCCTGGAGTCGGTAAAGTCACAGAAAAGATCAATTCTTACACAGACGCATAGCCAAAATATTGAATACGGACCAGCAAAAAGCCAACAGAGTTTAATATTAACACACCATATGCCGTGTTGGAGTGAGATAAACTTGTCCCAGCAAGGTCTAATCTGGCATACACTGTACAATCTGAGGAGTGGAGAGGGAAGTACATCAAGGGTGTTGCAATCAGCAAATCCTTACCAGATAATATGCTGGTGATATGTCAGTTTGCTACACAAAATTCTTAAGAATCATAGATTTGTTTATGTAACAAGAAAGAGGAACTCTGTCCTTACTGAATGGCCAGAAATCACCAAGTAGCAGTATAGGTACCTAAGAAATAGGGAAAAAAGCACACAAGATCAACAAAACAATAACTATACTGATGAGACATGGATACCACTTCAAAAGTGTAGCTGTCAGTTCAGACCCACTGTGGTTCAGACCCAGACCTACAAAACATGTGCATCATCAGTACGCTACACAAAATTCTCAAGAAGCATAAATTTGTTTATGCAACAAGAAAGAGGAACTTGGCCCTTATTGACAGCCAGAAATCACAGATTGGCAGCATAGGTACCTAAGAAATAGGAAATAATTCAGATCAACAAAACATTTGCTGCTCATGTGTTACTTATGAAATCAAGTCACATTGGAACTTGAAGTGCCAGAAGTACTCACAAGAAATTGGGTGTCTGGAAATGCTCAGGTACAAATCAGTGCAGATTTTATAATTATAGGAGCCATGCTATACAGAACAGGACATTTCACCACAATTGTGAAGAAACCTGACAATACCTGGTAAGATTAGCTATCATAAATAAACATAATTTTTCACCAGGTTCGCCGTCGCAAATAATAAAGGAGACAAGTAGAAAAAGTGATCCCGTCTGGGAATCGAAACCCAGGACCTAATATAATTCCCGTCGATCATGCCACTTTTTTTCCCAATGTATTAGCTATCATGCCTGTGTGTATAAAATTCTTATAAATATATATACAGGTTGTAACCAAAAATTTATAAAATAGTATTAAGCAAACATGTCACTTATTGATTTTATTGCATTTTACTTAGTCGTCAAGGTTATTGAGCTACTACATAAGCTTTGTTTCAAGCGAAGATATTCTCTGACCACCAACAACATTAAGTTCTCATTACCCACCTGTAATAAGGCACCTTCATACAAAATACATAATTATTTTCATGATTGTTTGTTAAAAACTATTTTGTTGCTCATGTGTTACTTATGAAATCAGGTCACAGTGGAAGTGCCAGATGCACTGACAAGGAATTGGGTTACTGGAAATGATCTGATTCAAATCTGTACAGATTTCATCATCATAGGCGCCATACTCTACAGAGCGGGACATTTTATCACAATTGTGAAGAAAACTGACAATACCTGGTAAGATTAGCTACATGTATCATGCCTGGGTGTATAAAATTCTTATATACAGGTTGTAACAAGAAAATAGTGTTAGGCAACCATGTCACTTATTGACTGTATTGAATTCTACTTAGTCGTCAAGGTAATTGAGCTACTACATAAGCTTTGTTTCAATAAAATCAGTGGTCTACAAGCGAAGATAGTCTCTGACCACCAACAACATTAAGTTCTCATTACCCACCTGTAATAAGGCACCTTCATACAAAATACATAATTATTTTCATGATTGTTTTAAAAATACTCTTTTGTTGCTCATGTGATACTTATGAAATCAGGTCACAGTGGAAGTGCCAGATGCACTGACAAGGAATTGGATCACTGGAAATGCTCTGATTCAAATCTGTACATTTCATCATCATAGGCGCCATACTCTACAGAGCGGGACATTTTATCACAATTGTGAAGAAAACTGACAATACCTGGTAAGATTAGCTACATGTATCATGCCTGGGTGTATAAAATTCTTATATACAGGTTGTAACAAGAAAATAGTGTTAGGCAACCATGTCACTTATTGACTGTATTGAATTCTACTTTAATAGTCGTCAAGGTAATTGAGCGACTATTATAAGCTGTTTCAATAAAATCAGTGGTCTACAAGCGAAGATATTCTCTGACCACCAACAACATTAAGTTCTCATTACCCATCTCAGCCACCTGTAATAAGGCATCTTCAAACAAATTAACAAAATACGTAATCCTTTTTATGATTGTTTGTTAAATACTAAATCAAGTTACATTGAAACTTGAAGTGCCAGATGTACTCACAAGAAATTGGGTGTCTGAAAATTGGACTAAAAGAATTGTCCAATAAATACCCTCATCCACACTGCTTTAACATAAAAAATAAAGACTTTCATCTGAGTTATTAAAAAAGCTAAAGCCCCGGCTAAAGCTCTGTTTTTCACATTCACTGAGTGAAATTTAAACGGTGACAACATGTCTTCACACTACAGAAAACCATTAATACTGGGCATATTTTTTATGGCAATGCATACAAGTTTCAATGAAATTCAAAGGACCAAACATGAGCAGGAGTGTAGGGATAAAACATATCTTTTTCCACTTCCAACAATGACCTGTATTATTTCTAAATACTGGACATATTCACCAGTATTCACCTTGCGGTCGATTCATGAGATGTATCATAACAAATATCAGAAAAATCCAACATCGTCACTGACCAAGTCATCAGCAGTATTGTTATTTCACTCCAGAAAATTGATTTCAATTCTATTCAAATTCAATTCTTTCTACACCTGGAGTCTTGCTATTCAATTCCAATTCAATCCACCTTGCTTTAGAATTAATTCAATTCAATTCCAATTCAATTTTTCAATTTTAAAATCATTTCATTTCAATTCCAATCCAATGCAGTGAAATTAACAGCTAATCAATTTCAATTCAATTCTGAGCATTCATTTCAATTCCAATTCAATTCCAATTCCAATACAGTTGCAGTTTGTGTTAATTGACCAAAGGCACACTGCAAAACTGTGTTGAACACTTTATGTCCTCGATTTGTAAACGCAGTATGTAAAATCTAAACACAAATGTTAAAACTTCAAAACATCAAGTGTTTAATATCTATACACAAGGCATCAAAATGTTTAGCATTTAGACATGTTTATTTTCTAAACTTAAGATGTGTGGTACCATCAATAAGTTATGGAACCCTGTCCCCACACTGACCTCAAAGATGTAAAAAATCAAGGTTTTGATAACCCCTACTTGTCTCCTGCTCCTCCTAAGATTTGACACCCAAAATCCTTGTACTTTTGAAAAAGTGTGAAAAAGCTGTCAAAGATATAAGCATTTTCTTTAATGGTTTTCTCACAATTTGTTCAAATGTACAATGACTTTTGAGCATAAAAGTTAGGAACTTGAGAAAAATAGGGGCTTTATGATTAGTGCCAAAAGTTTGAGATCTTTGGCAAGTTGGGGGGATCTCATACTCACATTATCGATCATATCAAACATTGGAAATGCTAAGAATCAATTTTCATCATATTAGAAGATATTAGTGTCTTTATGAAGATAGAACCTATAATTTTTCCACATGACAAGAGAGACAGTAGATATTCTTTTAAAGAAAGATTAAGAAGAACTCTAAAAAAGTCTCAAAAGAACTATAACTGTGTATGAAAATGATATCATACTAATTTTCTTCAATATATGTGTATTTTATGCTATCATTTTTAAATGAAATCTTTCCAGAATACTTAGTTGCAATATGTTTTGTAACACTATTGATGCTAAATTTTTAATGTGTGCTCTTGTTTGAATAGACTTGGAAGTGTATCAGAATTCAGAATGGGGGAAGGGCACTTTTTACAGCTGGAATGATCTGGAATCAGAGACATCTGCTTGTGAATTGAAATGCTGAATTGAAATCAAAGCTGAATTTCATTTCAATTCCACTTCATTCTTCATCACTCATCATGATTTCAATTCCAATCCAATTCAATTCTTCATTGCTCACAATGATTTCAATTCCAATCCAATTCAATTCATGCCCAAGCCCACTCATTTCGATTCCAATTCAATTCAATGCATTGAAATGAAAATCGCCCAAAATTCATTTCAATTCAATTCGATTTCAATGCATTGAATTAACATTAATCAGCAGTAACAACGAAAGCTGAGTTGAAGTAAAGACTCCCACTTAGAAGAAGTTGACAAATTGGTAGTGTTCATTGCACATGAACATTCCGATTATGAGTTGATCAAAGAATAAATATTATTAGCTTTCACTTTTTGTAAATCTCACATATATCTATACCTCTTCAATTAGAAGGTAAAAAAAACACACACTACAAACAATATAGGCCTATGCGATTAACAAAGTTCTGTTTCACACTATCAACCCTCAGGCCAACTATCTTTCATGAGAGAGTACATGTGACTGAACACAGAGATCATGGAAAATCAAGCAAAAAGGTTTTCATATACGTAAACTATGTGCTATCAACAGCTGTTTTGTACAAGTTCTTCTGCGATTCTTAGAAAGAGAAAATGTATATCGATGGCAAAGAATCTACTGACAACAGTCTTCACAAACTTTTCCAAAAATGGAAAGACAAGAATCCGTTGATACCACTGGGACAGACAAAAGAAAAACGAAAGTTCAAACGCAAAATCATAGGGCTAAGGTACAACTTCTTGAATGACCCTCGTACCTGTCTATTTCCTCATACTACATGTACATTAGAAATAAAAATTTATAAATCTAAATACTGAATCGTGTGTGTTATTGAACTCCATACTGGATTGGTAATCGACTACCATGTGATGAGTAAGTACTGTGTACAATGCTCAAAAAGTAAACTAAAACCTGAATCAGAAGAACATAAACGATGGTATGAAGGACAGAAACAAGAGTGTGCGATCAATTATGAAGGTTCTTCAGGAGGCATGGAACAAGAAGACGGTGAAATCCTGTGGGGTCATTCCATTGAAAAAAATTGCATGCGATATACAGTAATGCTATCGGACGGTGACACAAAAACATTTGACCATTCGACCAGTCTGAACATATATGGTGATGAACACAAATTTGAGAAAGAAGAGTGTGTAAATCATGTAGCAAAACGTATGGGCACAGCTCTACGGAAAATATGCACTGACTCATCAAAGCGTGGAATCACGATTGGTGGAAGGGAACATGGTTGACTGACTGACCCCTTCATCAATAAATTGACAACGTACTATGGTAAAGCTGTTCGAAATAATGTGGGAAATGCACAGAATATGTCGAAAGCAGCATAATGGCCACACTTTTTCATGCCGCTTCGACTGACACAAATGTAACACCACCACCTTTCCCCAGATGGTCCCGAATCATGGTGCTTTTATAAGCGTGGTGTTGCCAATAATGAAACTCCAGAGCATAACAAGGATACGCAGGGAACCATGCTAAATGAACAAGTGGCAAAAATCATAGAACCTGTGTATAAACGACTGTCTTCTGAGTCACTTATGAAGGCATGTGAGAGAGGTAAAACTCAAAATGCAAATGAGTGTGCGAGTTGAAGCCGGGGCAGCAACGGCGATAAACCACTTCAATCTTGGTGCCTCAGCTCTCTCCATAGGACTCGCACATATGGGATTACATGTTGCTTCTGAACAGCAAGTTAATGAAATGAATGAAATAAGGGTACATAAAGCACAATACAAAGCAAAAGAAAGACATAGTGAAAGACAAGGAGTTTTGTTCATCCACCGAGACGTTAAAGGTGCGTTGCGTGAACTTAAAGATGAAGGGAAAGGAAACGTTGAACATTATATCCAGAAATAAATCAGCATGATCTGCAAAAACTGTATTCACAATTCAACTGTAACAATCCAGTAGGGCTGCAAGAAAAATGCAGTTTGATATACAGTTCTATTTTTGTAGGCGTGGCTCTGAAAATATGCACAAAACTCATGTATCATATGGCTGAGACTGCATGTTCTCAAAGAACATAAGCTCAATATGGCATCCCATGATTTACTGCGGCACTGTTCCTCCAGTGGGTTTTCTAAAAAGACTGATATGAAATACCGTCAAGCAAGGCAATGCTAGCATCCCAATGCTAGCATTCAATACTAGCGGACCTGGTTACACTGGATACAGAACACTTACAATGCTGAAATACACCGGCAATGAGTGAGCGATCTAACGTAACTTGTTCGAAAAGTGTCAGTAAAGCAACAAGTTCTGCCGGTGATGCCAAGTTGCAGGACGCAGTCAACATTGTTTGCAAACATCACCTGGACATGGACCCAAGCCTTGATCCGGAAGGAATTATTGACATTGCTGTTAGTTTTGATGGTAAAATGGATGCGCCGATGTCATAAATCAAAATATGGAATCGCGTGTGTTATTGAACTCCATTATACCGGATTGGTAATCGACTACCATGTGCTGAGTAAGTACTGTGTACAATGCTCAAAAAGTAAACTAAAACCTGAATCAGAAGAACATAAACGATGGTATGAAGGACACAAACAAGAGTGTGCAATCAATTATGAAGGTTCTTCAGGAGGCATGGAACAAGAAGTCGGTGAAATCCTGTGGGGTCGTTCCATTGAAAAATTTGCATGCGCTATACAGTAATGCTATCAGACGGTGACACAAAAACATTTGACCATTCGACCAGTCTGAACATATATGGTGATGAACACAAACTTGAGAAAGAAGAGTGTGTAAATCATGTACCAAAATGTATGGGCACAGCTCTACAGAAAATACGCACCGACTCATCAAAGCGTGGAGTCACGCTTGGTGGAAGGGGACATGGTCGACTGACTGACCCTGTCATCAATAAATTGACAACGTACTATGGTAAAGCTATTCGAAATCATGCGGGAAATGCACAGAATATGTCGAAAGCAGAATGGCCACACTTTTTCATGCCGCTTCGACTGACACAAATGTAACACACCGCCTTTGCCCAGATGGTTCCAAATCATGGTGCTTTTATAAGTGTGGTGTCTCCAATAATGAAACTCCAGAGCATAACAAGGATACGCAGGGAACTGAGCTAAATGAACAAGTGGCAAAAATCTGTGTATAAACGACTGTCTTCAGAGTCACTTATAAAGGCATGTGAGACAGGTAAAACTCAAAATGCAAATGAGGGCCTACACTCACTCATATGGTCAGTATGCCCAAACGTATTTGAAGGGCATCTCATTCAGGTGATGCAAAAAGTGCTGGGATATATATGCAGGAGATGAAGGTTGTTTTGATGAAAGCGGGCGCAAATCTAAATAAAAAAGGAACATTGAGTGTGCTCATTTATTCTTGTAATTCCACCATTTTATGGTCAGCGTGTATTTACTTCTGCTGCAGCTGAACTCTGGAATAATCTTCCTCACAATATCAAAATCTCTAATACTGTTGATCAATTCAAATGTTCTGTGAAAACATACTTCTTTTATGTTTAAACTAAATTATTTAATTTAAATCTTAATCATGCTCGTAACCAAGGTAACTTTTTAACCTTTTTATACTGTTTTGTTTTAATTTTTATTCAGTGTTTTGTTTCAGACTTAATTGTGAATTGCAGTTTATAAGCATGGTTATATTATTATTATTATTATTATAATTATAAGCATGAAAAGCTTGAACGCCTTTATGAAAATTAACGGTAAAGTACGATGGAACTACAGACAGAAAGGGACGACATGTAACTGAAGTAGAAGTAGCCACTGAAGATGATACATTGCTCATAGGAATGCGAGTCCAAACATTAGCAACAGCACAAGAGTATGCCAGAACAATAAGTGAAGCTCATACAGATGTCAATAACATGGCTCGGGAAGGTGTTTGTATGCTTAACAAAGCGAGCAATACCATGACTGACAGAAGCATTGTAAATATGGTGGTTGACAAAAAGACATGAAAGGAGCCACATTGAATAAATTCCTTGTGTCATGCTCCTTCTGGACGCTTTTCAGAAGTCAAGAAACAAAGTACTCCTTGAAAATGAGATGGACATTCCAACTTCTCATCAAATGCCATTCCGTCATAGGGGCGAGTCAATGACTCAAGCTTTGTTACATACAATAGACAAACTTTTTTATGACAATTCAATCAATGTTGGACAAGATTTATCAAACTTAAACTTAAACAGAAGTCAAGGCTTCACAAAGAATTCAATCAATTCATTCCGAAAAGAGACATTATATCTCAGATGGGTGGGAAACAAATTCAACGTTCTGTACACAGATGCAACATTGTCTATTTGTATGCGAATCATATCAAACACTTCTTCACCAAGAACAACAAATCAAGAAGCAAATGTCAACATTGAATGTTCTCCAGAAACAACTCTGCCATGTCCTTGTTTATGGTGAAATTTGGAAGTGTTTCGGCCTGGGGTTATTGAGTTTCATCTCTTTTTGCTACAAGATTATCCTCTACTTTCAATGCTTTAGGCCCCTAGTTTCTTAGTAAGTAAATTTTCAATTTTGTATAATTTTCATAATTAACATTAATTATCGTAAATTAACGCTAATTTACAAGTTCATTAACCATCATTTTAAATTTGCTGGTAAATTAACAATACCGACTTATTTATCTTTGTTTATCCTTTGTTTGTTAGGCCTACACACCGCACTTGTCTTGTTTAGTTGTTATGTGTGTGTGTTAATTTTTTTTTTGTAAGGTGATGCAACACTTTTGCAGGGATATGCCTTTTGTTGCATCTCCTCCATCTTGTGTTTTAAAAAAATCATTTTAGTGTGACGATGATGATGATGTAGGCCTTCAAAGAGAGTCCAATCAGCAGGATTCCCGCAGGATTCCCGGCAGAATTTGAGTGAATGGGTTGTCCCAATCGGCGGGGAAGCTTTGGAAGCTTCCCTCCATTCCCATCCATCTCTCAAACAAATCACGCTGCTAAAGCAAAAGAGGGATGTCAAATCTGATCTGGTCAATATGGAAACGGAGAGAGATCAGGGTTTCTTCTATAGGAAGAAGGGCTCAGTCAATATTGCTTGTAAAAACACAGGTAAGATGTTGACTGTTGTATATAATATTTTAAACCATTTTAAACGAAGTATTATTATTATCATGATAAGCATGAAAAACTTAAACATTTGTTTTATGACAATTCAATCAATGTTGGACAAGACTTATCAAACTATCTCAGAAGTCAAAGCTTTAAGTCACAAAGAATTCAATCAATTCATTCCGAAAAAGAGACATTGTATCTCAGATGGTTGGGAAACAAATTCAACGTTCTGTACAAAGATGCAACATACGCCTATTTGTATGTGAATCATAGCAAACACTTCTTCACCAAGATCAACAAATCAAGAAACAATGCAGTCTTGGCAACATTAAATGTTCTGCAGAAACAACTCTGCCATGAGCATTTACGTAGTTTGGGACTCATCAATAAGTACATCACAGGGCCATGGATGGCATTTTTTATGTTTTGTTTCAGGACCAGAAGTGGAAACAGAATGTACATGTGTGAGTGACAGTGACACAGATTCAGACATACAGTTAGAACTAGATGCATGTTCAATAATGCATGGGTTTGGGGATGGGAGCATCTGTGGCCCATATTGTCATGCACAGATGTGGTAAAAGCAAGTTACATGTAGTCAGGAATTAGAGAATAAACGATAGGAATTTTTGTTTTTACTATCTTCTACCGTGTGTTTTTAATACATCTACTCCTTGTATCCTGCATGCACAGTGGCCGTGCAATCCCCCATTTCTAAAGTGTATTATGCAATGTTTTTCTTTCTTCTTCTTTTTATTTATTTATATTTAATGATCTATTTTAAAAGTGCAATATTAGTTTCTGTAAATTAAATTTTATATCATTCTGTGTGTTATATAGATGGCATTCTTAAATTTTTTTACATGAATGAACGATATACGAAGGCAGGTCCAACAGTTTGAGTAGTAGATGCTGGTGCAGCCGGTATCCACTACAATAATATATTAACAAAAAAACAACAACAATAAAATATTATATACTGTTATCTATCACACAGTAGTAGTGTTTGCTGTTTTCAAATACTAAAGAGGTTTTTTTTTAAATTTAAACTGTTATGTATTTTTGTTACATTTTAATCACTGTATTATAATCGGCAGATATTATTTTTTTCATCTCTGAAAATTGTGTCACTAAAACTGCTAAGAGACTTTCTCCTGATTGTCCCTTGACTCAACACCAACTCTTGTGAGCACATTTCATATAAGCGTTGTTTATATACCGGTATCCGACACCTAATATTTAAACTGAAAAGGGGATGTGTTTGGGAAAATTCAAAAGAAATGTTTTGATTTCATGCTAATATATATTTCAAAATCATTCAGTGTGTATATCCATTGCTGACATGCTCCATTATTTGTTACAGGAGGCCATATCAGAAAAGATTTATATTGGGACAAGATCCACCTGAACAACTCTCTAGAAGGCATAAAACTATCTGCGCACTATTTTTGACCTCCTGCATCCATCCACAATCAGACAGTGGACATCTTCAGTTAACTGCAATCCAGGGTTTCTCACAGAAGTAATTACCTTCCTTACCAACAAGGCGGAGAAAGATGCATATTTTGGAGACTGTTGTCTTATATTTGACAGCATGCCACTTAGAAAGGATACACCATACAATATGGAATCAGTAGACTTGTAAACAAATTAAGAAAAGTAATAGACTCTCAGTGACCCCCTTTTATGTGGAATCAACATCAAGAAGGAACATAGACAAATCTTCTCACATATCATGATATGTTGTGAACATGGTGCACAATGCACATACATGTGTATTACTATTTGGAATTAAGAAGAATATTTCAAGGAAGCAAACTGAAGATTCATATTGTACAGGGTGTCCCAGTATGATTTATACCGTGTTTGCAAAAATAACTAAAAATAGAAGACGGGCAGTGTATCTATTTTTGATACCGGCATTATAATGTTGGATATGTCTCCTACTTATTCTGTTAATTTCAGCACGCTACCTATATTTGTTTTGGCGTGGCATGCAATAATGTAAAGTCGATGAAAAACCTGCTTTTCATTTTCAGCGCAAACGAATCGCATACCCTTGAAAAATGGCACAACCACCTTGGTCTGGGGCGGACATTTTAAAAATGAATTTAGAAGAGCAGCAACGGCATCACTTGCATTACATTCCAGATGTTAAATCTACATCATATGCAAAATTTGAGGAAATTCGGACGAGTCCGTTTTATTTTAGGGCCATTTGTCTATAACTGGTCTTTACATGTAGCCCTATGGAGAGAGTGCCCGTTGAGGCGCTTATAACCCCATTTTAGGAACAAAAATGTGATTTAAAAAAAACGGACTCGTGCGAATTTTCTAAAATTTTCAGAGTATGTAGTATGAACATGTAGAAATATAATCAAGTAGTTGTCCTACCTGCTCTCCTCCGAAAAAATAAAAAGTCCTATACCTCAATGATAATGAAACCTAGGTGCAACACACTTGATCAACTCATGGATCTTTTTATGTATATTTAATGTAAATCAAACAAACATGGGATGTTTGGCACAGCATTTCGACGACAACTACTGTTGGGTTTGCGCCTTAAAGCTTGCCGGACAGCTGCAATGTTCGCTCTAGTTCTTACAGTCTTATGAGCACCTGAAGCTTCACTCTGCCGATTCCTGACAGTTCCGTGCTCGTCAAACTTCTTTAGGTTATACACTATCGCTCCTTTGACTGGAACGCGTGCTCGCGGAAATCGTATAATAAATCTTCTTTGCGTCTCAACAGAGCTGCCAGTTTGCCAATAAGTTTTTGAAAGAAATCCACGCTGCTGTACAGTAAAATGAGGAGCCATCTTTTCTGTACCACAACCAGTTCGATCTCTGCAAGCATTTCAACTGACATGGACCTCACACCACAATAACTATATTCAAAATTGCCGCAAAAAAGAGAATGGGATTAGGCCGCTCAAGCGGATCAAATCCTTTATTCCATATAATGATTGCTTCATAACGTCATAAATAATAGATGGATATCGGCTATTTAGTGGAAATATGAACTAAAATACCTGCATAACTTTTCCCAAATAACTTTGTGCTGAACGGTTAGTAATTTTACAGATTTTCAAAATAGGTTGCATTATCAAAACTTAGAATTCACCATTTTTACGCAATCTTCTATAACTTCTACTAAAAACGTCCAATCTTTAAAATCTAAAAAATCTGAGAAAGCTAAATATATGTACAACTTAAAATACAAAACAATATGACCAATAGACATGTCCTTCATACCTAAAAAATTCCATCTTTACCGGTATAGATCATTCTGGGACACCCTGTATTACAGCTATACTGCGCCAATAAAGTATCCTTACAGTTGGAAAAATAATCACAATTTCAAAACTGAACAATATTTGGGTAAATTTGTTTCTTTTAATAGATGCACTATCTAATCCTGCACATTATGACACCACATTGAATCCAATGTGACCTCTAGAAGTAAAGTTACAAGCAATTGAATAGACGAGGGTCCAATTTTAAAAGTGACAAACTGGCCTATACAAGGCGTAAAAAGATTCCAACAAGCGAAACAAAGAGACAACACAGTTTCTTCAATGAAGCGTTATTTAAAACAGTTTTTTATTTCAGTTTTTACTTCTCTATATTTTTCATAACTTTCATTTTATTTGTCAGTTCCTTTGTTTCAGTTTTCTTTTATTCCAATTGTTTTTAAATTAAAGCCAAAGCAAGATAAATTAGCCATTCACCACTCTCAAACCAGATGTCTAGTCTGTGGAGTTTTGAATAGGCCAGTTTGTCACTTTTAAAACTGGACCTTCGTCTAATCAAATGCTTGTAACTTTGCTTCTTGAAGTCACATTGGATTCAATGTGGTGTCTTAAATAGTGCATCTATTAAAACAACAAATTTACCCAAATATTGTTCAGTTTTGAAATTGTGATTATTTTGCCAACTGTAAGGACACTTTATTGGCGCAGTATACATGTAGGTACTACATGTAATGATTACTTTTGTGATACATCATCTTTATGACTTTAGTTATGGGTCATTATTTCTCAAATCACCCAAAAAAAATATGATTTTAAACCTCACCCCCTTCAAATTTGTTCAAAATTGGTATACAGGGTGATTTTGGCTGGCAAAGCTCAAATTTCAAATTTAAGCTTAATCGAGCGTCGCACGGTTTTCGGCGCTATGCCCGCCCATTTTTAGCGATTTGGTGAAAAATGGCGCGCCCATCAATATTGTCGCAACCATATCTCTGTAACCGTAGGTCCTACTGAGCTGAAATTGGTGTCATTTTTTAGCTAATCTCTCAAAGAATCCAAATCTACTATCATTAAGTGTGTAGGAGGAAGAGAAAAAATATGACCTTTTTTTCTGTACTTTGACCTTGAATTTGACCTTGTTGCCCACATGACCGCGAGGCGAATTTGCATTGGAATTACACCTCCATATGTTGTCTACATAATATCAAAAAATTGGAGGGGTAATATTTTTTGTTTTCTTACTAGGCTTTCATAAAGCAAGCATGTGGTTGAAAACCCTAGCAGAAATTCTATACAGCAAGAAGTGTATCAAAAGTGTATCAAAGTGTATTAAAACTGTATCAAACAGCAATTTAATACAGTTTTGATATACAAAGGGTGTATTGAAAATGTATCAACTGAAAATATAAGGTATCAAAACTGTATCAAATACCACCTAACTGTATCAAAAATGTATCAAAAGTGTATCAAATTTGAACTTAGTTAATTTTGGCCATGCTTGTGGTGTATCAAAAGTGTATCAAATTGAACTTTGCAGTTTTTCAGTGTATGTAAAGTGTATCAAAGTGAACTTTTTGGTGCTAGATGTATATCAAAAGTGTATCAAATTGGACTTAGTCAAATTCTGGCTGCATACAGTGTATCAAAAGTGTATTAAATTGGACTTTGCCTGTTTTTTAGTGTATGTAAAGTGTATCAAATTGAACTTAGTTAATTTTTGGTGTCTAGAGGTATATCAAAAGTGTATCAAATTGGACTTAGTCAAATTCTGGCTGCATACAGTGTATCAAAAGTGTATTAAATTGGACTTTGCCTGTTTTTAGTGTATCAAAAGCGTATTAAATTGGACTTAGTTTATTTTGGGTGGCTAGAGGTATATCAAAAGTGTATCAAATTGGGCTTTCATAAACTGACCTTTTGTAGTGTATCAAAACTGTATCAATAACTGATCACATGTCTAGATAATGACTCATCATTTTCAAATTTGCCCATGTGGCATGTATGCAGTTAACACCAGGATTTGCATTTGGAAATGTACTGTATTTTAGAGCAAATTATGGTGTTTTATTTATCATGATGACGATACAAACATGCTTGTAGACTGCACATTAGGTTACAATGTAGTTGTAATCAGGGACTGTGATTAAAGAGGAAATATCTGACTTTGTTCTGATAAGGTAAGCTTACTATATATTATATATAGGGCCTCAATGTATATGTATTAAGCATGAATATAGCACATGCCTGTATAGTAGATGTTATTGGTAGCCTTTTTTGTCTCTTTTATTGAGGGTAACAACTTCAGTGACAAGCACTGCATTCCAAGCAGGCCTTCTGATGTATGTATGTTCCATTTTGGTTGGGTTTTGCTTTTTTTGCAAGACTTTCTCACACATTTATCCTATTGCGTTGTAATTTTGAACGTTGATAGGGGAAAGTGCATTGAGCTGCTCCGTGATGGGGGAAAATGCTAGAGGTCAGCATTAGCAGTAGAGGGCAGTGTTGAATTTGAGCTTGATTAGACTAATTTCAAAATTTGACCTTTGACCCCTTCACTTTGGGGTCATTAATGTTTGCAAATATTTTTAGATCATGTACGGATAATTCTTGTTGAATTTGAGCTTGATTGGACCAATTTTGAAATTTGAAAAACTGTATCAAAAGTGTATAAAAACTGTTTGAAAAACTGTATCAAAAGTGTATAAAAAACTGTATCAAAAGTGTATCAAAAAACTATCAAAAGTGTATCAAAAAACTATCAAAAGTGTATAAAAACTGTATCAAAAGTGTATCAAAAACTATATCAAAGGTGTATCAAATGGCATGTATCAAAAATAGGGCGGTCCAGCTGGCCAGCATTAGAATTGGAACGCTGATTTGATACAGTGACATATTTGATACACTTTTGATATAATTATGTATAAAATGTGTATAAAATGAAAGGATAAGAATTTCAATGCTAATTTGATACAGTTTAAATTGGCACGCTGATTTCATACAGTGACATATTTGATACACTTTTGATATAATTATGTATGAAATGTGTATGAAATGAAAGGATCAAAATTTCAACGCTAATTTGATACAGTTTAAATTGGAACGCTGATTTGATACAGTAACATATTCGATACACTTTTGATATAAATTATGTATGAAATGTGTATGAAATGAAAGGATAAAAATTTCAACGCTAATTTGATACAGTTTAAATTGGAACCCTGATTTGATAGTTATATATTTCATACACTTTTGATATAATTATGTATGAAATGTGTATGAAATGAAAGGATAAAATTTGAACGCTAATTTGATACAGTTTAAATTGGAACGCTGATTTGATACAGTTACATATTTCATACACTTTTGATATAATTATGTATGAAATATGTATGAAATGAAAAAAAAAAAAAAATTTGAACATAAATTTGATACAGTTTAAATTGGAACCCTCATTTGATACAGTAACATATTCGATACACTTTTGATATAAATTATGTATGAAATGTGTATGAAATGAAAGGATAAAAATTTGAATGGTAATTTGATACAGTTTAAATTGGAGCCCTCATTTGATACAGTAACATATTCGATACACTTTTGATATAAATGATGTATGAAATGTGTATGAAATGAAAGGATAAAAATTTGAACGCAAATTTGATACAGTTTAAATTGGAACCCTGATTTGATACAGTAACATATTCGATACACTTTTGATATAAATTATGTATGAAATGTGTATGAAATGAAAGGATAAAAATTTGAATGTTAATTTGATAGTTTAAATTGGAACGCTGATTTGATACAGTTACATATTTCATACACTTTTGATATAATTATGTATGAAATATGTATGAAATGAAAGGATAAAAATTTGAATGCAAATTTGATACAGTTTAAATTGGAACCCTCATTTGATACAGTAACAAATTCGATACACTTTTGATAAAAATTATGTATGAAATGTGTATGAAATGAAAGGATAAAAATTTGAACATAAATTTGATACAGTTTAAATTGGAACCCTCATTTGATACAGTAACATATTCGATACACTTTTGATATAAATTATGTATGAAATGTGTATGAAATGAAAGGATAAAAATTTGAACGCAAATTTGATACAGTTTAAATTGGAACCCTCATTTGATACAGTAACATATTCAATACACTTTTGATATAAATTATGTATGAAATGTGTATGAAATGAAAGGATAAAAATTTCAATGCTAATTTGATACAGTTTAAATTGGAACCCTCATTTGATACAGTAACATATTCGATACACTTTTGATATAAATGATGTATGAAATGTGTATGAAATGAAAGGATAAAAATTTGAGCGCTAATTTGATACAGTTTAAATTGGAACGCTGATTTGATACAGTTACATATTTCATACACTTTTGATATAATTATGTATGAAATATGTATGAAATGACAAAAAAAAAATTTGAACGCAAATTTGATACAGTTTAAATTGGAACCCTCATTTGATACAGTAACATATTCGATACACTTTTGATATAAATTATGTATGAAATGTGTATGAAATGAAAGGATAAAAATTTGAACGCTAATTTGATACAGTTTAAATTAGGAACGCTCATTTGATACAGTTACATATTTCATACACTTTTGATATAATTATGTATGAAATATGTATGAAATGACAAAAAAAAATTTGAGCATAAATTTGATACAGTTTAAATTGGAACCCTCATTTGATACAGTAACATATTCGATACACTTTTGATATAAATTATGTATGAAATGTGTATGAAATGAAAGGATAAAAATTTGAACATAAATTTGATACAGTTTAAATTGGAACCCTCATTTGATACAGTAACATATTCGATACACTTTTGATATAAATGATGTATGAAATGTGTATGAAATGAAAGGATAAAAATTTGAACATAAATTTGATACAGTTTAAATTGGAACCCTGATTTGATACAGTAACATATTCGATACACTTTTGATATAAATTATGTATGAAATGTGTATGAAATGAAAGGATAAAAATTTGAATGTTAATTTGATAGTTTAAATTGGAACGCTGATTTGATACAGTTACATATTTCATACACTTTTGATATAATTATGTATGAAATATGTATGAAATGAAAGGATAAAAATTTGAACATAAATTTGATACAGTTTAAATTGGAACCCTCATTTGATACAGTAACATATTCGATACACTTTTGATATAAATTATGTATGAAATGTGTATGAAATGAAAGGATAAAAATTTGAACATAAATTTGATACAGTTTAAATTGGAACCCTCATTTGATACAGTAACATATTCGATACACTTTTGATATAAATTATGTATGAAATGTGTATGAAATGAAAGGATAAAATTTTCAACAAAAATTTGATACAGTTTAAATTGGAACCCTCATTTGATACAGTAACATATTCAATACACTTTTGATATAAATTATGTATGAAATGTGTATGAAATGAAAGGATAAAAATTTCAATGCTAATTTGATACAGTTTAAATTGGAACCCTCATTTGATACAGTAACATATTCGATACACTTTTGATATAAATGATGTATGAAATGTGTATGAAATGAAAGGATAAAAATTTGAACGCTAATTTGATACAGTTTAAATTGGAACCCTGATTTGATACAGTAACATATTCAATACACTTTTGATAAAAATTATGTATGAAATGTGTATGAAATGAAAGGATAAAAATTTCAATGCTAATTTGATACAGTTTAAATTGGAACCCTCATTTGATACAGTAACATATTCGATACACTTTTGATATAAATTATGTATGAAATGTGTATGAAATGAAAGGATAAAAATTTGAACGCTAATTTGATACAGTTTAAATTGGAACCCTGATTTGATACAGTTACTTATTTGATACACTTTTGATATAATTATGTATCAAATATGTATGAAATGAAAGGATACATTTCATTTGATACTTTTTGATACATTATCTTGGCATTTGATACACTTTTGATATGTATAAAATGTGTATGCAATGTTAATTTGATACAGTTTTGATACATAAAAGTGTATGAAATGAGGGTTCCAATTCAAAGCCTTTTATTTCATACATTTTTCATACGTATCAAAAGTGGTGTATCAAAAGTGTATCAAATTTCAGCCAGGGAAACTGTAATTTTGTATGTAGGCTCAGTATATTGTACACATGATACTATTATAATATAGGCCAATTGTATATAGGCCTATATGTACATGCATTAAATACATATGTTTTCACCTGCATGCTTGCTTTGTGAGAGCCTAGCAAAAAAACAAAAAATATTACCCCTCCAATTTTTTGATATTTTGTAGACAACATATGGGGGTATAATTCCAACGCACATTCGCCTCGCGTTGACGTGGGCAACAAGGTCAAATTCAAGGTCAAAGTACAGAAAAAAAGGTCACAAATTTTCTCTTACTCCTACATACTAAATGATTTGGATTCTTTAAGAGATTAGCTAAATAATGACACCAATTTCAGCTCAATAGGACCTACAGTTACGGAGATATGGCCGCGACAATATTGATGTGCGCGCCATTTTTCGCCGAAATCACAAAAAATGGGCGGGGCATAGCGCGAAAACCGTACGTCCGATTAAGCTAAAATTTGAAATTTGAGCTTTGCCAGCCAAAATAACCATGTATACCAATTTTGAACAAATTTAAAGGGGGTGAGGTGTTTCCCATTGGGTGAATTGAGAAATAATGACCCTTATTCCAAATAATATCATCAACAGTGGATATTCTGGGATGAACAAATAAAATACAACCAACTTATAAATGTTCTATGTGTTGGCACCTGCTAATTGTAAAATGGGCTCTGAAATAGAAATCCTCAAAAGCATAGCAAATAATGAAGGACTCTGGATTTATCAACCTTCCTAGTGAAAGGACACTTTATGACTACACCCACTATGTGCCTAGCAAGAATGGTAAAGTAACAAGAAATATTTAAAAAAATAAATTTTCTGACCGTAGTTCAACAGAAATATTTCCAAAATCCTGTAAAACTTGCTTGAAGTCTTTGAATTACTACAGAATGTCCATGCCTATACATAAAAAATTATCAGCTCTGACCTTGTCATGTTGGGTATCCCCGAAAAGCGGGGAATCCAAAGTTTGATGTCATAAACATAAAGATTAACCAATGAGAGCCATTTTTATGGGACTACTTAGGTATAAACATTCGGTACTAAAGGTGTACCTGATTGGTTGAAAAGTACATGTGACCACTGAGTCTATGCAGAAAGCCCTTTTCCAATGAGTTTACATCCAAACAACTGTCAAAATTGTTGCTAAGCATGGAAAAATGGTGAATTAATCATCATTTCTCCAAGGATTTTAAATTGATTTCTGTTAAGTTTAACTCTCAAATCAGGGAAATTACTTGGATTAGAATAAGTCATTGTGCACCATTCGGGCAAATGAAGAAACCGACTTTTCGGAAAATCAGCACCGTTTATGGCCCAGGAGCTTGTACTTCAAAGAAGAATGGAGTCATTTACAAATCGACTGGTATCGACATGGCTACCATCAGGACAATTATTCATCCAGTGACGATTTGCTATCAAGAAACTTCAAACTTTCGGTCAAACAGTGTGTCGATGTAGAGACATCACAAGATCAGAATGTGACAAGGAGAGACTTTAAGACATCCTCCGTCTCGGAAGATCAGTCACCATCACTACACACGAGACTGTATTATACCGCTGACTGCCAAATTACTGCTAAGTATTTTGTCTCTGTTCTATTTCCAGAAATATCAAGAATAAGATAGAAGATTACTTGCATGTAAGGTAGAACTCCGATTAGACACAAGATTTAAATTAGCCATGATGCAGTGTTATCCACTACCTCGCTTGGATTCACAAAAACATTCAGGAAGGATGTTCCTTCATATAACATGTAATCAAAGTGGTTTCCTGAGTTCAAACATGGCAAGGAGAGACTTTAAGACATCCTTCGTCTTGGAAGACCAGTCACCATCACTACACATGAGACTGTATTATACCGCTGAATGTCAAGTTGCAATTTTCTCAACATTTTAAAACTAGAAAAGATAATAAATTAACTTGATATGTTAGTATGTTTAAAAAGTAGAATTACACCCCCACACACCAAAGTAGCACATCTCCTACCTTAGTCTGCAAACTTATCCTATTTAGCTTTTCTAACATAATGGATTGAAATATCAGCAGGAAATTTCATAGCTTGGGCTTGGATTATTTAATTATAATAAAAAAATCATATGATTTTTTCTTATGAAAGATGCTGCTTTTAATAAATGGTTAAAAAGTGATTGTTGTTCTGCTACAGATGATTTTGTCTTGCATTATTTGAATTTAAATTTGTTGTTTATATATTTTGTATTTGTAATTTTGTAATATTTTGATGTCTTTTAATTAATGTAAAAAATGCTCAATTTGGCCTTAGGGCCACGATGCTTTTTTAATAAAATGAAATGAAATGAATGAATGATGAAATGTTTAGGAAGCAACTAATCTACAAGAGCGGCACATCAATCAGTTGATCCATAAACAGGAGGTAAACCAGAATGGATAAAGATGTATATTCTAGTGCTTTAGTCACAATAGCTAAAGAGGTACATCGGCTCAGACTCCGATATTTGACACAATCCGATTCGCCACCATCTTTGCATTCTGTTAAGATCTTTGCTTCTTGTGGAGGAGGTCCCCGGTTTGATCCTCGGCAGAGCAAAATTCTGCTATCTTCTGAAGATATGGCAGAAAAATTGTCAAAAAAATAATGGATTCGACCAGAATCACAGAATCGATTCTCGTAATGATTGCTATATACTAGAATCCATTTCTTTCATTGAATCATGCATAGGAAGTTTTTAAAAATTCAAGTACCGGTACTAACTAGCCCCTCCCTGATTATACTGGAGTGGTTACATCTATATATTTACCAGCAGGTAAAATAGAATTGTTTCTAAATTATTTGCAGAAATTTGTGCTGAAAAAGGTGGTAAAGCCTAAAGTCGCGAGCAATAAGGCGAGTCAACAAACAGTGAGGGACAGAAGTAAGAGGCTGGAACAAGATATCCAAGAAATCAGCAGTCCAACGAAAGATGATGCAGAGACCGCCACATTCCAGCTTGCAGCGCTACTTAAAGGCAAAACGAATGAGGAGCTAAAGGAGATGATGGTAGAATACGGCCTCCTGAAAATTAGAATCCCCAGTGGCCATGAATTAGCCTAAAAACCCAGATGGGATGGAGCTGGGATGAGCTTAGGAAGCTCAAAAGGTATTTGCTGTATTTTCATTCAGAGCAAAATTAAATGCATTTATATAATAATTTTCAAAACGTACAATGTGCTGTTGATAATGAAAGAAAAATTGTGATATAAGGCGACGAAAAAAGAAAACCCTGTTCTACAGGCCCGACTGACCCAGATTTTGAACAAATTGGGGGAAAATTTTTTCCTGTACAAATGAATGCCGACCCAAATTTCAGAAATTTCAGGAACACATTTTTTTTTTGTATCTTCTCAAATTGCAAATTATTTAAAGATTTTAGTTATATTTTTTGGTCATTTCATTGAAAGGTCCGTCCGCCGGTAGAACAGGATTTCTTTTTTTCGTCGCCTTACTGTAAATTTCTTCCATCTCCAAAATAAACAAATAAAATATACCATATAATATATATGATTTATATGAAGTGAAAACTGTACTTGTAAGTGAGCAATCCATTTGACCTCCAGTATGCAGGCATCATACATTAAACAATGTACAAGTACCTGAATTTTTTTCTTGATTTTTTTTCCTTAAATTTATATATTGATTTATGTTACAGATGGTTGTGTGCTTACAAAATTCACATGCAGTGTGAGGCCAAAACTAGACAAGCAAAGAAAGATATTTTACAGGGTGAGTACTACACTTTATAGTCAAATTGCTGATAATAATCATGGCTGCCAAAAAAGACACTATGAATGATTTTGAACTATAGATTGATGAATGTTTAATAATGTTATTTTTTAATCAGATCCTGGAGACAAAAAAACCTCGTTCTATAGGCGGAAGGACCAGTTTTTCATGATTTTAATAAAATTATGATTTTAATAAAAGTGTTTTTTTTTTTCATACATGGTGTAACATACAGAAAGAGATGCTACCTTTCTTTTTCAAGGAAAAAAACCAAGAAACCAAGAAAGATGAGACTATCACAAAACTGGCCCCCATGGTTTCCATACCAGATCTACCAACTGGAAGGCACTGCTAAGCAAGGAACTACTTCTTGGCCTGATTATCTTGTGTATTTTGAAATGGTAGCTAGGTTCAATGGTTGGAACGAGGTCCAAAATCCTACATGGTTGGGCATAAGTTTGTGTGGCATTGCCCAGAGTATTCTAGGTGATTTACACTATACGCTATATAGTTCAATGGCGTATTTAGATGAAATGTTTGGAACTGATGGGAAGTCCGAAATGTTTGAAGCGCTGTTGGAGAAGAAAGTGAGACAGCCAGATGAATCATTGCCCAAACTGGCCCACAATGTCTACAGATTAGTTCAATTGTCTCACCCTGAAGATTCTTTAATCATACAAGAGAAATTGGCCAAGAAATATTTCTTACAAGCAATCCATAATCCGGAATTACGAATGAATGTGATGAAAAATGGATTGGAACACAATGTCCAGTCAACTACACACAGGCTCAGAAGATGGCAGCTATCAATGTGATGTATCATAGGAAACACAAGACACTACATGATGCAGTAAATGATGTAATTCCTTTCGAAATACTAGAAGAAAAGAGTGTCATAAACTAAGAAAATACACTGCATTGATGTAGTAGCACAAGTAGACGTAGAAGAAAGCCCTTCAGCTCTCATAGAGCAGGCTGTGAAAAATGCACTGCAAGAAAGAGCACATGAAAGACTCACAGCAACTCTCTACCCAAGTCCATAGGAGGATGCAAAATGCAAGTGAGAGTGAGACCTTATCAAGATCAGCAAAGTCAGTCCAATAATACTCGCCCATCGGGATGGACAGGAGAGCAAAAGAGACCTACTGAGTACTATTCCTGCCATCAGGAAGGACATGTGGCTAAAAAATGTCCAAATTTCAGGTAATTCAATTGTAGGCAAAATTTTCCAGGTCAAAATCAGGGAAACTAAATCTTACCAAACTTGACATGAGCCAAGGTTTGGTCAATTCACATGTAAATAATGACATATGCCCAAAGTTAAAGTAGAGTAAGAAATGACAAACATGCTGCTGATGGCTTCTTTGTCAAAGGTCAAGTTAAGACAGAAGTTAAGGTTGGTCTGAACCATGACATATTTTTAAAATGCTAAATTCAAGTTTTCGTGAATTCTAAATTCATTAGTCTGTGTACTTAAAAGTTTAAACTGAAAAATTTTATGTTTTCAATTTTTTTTTTCAAATTTCTGAGCAATCGATAATCAATTATTTGCTTGCAGCGGTGACTGTCTCTTTCATCCAGACCCCAAGAGGCACCAACCAGGCCTAGAGCACCATTGTTACCTATTCCATCATTCAACACTCTTTCCTCCCACCAGCTTCAAAGGCAAACCAGTCTGCACTTCAACACCACTATACCAGTTGTACCTCTTGAGCACCGTCTGCAGGGCGACCAGCCAGGGTTCTAGCCACGGTGGGCGGCGCCGGGCGGTACCGCCCGGTACAGCAATTTTCCGCCCGGCTCGATTGTTCAAATTGGGTGTGCCGCCCGGCACAAATTTTATGCAATATGAACTTAAATTAGGCTGAAAATGTACCAATTCGATCGTATTTCAACTTACAAAGTCGAAGTTTTGCACCATTTTGCAAATCTTAAACAAATAATTAAAGAAATCAGACAGATATTTCTCATTTTCTTCGTACAAATCAGCCGCTGATTGCGATTGAAAGTATAGCTCGTATTGTTACGAGCCCGGATGTGAAATGACGTAGCAGAGAATCCCCTATTTTATTTATTTTTATTTATTTAACCTGACCTGTTACGCATTCGTAGCCATCACATCATAAAACCTCCATCCCATCACGAAGCTTTGAGAACGTCTAGCTCGTATTGTTGGGAGCCCGGATTGAAATTATGGGATAGCGTAGCCTCTAGCCTTCCCCATGGCAACACATGCTCGCGGCAAAATATCGGGTCATGTTAAGCTTACAATAATGATTTTGTAAAAGGTTAACTAAACCATGTTGCAAGCGCGCACGTATTGACCCCGGGATATTGACATTTTTGACAATTATTGTTTGCACTTAATAGTAACAGTGGGCTTTGAAACTGGATTTTAAATTCTGCCGCGAAATTTGAGGATTTTATCATGGCACAACAACGTAAACTTGAAGACTTCTTTGGGGGAAAGCAGAACAGGAGTGAGGAAAGGAGCAATCCTGCCGAACCAAGTGACATTTCCACAGCTGCAGGGCCCAGCAACGCGAGTATGGATAGTGCCAGTGCTAGCGGCTTGTCTGGCGATGTTCAGCCGTGTTCATCATCGGCAAATTCCCTCAGTGATTCAGCAGCTAACGTGGCTAAGAAACAAAGCATGCATCTAAATTTGATTCCAAATGGAAAACTGGACGCCCTTGGTTAATCTATGACATTGCCTCGCAGTCCATGTTCTGCAAATATTGCCAGGATTTCAACAAGTTGCCATTCGGACGTGACAAATGGAATAAAACTGGATGCACTCGAGTTCGGTTAGACAGTATCACTGATCACGAAAAAACAGTTTCACACAAGGACTCTTGTTGGCCTTCAGTTGGAACGTGAGATCTCTCAACATGTGGGTGACATGTTAACAAAACCAAAGGAAATCAGCAAAAACAGCATGATGAAAGCCTTCCAGTGCCTCTACTTCTTAGCCAAAAATAACATTGCCCATACAACAAACTTCGAAAAGTTGCTTGATCTTTTGACTCAGCTTGGACTTGACATTAAAGGTAAAATTTACAGGGGAGATAATGCCACATACACATCTGAAACCTCCATACATGATTTTCTGGTCTGCCTTAGTGAAGTAGTTGAGAATGACATTCTGAAAGACTTGCGTAAAGTTGAATATTACTCGCTCATGTTTGATGAAACAACGGATGTTGCTACAATTGAACAGATGGTCATCCGTGCTCGATATGTTGATTAAAATGGCCAAGTAGTCGCAAAGTTCATGAAAATCCTAGATTGTCTGGCTGTTGATGTTGACAACCTCCGAGATGAATATGGGGAAATTGCTGATGCGAACACTGAACTAGCATTAACTTTAAATGCTGACAAGATACACGATCTTGTTACAAAGTACATAGAGTCCAGTGAATTACCAATTGAAAATTTAGTTGGACTGGGAACTGATGGTGCTGCGGTCATGGTAGGGAAAAACAACGGGTAGTCAAAAAATCATCGATACTCAGATTTTGAAGCAAACTGAAGGTGGTCGTGACAAGATTGTGAAAGCTGTAGGGCAACATTGTGCGGCCCACAAACTTAATCTGGCAGCCTCCAAATCTGCAACACTTTTCCTGCTATTGTAAGATTTAAGAAAAACTTAAGCAAACTCCACGAATTTTATTCACGGAGTGCTGTCAGAACTTCTGGACTGACTGCTGTACAGCAACTTCTCACTGAAACTTTGGAGGTAGATGGCGATACTGCAATAGGGAAAGTTCAGAATCCAAGTCCTACCAGATGGCTAGCATTGGGAAAATGTGTACTGGGATTTAAAAAAATAATCCCTAGCGTCCTGATGAGCCTAGAGAGAGCTGGTCTGTACCATATGATGAGAAAACCCAATTTTATAGCCATTTTGCTTGGTACTGTGTGATGTTCTACCCACAATTAACAGACTTAGTTGCTTATTCCAGACACAATCAGTAGACTTTGTGCAGATATCATCAAATCAAGAAGCAACGCTGAAGGCACTGGAAAGCAAGATGGAGAAACCATCGTACAATGAAACATTCAAAGAAATGATAGGCAATTTGAAAAGCAAGGGCATCAAGATTGACATGACAGATACAGAATTGGAAGCCGAGTTACTGACCTTTGACAGAAGTATAAAGAAGCCATACATAGCAAAACATTAGTGATAGGTTCCAGCAAACAGAGGTAATGACCGCCTTTACTGTGTTTTCTGACAAATCAAGCTACGTGTCAAACCCAGAGAAAGAAGCACAAGTGAAGAAATCGGCAAGCATGTTAAGTCTTCAGTTCGGCCTAGATCCTGAAGCGGTTAATACGGAAATTGAAGATATGAAACATTATATCAACATTCTACTGCCTCCTCGTCCTCCTGGATCCAGCGAATGCAGCTATGTAGATACCCTGTTACTCCCAGCAGCTAAGGGGTTCCCAAACATGCAAAAGCTTGCAAACATTTACAAAACACTTCCCCCCCATACTGCTGACTACAAGCGGGAGTTTTCCCAAATGAAGTTAGTAAAAACTAGCACAAGGAACAGATTAAAAGAGGAAACTCTGGACTGTCTGCTGCCACTGAACATTAACGGACCCGCTCCAGACAAATTTCCATATGCTGAAGCTGTCAAATTATGGGCACAGAAGAAAGAGAGGAGATACAAAGTTGCACTTGTCTAAATACAGGAATCAGGATTATACAGGTAAGTTTTCTAGATAAAAGTTAATTATGTACTAATACACTCAACAATAATAATAATATAAAGCACTAACACTTTCATTTCATGTAGGTAGTAATTTATTTTATTAACATTCACAGAAACATGCAAAAATAAACTTTGATACAATGTTAATAGTAATACAAGTCTGAAACAAAAAAATAACAATCCCATTGTATTATACAACTATAAATTACTAACATTTTTTATTTCACACATCACATTGAATGTTCACATAATTTCTCACAATGAGTGAAAATATACCAAGGTTTGCTTCATTTGTTTTCCCAAAAAAATGAAAACACGATCGCTGTTGCTGTGCAGAATTATCATAATTTATTTGTAATGACGTAGCGGGGAATACCTTGTGGGATTCCCCTACTAGACTCCACGCACATAGCCCTAACACACCATACAGATTCACAGAATGCTAGCATTGCTTTACTCAGCTGTTGACTGAGTCTAGTAAATCACAGGCCCGGATGAAAATTATGGGATGGCAATGCTGCTTGCCTCTTACGCAGGCATTAACAAGAAAACCTTGATTTTGAAAAGTCTAGCGTGCATGTCAACTATGAATGATTGTGTGAAAGATTAGCAGGTAACTTAGCGCAATGAGACAGCATGTTGTTTTTCTAGAATGTACGTTGTTTCCCCAAACGAAATAAAAATGAGAGAAAAATGACGAAATGGCCGGGATTTGTAAAGTGGAACTAAATGACGATTTTGAGTGTAAGTTTTGACAAATTTACAGGATTTTTAAGAATCTATAACCCCGATAATTATTAATTCTGACAGTGATTTTTATTCACATTGACTGAACATATTATTGTAAGTTGCAACACTTGTAAATATTGCCCGGCGGCCGTGAGAGAACATTTGTGGTGATTGATGTATTTTGATGCACCAAATAGCGTCATTTGAGGGTCATTTTTTCAAAAATCTCTAACATCTGAGGGGGGCACATCCCCCGGCACTTAAATTCTACTAGCTAGAACCCTGCGACCAGCCATCAACTCTGAACTTCGATTTATCGATGAACCTGCGGATGAAGTTTTCAGTGGACAGGGTTACCGGCAGAGCCAACATCAGCCTGCAGGATACCAGTCTGCATCCTGTCAGCCGAAGAGAATTAATGTTTTAAATTTTATTAAATATTAACTTCATATGTACCAATGTACCAGCTCAATAATATTTTATACTAACTTATTGTCAATTTTCACAACTCATATTAATGCATATATAATTACTAGCATGTACTGTGTCTTTACGATCTGGGTTGAACTTAGCCATCCATTTGGCTCCGTTGGTTGCTCCTTGATCGCTGTCATCAATAATCTCGAGCTCTTCCAACATCTCCATCCAGACATTTATCAAGATTTTGTGTCATTTGCCTCTTTTAAGCTTCTGTAAGTTGCTGTTCCACCCGATCGCAAAAGCTACTCATTTCCATTAGTTCACGACTAAAATCAGCATTTGCACCTTCGTAAGATGTCTGTTGCCAAGCAGTAAATTCATCAAGTTTCACCAATGATTCTTCACGACGATCAATGGCCTGTTTGAACTACGCGTGTGCTAATGATCTTCTTTGCATCCACTATCTGTGTATCCCAGGAAGATAACTTCTTTATGTAGCTGACTTGGGCTTCTGCAATTTTATCTTAAGTCACTGTACCCTGTCTTCAAGACACTGCTTGATGTCACCATCATTGCCTAGTAGAGTAGAGGAAGCGTCTTCTTCAGGTGCAACACTTGGGAAAGAGATTATTGTGATGTTATTGGGAAAAAGCATGTCTGCAAGACACTGCTTGATGTCACCATCATTGCATAGTAGAGTAGAGAAAGCGTCTTCTGCAGGTGCGACACTTGGGAAAGAGATTATTGTGATATTATTGGGAAAAAGCATATCATGTCTTCAAGACACTGCTTGATGTCACCATCATTGCGTAGTAGAGTAGAGGAAGCATCTTCTGCAGGTGGGACACTTGGGAAAGTGATCATTGTGATGTTATACACGTGTCACTTGTATGACCCACCCTATGACCCCCGGGGGTGGTGCGTCACTTGTCAAACGTGCGTCGGATTTAACTATACCATGACCCACATGTGCGTCTAAACAATGACGGACACCAGTCGACGCCCCTGATCTCAGTGGAACACCCTGTCAACAAACTCGAGTAGGCTATAGGTCAATATTAAAGTATAGGCCTATCCCCCAATATTGTATAGGCCAGATTAAAAACTGTTATAGGGGGCCTATACCACCGTGATTTTGAGAATACATGCATGGCCTAGTTCAATGGGGCATTTGTTCCGGTCTTTATAATAAATCTTTGGCTCAGCATACATCCACCCGTGACTTTTTTTAAATGCCAGTTGATCATGTTTTTTCTTTTTTCTTATGTATGATGATGCAATCATCGATATTTGCATATTGTTTTTAATTGAAAAAGGCAATGCATCATGCGGCATCTGCCTCGTACAGAACTTTTAATACATTACATGTTTGCACCATGAGTCCTGGCAATAATTGAAGTGGATGGCAAAGAGGTTATCAAAAAGCCAATTCGGGCCAGAACAATAGGAGAGGTGGAAAGAGAAGCAGCCAAAATATGTCCAAGGATTTATCCAAAGTTTATGCCAAGGGATTTGAGGAGTTTTTTGATGAAACAGAACATGACTACGTAGAGAATGATAAAGTTCTCCTCAGATTTGTATCTGCAGCCTCCATTCAGTCTGGATCAAAACTTCAATCTAAAGGTAGTGGGGACCAAGATGAAAGTCCAATATTAGAAGTGGCATTGACGTCTGCTGAAGAGCTGGGTCCATCATTGGTTGGTCAATCCACGTTATCGTTTGCGGGAGGAAAGCTTTCAATCAGTCGCAAAGCTCCTGTCGTCCCAGTACCTGTCATTGATGTCGAGCTGGAAGAAAAAGCCAAGATATTTGGGAAAGACGGAAAAAAGCTTAATAAGTACCGGGTCAAGATTAATGCAGCTGCCATTGGGCTGGTAAAGGAAACCCCAAGCTTGCTCACCAATAGAGGACTTCTCTTGGAAAAGGCAAGGGAGATTGTACGTGACAGCGGATATAGTTACGCACATGAAAAAAAAAAAAAACAGGAGCAAAGCGTTTGGCCATATTAAGCAGAAGAACAGAACGTACTGTAAGGAGTCTGCAAGAGATTAGCGAATGGAAGAAATCACTGCAGAAATAGAAACTTTGGAGACTCAAATTGATTTTTTAGGAAAAGGCAAGGAAAGAGTAGCAAATTCGAATCAGTTCAGACAGGCCGCATCGTTTGAGCAACAGGCTAAGGAATTAAGGCTGAAGTTGAGGAAGCTGAAACTTGAATGCTTAACACAAAATCACCGCAAAAGGTTGAAGCACTGGAGCATTCACACTTCAGGAAATTTATAGCCGAACATAAGAAACGATGTCTTGATGCTGAACTGGCTAAAAAAAATGTCAAAAGAAGCAAAAAACAAGAGACGGAAGTAGTATATTCCTACTGCCCTGAACATTTTGAAGAGAGAACGGTTGCAGAGGTATGCCAGTAAAACACTCCGCATCAACAGAAAAGCTATCAACAAAACTCTGAAACAAAAACAAGGGAGGAAACCAGTCACCATAGGACCATCGACTTGGTTGTAAATTTCTATGAATCCATGGCAAATCCACTACCAGAAAGCATCAACAAAAGACTCTCAAGTATCTCATCAAATGAAGCGACTTTCAATGAATCATCAGGAAGCTTTGAAAAAAAAAACCGGGTACACTTATAATTTCAATTACACTCCTCATAAACAACAGGATAAACAAAACAAGAGACCACGTAGTTGTAACATAACTTGGTTCAATCCCCCTATAGTGACATTGTAGCTACCATATCGGAAATGAATTCTTTAATCTCTTGGATATATAGCTGTATGCCCAACATTCAAATGATATTAATATCTGCCCTGCCCATAATAAATCTTTAATTGTGAAATCAATCAAACAAACTGGCAAAAATAGTAAAAATGATGGTTGCAATTGCAGAGCTATTTGGCAGTGCCCACTAGATGGCAAATGCCTCACTACTGGCATGATTTATCAATCTACTGCCACCCGTCATGACATCATGAACGAGGAAACTTATGTGGGACTGACAGAAAATACATTCAAATCATGCTATGCTGGACTGCTGGTCACATGTTAAAGCACTCAATTAGGCACCACACTCACCATGAGTTAGGTGAATAAACTGCATGCGGGATAAAAATCATGCAGAAAGTGGATTTCTAACTCAAAAATTATTTGTTTTAGAAATTGAAGTAGAAAAAAGATGACAGCCAGTGTTTTAATGCATGAGAAGGAATTCAAGAAATTACGCCAGTAATAAGCTTACCAAAGTTGCACACGACATGCAGAATGAAACTAAACCAACTTTCTGATTATGTTCTTGCAATTTGCATTGCGTGACGCTAGAAAGGTAGGTTTATTCCATTTCTTTTCAGAAATCACAAACTTAGTCTCAGCCTCAAAGCTTAGCCTAGGCTTTCATCAGCCCAATTTCTCTGCCAGTGGTACTGTAAGTTATAGTCTATAACTATGTAGGGATCAATTCTTGAATATATAAATCATTCATCAGGTATGCTTTTTTAAAATATTGGACGAAACGTAACTGAGTTCAATATTTTAAGACTCATAGCAAGACCAATAAATTTGTGTATTTGGTGAAACAAATCATCCCATTTTATCATTATTATGTTTGAAGAATATTTACTTATCTTTAAAATGCATAACAAACTGTAATAAAAATGCATTAGAAATAGGGATATACCAGTTAAAATGCATTCACCCTACGGAAGACATGATCTTAATCTCCCACACAGTGGGTGTAGATTTCAAATGGAGTCACCCATTCAGGTAACCCCATTTGAAATTCACACTCCCTGTATGGAAGATGAAGGTCATGTCCTCCATAGGGGAGTATGAATTTCAACTGAAATAGCCTCCTGGAAGTTGGTATGTCACAAATGACCCTGTGACTTTAGACGTTTTGAACTTGCATATTAACCTTTTTGAATTGAAATTTTTTTAATCAACTCTGAGGAAGATGTTGTCATTATTTCTCATTAACAAATTATAATTTTGCTAAGAAAGCAAAAGAACATTACAGATACTATTCTCACACTCATACCTGGGACGAATATACCATATAGTGATAGGAAACATGCACACACACTATTTTGTTGGTCATCCGTGCCCCGCTTCACTTTAACAAAATAAAGACTACTATATTTCATACAAACTAAATTTAAAATCACAAATTCTAAGCTGACATTGCACTGTGATGTGTCAAAGTAAATAAAAAATTAATTGGTTGAGTGAATATCACCAAGCATTTTATTTTAATTTGTAGACTTTCACATCAAACTTGGTAAGACTGCATGATAATTATATTGAGCAAATAAATATATCACTGCTAGCTTGATCTGTAAAAATGTAGTTTGAGCACAAAATCTTCATACACAGGTCGTAGCACACATAACTGGACTTTCTTAACATGCTTAACAGGGAACTTCATATCCCTATATATGGTATATTCATCACAGCTCATACTGCTCTTTATCATATACAATATAGTGACAAACTGTACGATAATACAATTAAAGAAAACACGTTTTTAAATGCATGGACATTTTGATGCTCCTGTCGCAAATAAAGGCATTTCTAACAAATGGACGGAAGATCAATTTACTGCAGGACGGATCAGATTTCTTTGGATAATTTTTTGATGAGATCAGCAAATATATTAACTGATATATACTCTGTTCAGTACCAAATTGGTGAGCTTTATTACATTTTGATTTGAAATATGATGACACAGGTCCAACTGATGCAAGTGCATATGCAGCAACAAAGGGTGTGCATGAGGTATAACATGTTATTATGTACCCTTGTGTTTACTTGTGAGTATTTAATTCACAACTTATTGGGACAGCTCAGAGCATATATCATCAAATGGAAGCAATTTTTACATGGAATGTTTAAATAAATAAAATAATACCAAATATACATAATAAAATCATTGTTAATACATTGCACATATCTCCTACCTTTACCTTCTTTCTTCCTGGCTTCAAGCATACACAATGAGGTTTCCTGCTTTAGACACTTCAAATTTGGAAGTCATTACATAGGTAGAGGTTCATATCTTTGGATAACTGATTAAGTACTTTTACTGCATGCACATGAATCACTTTTACCCATCCATATCTGTATGTATGGTCTCCTATAACACTCCAAGATTCCTATTGTTGCTACCCCCAGAGGTACACTGTTGCCCAGCTTCTTTGTGGCTACTCTATAGAGAACCAGTGCAGCACCAGTTCAGTTGCAGTGTGTGTACTGTACGTGTGATTCCAATGTGTCTATTCTAGAGTACCCACACATCTACTTTGAAGTACCAATGAAGTAGCTGCATGGCAGTGTACCTCTGGGGGCAGCAGCAATAATAATCTGGTAGTGTATGTACAATTGTAATGATATTGGAAATTCGCCATAGTGGATTATCATGCATGGGGACTGAAGCTGTGCACCTCCAGCTTTTTTGATGAAGGAAATCATACAAAAATCTGCATCTTTTTAAATAAATCATGAATGCTGAAGATTATACATTATAGAGATAAGTGTGTGCATGATCAGCACAACACATTATATGCATATTGCAAAACAAGTGCACACTTACAAATGCTAATTTGCTGGAGGTACACTATAACGAATTGTCCTCTCCATGAACGACACACAAAACATGGCAGAGTCCACATTCTCCTAGTCTAATCGCTTTGGTTTGGTCAATCTTCTTGCATCAAATATGCAAGTCCCTGAATCAAGTATGGTTGGAATGTATTGCAAATTGCACAGATGTAAACTCCAGGGCCTAGATTTTGTCTTGGTTTGCAAGAATCAAAATCCATCATAGTTGCTGCACTTACCCTATGATACAATGATTTTGAAGTTGATTCTCGCAACCGAATCTTACCAGAATCATTATGAGAATCGATTCTGTGATTCTCGTCGAAATCTAGGCCCATAACTCTAAATGTACATGTATTATCTTTATAATACATTATGGTTTACTGTCATTTGTATCTGACCTCCTTATTTTGTTCACAGAACAAATGCAGCTATCTGAAATCTTTCAACAATTCTTCATGCATTTCCAACTAGTGGTAGCATATGACACAGAAATGCATTGAATAATATATAACATTTCCACAGTTGTAATGACATAGAAATAGCGCCAAAAAGCAAGAAAGCCCAGAAACAGCCATCTCGTTGCAATGCATATTCTTTGCAATTTGATCAGCTCATTTCATGGCCTTTTATGCGCTCATCTTTTAAATGTTCAACAAAATCATCAAAATGATTTGAACAAATATTTAGTTGCAGCTTCAACTCACACACATAGTACATGTCTGGTAGAGGTTGCTGTTAGGTCGCCAACACAAACCTACTAGCTGTAGTACTATTCACATCTTGCCATCTATGACATCAATCTAATTCTGGTAGTGTTCCCTGTACAACCTGTCTTATTCTATCTGCATCTGCCTTTAACTTCTCATTCTTGGGGTCTAGCTTGAGAGCTGCTTCATAATCTTGTAAACCTAAGGGAAGTAAAATATATAATGATCATTTTAGATGTTTTATTCCAGAACAGTCTTGTTAACCTACACATACATTTGACTTGCTGAAAGTGCCTTGTGGACTGAATATCATAATCAGATCACTTCCTACGAACCGTGCCGCTAGCATGACGGAAGAGCATTGTTGGAACATTTCCAAAAAACATGATCCTTTGCTGCTGTGCTTGGTTTTAACTGCTTGAAAAAAAACACCAGATTTTGCACATTCAGTTCGCACTACTCCCCTATTTATCTTTTTTTTTTTAAATGAAATCTGGTAAAACCAAGCTAGTTGGCATGTATGTGTTAGCAGAGAACAAATAGGGTATTTACGATTCAATTGTACATGTTTCATTCTATTGTGTCTTACTCACCTTCTGCATATAATTCAAGTTCACAAAATGCTGTGCCTCTCCTTATATGACATCTGACCCTTGACATTGCATTAGCTGGAACTGGTGGGGTTAAAAGTTCAAGAGCCTGGCAACAAAATGAGATATTAAAGATTGAAAATTACTTTCATTTTGACAAATCACAAATCAAGATAAGCATGATTTGATCAAATCTTGACCTTTGTTGACAGCATTAGGTTATTCCAGTTGAAATCCATACACCCCTTATGGAAGACATCATCTTAATCTGTCACACAGGGAGTGTGAATTGCAAATGGAGTTACCTCAATGGGTGACTCCATTTTAAATCTATGACCTCTGTGGAAGATGTAGATCATGTCTTTTATAGGAGTTTATAGATTTCGAATGAATAGCCAATTTTACAGCGAGATAGGAAATTGGTTCTTTTTAGATAAAATTACACATCAACAGGCTGTACATTGTATATCCAGAAATCTATCAAGCTCAAGAATAACTCTACGCCTGACATCAAAGAGTTTAACAGATCAGTTCTTTATGGTAACAATCAATATTGGGCTATTCCAGTTGAATTCCATACACCACCTATGTTAGACATGATTTTAATCTTCCACACAGGGAGAGTGGATTTCAAATGGGATTATCTAAATGGGTGGCTCTACACCCTCTGTATGAGAAATTATAGTGATTTCTTCCATAGGTGTGTATGGCTTCCACTTGGAATAGCCCATTGCTTTATCAACTGTCACTTACTAATTTGGAGTTATACACAATTTGAGTGATACACACAAACTAACTCTAATGAAATAAAGTCAAAATTTCACTTTATATAGCTTGCTTTCATTTATTCTCACACAAAGTAGAAGTATTTCTCTGTCCGTAAATTGTACCTTTGAACCGTCCTCTATACATTTCATAAAGTTGCGAAGTTTAAGATGACAAGCTGCTCGATTTGAATAGACACTGAGAAGGAAAATGTTAAGGAACTTGCACGGATAAATGTTTATAGTCCTGATGATCTCAAAAAAAGAACTGCACTACTTTTTTAATAACAAATATATTGCTGTTTTGCTGCATGAAACATATCTCCTTATCCAGGCCTTTGTTGAACTTGATCTTACTGGGTATATAAGTCCATATTCGATCAATGGGCTATCTAACATCCCAGCAAATAAAAAAACATTTTTGTAACATTGCAAAAGGGAGCAGAAGAAAATGTTTGAGGTAGGTCATACGGATACTACAAAACTTGAAATAGAAACACTTATAAATTAAAAATGCTGGTGAGAGAATTTTCTAAATTTATTAGCTTTTCATGAGACACATTGTTGATATAAAATTAGATCGATTGAGCCCATATTTATTGGTCTCGCTATGAGTTTTTAAAAATATTGGATGAGACGTAGTCAAGTCCAATATTTTAAAACTCATAACGAGACCAATAAATATTGGGCGTTAAGCATCCAATTTTATCATTATTATGTTCGGGATCCAATATAATCACACACTTGGATTCATCAAAACATAATAATGGTTAAAATTGGACCTTTCAATTAGCTCCAAACGTAGAGAAGGAGAACCAGGACTCGACCGCCATCTTGATACAGGCATGGAGCAAAAATGTGCTTGAGGCAATTGTTGTCATGCAAGCGCGACATGGATGATGGGCACATTTGAGAGTCGTACTTGATCTTTCAGATGGACGCAGAAATGTTTTCGTTCTCCGCACACTGTCCGCAAGGACCCGAATACCCCCGATTTTCTCATTCTCTAATTCTGTGATAAAGCCAAATAAGTTCAATGAAAGGATACGATGGAAGTTTGCCATTGAGTCTAGCAGCCATGTTGTATGCATTGACAGCAGCCAAGAAATTCCCTGATTTGAAGAATCCACTGAAATATAAAAAATACAAGATTCATTATACATTACTCTGGAAATTTTGCATTTGTAGTATTATGTGTATATTCAATTTTATCCCCCAAAACTCAATTCACTTAATTTTTACTTCAAAACATTTGATTTTGGCCATTGCAATCTAAGTGTTTTCTGGGACCATTTCTCAGAATTTGCACAGAATAGATATAATTTTTGCACAGGTAGATATTTGCTAAACATAGGAAAGCTTATTCTAAATACACTCGGCTTTGTTCTGATGTGCTGCATCGAGTGCCCAGCTGTCAACAAAGCTCAACGTATGTGATATCACAGATCCCCGTATGTGAAATCACTGACCCGTCTTTGAAATCAGAGACGTCTGTGAATTACAAGTGCACCCGAACTGATATGCTGACCATTTAAAATCCACATTACCCCTGCGGAAGATTTTGAAAATATCTTCCACAGAGGGAGTATGAGTTTCAAATAGAATAGACAGTTGGGTAACTTCCATTTGAAATACTCACTCCAGTTGTGGAAGATATAGGTAAAGCTATAATACAGAGGAGTATGGGTTTCAAATTGATTAACCCAGACTAATTATATGTGACAAACATACTCCCCCTGTGGAGGATATTTCCAAAATCTTCCACAGGGGTAGTGTGGATTTTAAATGGAATAGCCCAATTGTTATGTTACTCACTCTCCCTTTTCCTTGAGCCATTGTGGGTTCTTTTCCTCCTCAGTCAAATCAGGATCATCTATATCCACTGGTTTCCTGGCTTCTGCTTGCTTTCTTAGCCACTGCAAAGACAAGCAATAAATCACTTATTGATTCAACTAAAAATGTGTTGCTTGCCTGCATAGTATGTTCACAACCGGTGACCGACTGACCGAAAGGCAAGTGGGATAGTAGAAGTCATATTTTTCTAGTTTTAGCCATTTATCTAAGTCACCTCAGTGTACTTTTTGATATTCATTTAAGGATTCAATCATGTTTCACCGTTATTCATCACCGATTAACAATGATGCGTCCGCATGATTTACTTCGAGAGGGCAGCTAGTGACGTAAAACAAGTAGACTTGCCAGACGTGAGTTGTTAATCGGTGATGAACAATGGTGAAACATGATTGAATTCCTTTCAACAACAAAAACAAGTTAAAGATCGTCTAATTTGCATGATTCTTTCATTCTGAATGTCCATTTGTTATTGACTCAACCTGACAAGAAGATCTGTGATTTCTCTGATTTCTCAGCAAAAGAATAGAGCTGCTACTTCCAAACTAAGAGAGTGTTTATGCATAAGTTCCAGGCATGACAAATTTTACGCCCTCACGCGTAACATGTTCTCGTATATGCTACTGGACTGTGGATTCATCACCGATTAACAATGCTCCTGTACAAAGGTATAGGAAGAGACGTTGAAACAATGATCTTATAGGAGATCAATCAAGGAAGCATATAATTGCATAATATTTCAAAATGTTTTGGGTTCTTGATGTAAGGCCCATAATATATCAACACAAAAGTGTTAGGCATTTTGTCCATCCCGAAAAACATTTCCCTGACTGATGCATACAACACTGCTTACCTCTTCCTCTTCTGCTGCCTTAGACTCTCTCATAGGTGTGGGGAAGACACGTGGGGTAAAGGTCACTGCAATGTTGCCTCTTAACCTTGGAGCTGGGGGTAAATCGTCCTCATTCCTCTGTGTCGACACTGTAGCTACAGATGAAGATTTTGAAACACAAAATTCAGTTAAATATCCACACCAGAAAATCAGCAATTCAGAACATTACACCTCAGTTGGATCTTCAATTCTACGGAAATAGGCAAACAACAAAAATCTTACTTTAATCCATTAGGTTGTAGAATATGTTAAGTATGTGAACCCAAGACAACTTGAGAAAATTCAGTATAACTATGAATTTTTCATCACTTTTCAAGTTAATTCTCAAGTTACTGTGGAGACTGGGTACACTTCCAAGTATAAAAACACAAACTTATGACAGATACTGTAAGATCTTACACAATTTGACTTATAACAAATTTACGAAGTTAAAAAGCATACTTTTTACCATGAAAAAAAGTTTTAAAACATATCTGATGCGAGTTATATTGGATAACCTTGTACCAAGATGGAGCAAAATCATTAACACTTCATTTACAGGCAAGTTTATCACCTTCATTCTTTGCTTATTTTCAATTCTAAGAAAACTTTCTCAATACAATTGCTATAAAATACTTCATCTATAAAATACCTACAGGTGCCAGACTGTGAATTTTTAACCTCCGGCAAATCACCATCATCATTGTTGAAGATGCAACTTGGATCTGTAAGAACAAAGTAAAATTTTCATAACATCAATCACTATCAGGGTGTTAGCTAGCCACCTGTCATTTTGGAGAGGCAGTTTACTCCTAGGACAGACAGAATTAATGCCTGTAACATATACTAAATTCTGAATATAATACTTGAAAAAGCTCTTTGAACCAAAACAAGACCAGACAAATAAATCAAAGCTATAGCAATAGCTATTTGAACTGACTGAACCCCTACAAGGGGCAGACGTCTGGTTTTTGTCTTCAAGGTCAAATTTTGGACAGGCAGTTTTGGTGAAAATTGGAAGGGGTTTGTCCTTCACTCTTCCTATGAATATTGCTTAATTTTCAACTTAAAATGTAGTGTCAAAACTAATCTGCAAATTTTTGTTGGAGCAGCTTACAAATGACCTGGTGACCTCTGGGTAAATTTGAGCAGGTGCGATCACAGAGGAGTAAGATAAGACAGAGTGCGTACCACCAGTCAAAGTCCCCGTGTATTGTATGGTACCAGTTCTCGCATATTCATGAAGGCCGATTGTTCGATCGTGCTGTGTCAAACAATCACGCCAGCGCTGCGTGTGCATTGCGTTGCGTGCTTTCGCGATGACGCGATAGACCATGAAAATCTGTGTAATTGCGTAGCAGTCTCGCCTGTCGCATTTCATGGAACAATCGGCCCTCATTATCGGATGAGGCGGAGACTTTGACTGGTGGTACGCGCTCTGTCTTATCTTACTCCTCTGTGGGTGTGATACTCATGTCAGAATGAACCACATTATGTGACACATTACATGGTATTATGCCAGAGGAGATATCTTACCCTTCCCAGAATCCTTTGCAACATGATATATCACCTCATTTCATCCAATGACACTTTCATAACTTTGAACAGGTTCCTTTTTTCTTTTAGAGAATTGGTCGATAGTCAAGTATAAACACATTTTGAAAGATCTGGAGGTGCTTTGTTCAGCAAGGTACATTTCGTCGCTATTGACGCATGTTGCACTAGATAGCAAATCAGCATATGAAAACCGAAAATGGGATAAATGCATTATGGGAAGTGTAAGATATCTTCTCTGGGCTAATGCTAGGTGGTAACAGGGCCACAGGAAGGGTCTGTTACAATCCATTGAAATTCATGCTCTAACATCTTCCACAGGGGTAGTGTGAATTTTAAATGGAACAGCCCATTAGCAAGGTAACTAAGAATACAACAATTTGAAACTTGTATTAAATCACCCATGACTTGATACCTTTTGGTGGTTGTGTTACATCGGCAGTTGTCGCTTGCTGCTCATTTAACTTGGATTCATTCCAGTTCTCTAAATCTTCAGTTGCCTTCCTTCTTTCTGCTTCTTTTGTTTCTTCTATTCTTCTTTTTTCTTCTCCTTCAATCTGACAACAGAAAAATTTAGATTTTCTATAGCAACATGTAATGCAACAACATGTATAGAAAAATTATTGGAAAGCAAATTTTACAAGCCTGCTGCAGTGCCTGGCAATCAATCTATTAAATGACTGTATGGGGCTTCTCCATTTCCAAACTGACTTATGCTGGTTTCATACTTTCCTGCCATTTGCTGGATATTGCTGATTTGATGATGATTTTGCTTCACTGTGCAGTTCCACCAGAAACACTAGTGGTGACCAGTGGCAAGTCGATATATTGATCATTCCACCGCTTTGCCCAAAGTGGCAGATCGCTAGAAGTTGAATTCAAGTCAACTCGGTATTGGCGCTGCTCTGATGTATGAGAACAGGAAATAATTTTTGGCAGTGCTGAGCAGTAACATTGGCTTTCATAGCCATGCCGCTGCCTCAGCTCCATGATAAAGTGGCAAGCGGCAGAAAGTACATGTATGAAACCAGTAAAAGACCTTATTATTTCATTTGGTTAAAACTAACAATATGCAATTAAAGAAATGAAGATGAAGATGAAGGATGAAGATTTTATACTTGGAAAACTGAATAGACCAGGAAGTACAATCTACAAAAAAGGATTAACAGAAAAAATACAGTGGTTCAAAACAAATTGCAAAGTGGTTCTTGCAGCTAATCTGGCAGCACAAAAAAGACAGCAGATTGACACAGAAAGCTATACTAAGTTAATTAATAGATCAGTTGAAGAATTTTCTGGTGAAAATTTCATTTGCTGTGAAAATGCTTTTCTCTTATCCCATGATTTTTTTTTTTATTTCTTCAAAAAATAAACACAACACAAAAAGAAAGTCCTCACTCCAATGAGCCATCATAAATCTAATCCTGACCATGTGATAACAATTTGATTGATACGGTTGTATGCAGAAGCTCTAAATTGCGTTTGACATTTGATGTGTTTTCAAAAGTTGCAAATCAAAAGAATCAAGAGAAACTGAGAGGCATGGTCAAGCTTGCTTGCCCGTTATGAGCCTAAGCATGTCGACTATCTAAAGTACCCTGTACAGAGCGCGGTTTATTCAATGTTAATTTGAGATGCATGATTAACCCAACAAGGGATAGATCGTCTTGGCTGGTGCGATCGATATCGATCGTTTTGGGTCATGATAAGCTTTGCAATTTATCTCTGCATGCTCCTGTTAATTTGCAACTTTTGAAAATGTCAACAATTTCATTTATTGGTATAAATTTTTGTAAATTTACAGCTTTTGGAAGCAAATTGGGTATCAAATTGAAACAAACAAGTTTATGCACACACAACAGTATAGTATCACAGTCAATGCATTTTAAAAGTAGCATGAGTGCGATCAGCAGATAGAGCTCACCTGTAAATCACTTTACCGAGTCGCGATTTATAAGCGCACCTTGTTTCCAAGCAGTGCACTTACTGTAAAAATGTTGCTTTATGCCATAAAAGTTCGTCCATTTTAGCCAAAGTGCAGAATTCAGCAGCATTGCAAGCTTTAATGGACGAGTGGAAAAGTCATACTTTACTAAATAAAAAATGACATTTCATTTCAAATGAGTTCAAGTTTAGGCCAAATATCATTATATTTATCGAATTACTGTAATATTTTGGCTATAAAACATAATTCAAGGTCAAATTTTGGTCACTTTTTCTTCGACTCACGCCGGCAGTTCAGTGAGTCTTGTTTATATTTAAACTGACCTAATCTGAACAACAGAGGGCAGGCATCATTTTGGATTTTTTTTTTTTTTTGCATTTTCGTATTTTCGGGCGTTTTTAAAGCTTCTTGTGCCATTTTTCGGGGGAAATCTCGCTTTTCAAAATTTAGGATCTCGTTTTTTACTTCAAAAAATTGCGTTTTTTGCCGGCCTAGTTATAATTTTTTGTTGAACATGGTATATTTTTTCTGACTTTGCTGGAAGCTTATTTCAAGTGGTCATGGTGGATTTTACTGCGGAGGATCCAGTTTTTCAACGGAGACAGACAATATGCACGAGGTGTTTCTTACCAAAATTTACAAAAATTTCACCGATCCCACGCATTTACGATTCGTCAGTTCTGTGCACGTGATGTCATGCAGTGGGTGCGTGGGGCAGTACTGGGAAATTTGCATAAAATGCTTCTTATCTGAATATCAAGTGCAATAATTCAAATAGCCCACCTTACCGAGTGCAAATGATAGCACACCTAAAATCCTTATCGAGTGCAATTAACAGCACACATGTAGCTCGCCTGACTATTTCCAGGAGTGCGATTTGTAGCACACCTGCTTTTTTCAAAATTCACTGATTGGTATCAATTAAATTGTCGTAATATGATCAGGTTTAGACTTATGACAGGTCATTGGAGTGAGGACTTTCTTTTTGTGTTGTGTTTATGACAATAATACCTTCATTTGTTGTTGCAGGGTATATCTTTCTTGTTCTCTCTTAGCTTTGGCCTTTTCTTCTTGTTCCCTTTTAGCTCTTTTGTGTGCAACTTCAATGGCTTGCTGTCTTTTGCTTTTCATCAGCTCTTTATCATCTGTCATAGAATTCAAAATAAAAACAATAACCAATTAACGTCGCTTCCATGGAAACCAGTCATAATGTATGGATTTGGCTATTCCAGTTAAAATCCACACCCTTATAGCCATGAGTGTGAATTTCAAATTAAGTTTAATAAAATAGGTGACTTGATTTGAAATCTATTTCAAAATGTTTTGTAGGAAAATGCACTACAACAACATGTTGTCAAAATTTTATTGCAAACATTTATTGCAAAATATTTTTTGTCAACACTTTTGAATGTTTTGCATGAAGTTAGTTTTCAAAAATATTTTTGAATGTCATTTAAATATTCTGAACACTTTATATAACCAGGGGTCTATTTCACTAAACCTTTAACCCTTCGTAACTCAAGTAACCGTTCGTAAAGTTACGAATACCCAATACTAGACGTAACTTTACGAAGGGTCCCTGTAGTAAATCCCTATTACTTACGAAGGGTATACCGTTCGTAAGTAAGTTTAGTGAAATGGAACTTACGACTCGTCGTAAGTTACGAGTGATTTTCGAGACTTACGAAGCTTCGTAAAGTTTAGTGAAATGGACCCCTGGCATTTAAACATCATGTTCAGGCAACCTTTTCTAACCTTTTGCAAATAATGTTGGGAACAGGCTTATCCGCTTATTGATTGCATCAACTGTTCACAAACCTTCTTCGAATCCCTGCATGAGCTATTCCAGTTGAAATCCATGCACTTCTTAATCTTCCACACAGGGAGTGTGAATTTCAAATGGAATTACCTGAATATGTGGCTCCATTTGAAATCTTCACCCCCTGTGTCAAAGATTCAGGTAATGTTTTCCATATAGGGTATAAGGATTTCAACTGGATATATAGCCTATTACATTTACCTGATTGTGTTGAAGTTAACCTTGACCACACACCAGGTTCTTTCTTATGTAATGAGAAAACAACTGCTCCTCCCCCAACTTGAGCTGTGCTTTTAGCATCATCTACTGTTTGGTATAAGACAACTTCAAACAAATATGGTGGATAGTTTACCTGAGATAAGCACACACACAAAAAAAATATGCATAACAATGTGTATGTACGATGTTCAATGTGAATAATAATAAATAAAAAATGCATTTAGGCTATATTAATTTTTAAATTGTTTGTCTCAAAGCTCAACAGTCTTTAAAACCTAATGCGGAATGTGGGTGTTTTTTAAATATTTTTTCAAATAAATTATATAAAATTGTGAAATTATGCTTGTCAAGGTGGCTGTTATGCATTTTGATACTGTGATGTACAACGCGCTGTATGACTGTTTAAAGAAATAAATCACATACAGCCAATATCTTGAGTTGTGTTGTCTTTTATTTTCAAGTTGTTCTTTCAAAACATGTGTTTTTAAAACAAAGCAAGTACCGCGGTAGCCAAAACTGTTGAATTCTGCACCTGATTCTGCTTTCTGCATTAACTAAGACGGCTAATTCTGCAATTTTGGCGTTAGTGATGCGTGGTTTCATACAGGAAAATATTTCCACAACAATGTCTTTTAATATAATGATTGGCTTTTGTTGGTTTGATGTAAAAACCATCCAGTGCAGCTGTGCAGGTCTTCTCGGAGCTCGACCATGGGTTTCAACCCCGAATATCTTCACTTTCAGGATACGACTCTCCATGCTGAACAACTCAAATCAATATCAGTACACTCTAACGCTACATACTGCTATGATCACAATGCTATTGCTAGGACAGCAAAGATGTCTACATGTAGTCTATTTTGTACAGGGCTGCCAACTTCGAAAAAACACATTCCGGTATTTTCAAACCTCAAAATAAGTATTTTCCATACAAATTATTACAAAATCAGTATTTTGAAAATCTTGTATGGTTCTCAAGATATAGCAATATATTAAGTATGGTTCTCAAGATTATTTGCTCAAAACAATAAATACAATAAAGAAAGTTGAAAGTGATTATTACCGTACTGATGCGAGTATAGTCCCACCTTCGACAGGGGTGGAATTTCGTAAAGTGCCACAGGAGTCCAAGTGGATTCTCGCAAGAGAATTTTCCGAGAGTCCATGGATTCCCGTAAATGGATTCTCGTTGTACAATCTTGCGGGAGTCCAAAAGGTATAATATGTAGGCCTACGTAAAATGCATTCAAACAAACAAACTAACAAATAAACTAACAAAGTTAAGTTTTTAATGTGTCATCATACTCTCACTTCCATGTCATTGCATCTTTGGCGACTTTTCCTTTATATTTTGCAGGCTTTGAGTTTTAAGGTGTTGAACTTAAGCGTAAGTTCGCTGAGCCGATCATTTCCAGCTTGAAGAGTCACATGGACTCTCGTAATAGGACTTTTACGGTAGTCTCTGCGAGAGTCGACTCTCGGACTCCCGCCAAAATTCCATCCCTGCTTCGAGTATAGTCCCACACCCAAACTTTCGAAAAATTTCAGAAATTGGAAAAAAAAAAATTTAATTTAACCCTAACCCGCCTGAATACTACAAAATACTACTTGGTATATGCGCTGTTCGTGCATGCATCCCACGTGGTGTGATGACGCAATCGCCCTAAGTGATATATAGGCACGCTTTCGCTGGCCAGCGAAGCCCAAGACCTGTGGCAAAGTGTCGCCGACTGAGTGCTTGGCATGCGAGGTGTCTCGGGTTCGAATCCCACCCAGAGCAAACAACTTCTTTCCTTCTTTTCTCTCTTTATTCTTTCCTTCTTTCCCTTTCCGTCGCCAAAAAGCCCTCAGGGGGTTAGGGTTAGGTTACCACTATCGAAACTCAGTATAGGCTTCCTTAACCCTAACCCGCCTGAATACTACAAAATACTACTTGGTATATGCGCTGTTCGTGCATGCATCCCACGTGGTGTGATGACGCAATCGCCCTAAGTGATATATAGGCACGGTTTCGCTGGCCAGTGAAGCCCAAGACCCGTGGCAAAGTGTCGCCGACCGAGTGCTTGGCATGCGAGGGTCTCGGGTTCGAATCCCACCCAGAGCAAACAACTTCTTTCCTTCTTTTCTCTCTTTATTCTTTCCTTCTTTCCCTTCCCGTCGCCAAAAAGCCCTCAGGGGGTTGGGGTTAGGTTATTTAGTTTTTCGGGTTTGTAGTGTCCCTGGACCTAGACCTAAATGCTAGGATCATTCATGGTTGACCTAAAAAAAAAAATGAATGAAGTTTTGTGTTTTTAATATGAAAATTGATATTTTGTTTTCATGTCATACTCTATTAATGATATAAAAATGCATTGAATTTGATTTTTTTTTTTTTTTTTTGAAATTCTAGTATATAGTTCTAAAGGTGAAAAAGTTCAATTTGGTGACCACTCTCTGGCTAGTAAGGTTTGACGATTGATTCGACTTCTATGGACCATTTAGAAAAAAATAGCCACCATGTCCCTCGCGAAAATCCCGGCATTTTTAAGCTAGAGGCCAAAATCCAAAATGGCCGCCACCATTTTGAAAATTTAAGTTTTGAACCAGAGCACCTATAATCATGCACAAAGACACTTTTTCGGATAAGTCGAGTACAAGGATTCCGATTCTGACATTAGTTTGACATTACGGCATCATTTTCACCCAGAAATCCAAGATGGTGGCCGGCACCATCTTGAAAAATTTAGTTTTGAACAAGAGGACCCAAAACCGTGTACAAAGACACTTTTTTGGATAAGTCGACCACAAGGATTTCAAATTTGACATTACTTTGACATTATGAACTCATATTTACCCAGGTGCTCTGGTTCAAAACTTAAATTTTCAAAATGGTGGCGTGCCATTTTGGATTTTGGCCTCTAGCGAAAAATGCCGGGATTTTCATGAGGGACATGATGGTGGCTAATTTTTTTCTAAATGGTCCATAGAAGTCGAATCAATCGTCAAACCTTACTACATGTAGCCAGAGAGTGGTCACCAAATTGAACTTTTTCACCTAACTATAAATAGTCCCACCCCCCAATTTTGAAAAATGTTCACCCAAAAACGGGGTGTGACTATACTCGAGTCAGTACGGTATTACACTTGGCTATCTTAAGGGGGTACTACACCCCTGGTCAATTTTATGCCTATTTTTGCATTTTTCTCAAAAATTATAGCACATTGGTGACAAGTAAGATATGTATTATAGGGGCAAGAACTACAACTACTGTACTGAAAATTCAGCAACTCAAAGCAAGTAGTTATTGATCAAATATTGGGTTTCCCTCATTTTTGACTGTAACCCCAACTGTTGTCTGTGCTGAAATAAAATTTACAGTAAAGTAGTTGTAGTCCTTGCCCCTGTATACATATCTTACTTGTCCCCCAATGCGCTATAATTTTAAAGAAAAATGCAACTAGAGTCAACAGACGCTGAATACAAGCCGCAATTTGACCCCTATAACTTGACCCCTGGATTACGGATGTGGTCAACTGCTCTTGCACTATGCTTAGGATGTCAAAAGAAATATTCCTGGTGAATTTCAGCTTAATCGGAACTTAAACATGGATTTTGATTTTTTTAAATTTTTGATTGACCTTTTGACCCCCTTAATGACCTTTGACCTCAATGAAAAAAAAACTTATGTACACCGACAAAATGCATTGTTCCAATTTTAACTAAAAAATTCTAACATGTTCAGTTCTTGAGATAAAAATTCTTGAAGTTATTCAGCTAAAAACAGGAAGTGACCCCTTAATGACCTTTGACCCCCAAAATAAAAATACCATGCATACATCAGGGAACACTAATTCATGTATGTTGGTTATATTATTCTGGTCTGTTTACATTTTGAAATAAAAATGTTTTGAACATTTTTGATAATTTTAGTTTTTGACGAAGTAACCCCTTAATGACCTTTGACCCCAAAACTGTAGGCATCCTAAAGACCCTGGCTAATAGCAATGCATGTGTGTTAATGGCGTCTCTCTGCTATGTAATTTGTACAGACAGTGATTTTTGAATATTTTTTACAAATTTTTCAGATTTTGACCGAAATGACCCCTTAATGACCTTTGACCTCAATTCTTTTTAGGAAGTTTTAAGCACTGCCACATGTTGATTCATATGCATGAGTCACATGATCATTGCATGTAATTTGTGGAAGGAGTAGCATTTTTTTTTTTTTTTTCATTTTTGACCATAAGGTCAAGGTCAAAGGTCACAGTCAGGTCAAAGTCAAATGTAAGGTTTGGCCTAGTCCAGTGGTCATTTGGCTCAAGTATGGTTGAAATCTGTCGAAGCATAAGAGAGCTAGGCGAAACGTGGCAAGTCACATAAAATGTCACGAGTTGCCAGAAGAAATCAACAGGCGCTGAATACAAGCATAATTTGACCCCTATAACTTGACCCCTGGGTTACGGATGGGGTCAACTGCTCTTACATTGTGCTTAGGATGTCATAAGAAATATTCCTGGTGAATTTCAGCTTAATCGGAACTTATACATGGATTTTGATTTTTGAAAATTTTGATTGACCTTTTGACCCCCTTAATGACCTTTGACTTCAATGGAAAAAAAACATTACGTACACCGACAAAATGCATTGTTCCATTTTTAATTTAAAAATTCTACTATGTTTAGTTGTTGAGATAAAAATTCTTAAAATTATTTAGCTAAAAACAGGAAGTGACCCCTTAATGACCTTTGACCCCCACAATAAAAATACCATGCATACATCAGGGAACACTGATTCATGTGTGATGGTTATATTATTCTGGTCTGTTTATCTTTTGTGATAAAATTTTTTTGAACTTTTTTGACAATTTTTGTTTTTGACCGGAAGTAACCCCTTAATGACATTTGACCCCAAAACTGTAGACATCCTAAATACCCTGGCTAATAGCAATGCATGTGTGTTAATGGCGACTCTCTGCTATGTAATTTGTACAGACAGTGATTTTTTGAATATTTTTACAAATTTTTCAGACTTTGACGGAAATGACCCCTTAATGACCTTTGACCTCAATTCTTTTGATAGGTTTTAAGCACTGCCACATGTTGATTCATATGCATGAGTCACATGATCATTGCATGTAATTTGTGGAAGGAGTAGCATTTTTGTGAAATCAACATTTTTGACCATAAGGTCAAGGTCAAAGGTCACAGTCAGGTCAAAGTCAAATGTAAGGTTTGGCCTAGTCCAGTGGTCATTTGGCTCAAGTATGGTTGAAATCTGTCGAAGCATAAGAGAGCTAGGGCGAAACGTGGCAAGTCACGCAAAATGTCACGAGTTGCCAGAAGAAAGAAGAAACTAGAAACCGCCGTTTCATAGAACGGGTACACGCCGACTCTTGAACTTTGACCCTATAACTTGACCCCTGGATCACGGATGGGGTCAACTGCTCGTACATTGTGCTTAGGATGTCATAAGAAATATTCCTGGTGAATTTTAGCTTAATCGGAACTTATACATGGATTTTAATTTTTTTTAAATTTTTGATTAACCTTTTGACCCCCTTAGTGACCTTTGACCTCAAAAAAAAAAAAAAACCTTATGTACACCAACAAAATGCATTGTTCCAATTTTAATTTAAAAATTCTACTATGTTTAGTTGTTGAGATAAAAATTCTTAAAGTTATTTAGCTAAAAACAGGAAGTGACCCCTTAATGACCTTTGACCCCCAAAATAAAAATACCATGCATACATCAGGTAACACTGATTCATGTATAGTGGTTATATTACTCTGGTCTGTTTACATTTTGAGATAAAAATTTTTTGAACATTTTGGTTTTTGACCGGAAGTAACCCCTTAATGACCTTTGACCCCAAAACTGTAGGCATCCTAAAGGCCCTGGCTAGTAGCAATGCATGTGTGCTAATGGCGACTCTCTGCTATGTAATTTGTAAAGACAGTGATTTTTTTGAATATTTTTTAGACTTTTACCGGAAATGACCCCTTAATGACCTTTGACCTCAATTATTTTTGGTAAGTTTTAAGCACTGCCACATGTTGATTCATATGCATGAGTCACATGATCATTGCATGTAATTTGTGGAAGGAGTAGCATTTTTTGTGAAATCACATTTTTGACCATTATAGCTAGGTCAAAGGTCACAGCAAGGTCAAAGTCAAATGGAAGGTTTAGCCTAGCCCAGTGGTCTTTTGGGTCAAGTTTGGTTGAAATCTGTCAATCCCTTGCGGAGCTAGATGCAGTTGATTGGTTGCCAGAAGAAAGAAAGAACTAGATCTGGTTACAGATCTGGACCTAGCCGGTGCCGGAAATGCCAGTCTTAACTTAAAATTTGACCTTTGACCGGCTATTATTGACATCTCACACCATTAATGGTGCATCACTGTAGCATGTAGGGGCTTTATCCGTCTTCCATAGGCTGAGATACAGCTACTTTTCCGTAATTTTACACATTTTTTTGCAAATTTGACGTTTTGACCTCCTTAATGACCTTTGACCCCAATATAAAAAAAACCTCACACACACCGCAAAAATGTATTGTTACAGTTTAAATTAAAAAAATCTACTATGCTTAGTTATGGAGATAAAAATTCTTGAAGTTATTTAGTTTAAAACCGGAAATGACGTGTAAATGACCTTTGACCAAAAAAATAAAAATACTGTGTACACATCGGGTAACACTAATGCATATATGAAGTTTATGCAACTCTGGTCTGTTTACGTTTTGAGATAAAAAAAAATGAACATATTTGATGATTTTTGGTTTTTGACCGGAAGCGACCCCTTAATGACCTTTGACCCCAAAACTGTAGACACCCCAAAGACCCTGGTTGGTAGCAATGCATGTGTGCTAATGACAACACTCTGCTATGTAATTTGTAAAGACAGTGATTTTTTGAATATTTTTAGCTTTCAGACCGGAAATGACCCCCTTAATGACCTTTGACCCAAATTCTGTGAATAATTTATAGGCACTGGATATAGCCGATGCATATGTGCAAGTGACGTCATTGTAGGATGTAACATGTAGGAGAAGAAGCATTTTGAAGATATTTGGTTTTACCGGAAATGACCCCTTAATGACCTTTGACCCCAAATTTGTGAATATCCTATAGACACTGGATATAGCCGATGCATATGTGCAAGTGACGTCATTGTAGGATGTAACATGTAGGAGAAGAAGCATTTTGAAATTTGTTGCCAGAAAGAAGAAAGATCCGATAGCATCACAAGACCTAGCCGGTGTCCCGGCTAGGTAAGAAAGAAACTAGAGCAACTGTGCCCTTTGCAAGGGCACAAGGGAAGTTAGGCGGATGACTGTGATGATCTGATCAAGCAGCAATACTGTGCTGGATAAGATTAATTTTAATAATAATGATTTTTTTAAATTTTCATTAATGGCCGTTTTAATATAGCCTACCTTGATCGTGGAAAGCTGGCATTTTGAAAAATTGACTTTTGACCTTTGCATGACCCCCTTAATGATCTTAAATGAATTTCAAAATATTTAAAACATGTTGAGAATGTCATAAGGATCATTGCATTTAAATTTCAGCTCAATTGGAGCATTTAAAAAAACTTGACCTTTGACCCATTTATGACCCCTTAATGACCTTAAATGAATTTTGAAATATTTTCAAAATGTTTAGAATGTCATAAGGATCATTGCATTTAAATTTCAGCTCAATTGGAGCATTTTAAATAACTTGACCTTTGACCCCTTTATGACCCTTAATGACCTTAAATGAATTTAAAAATATTTTAAAATGTTTAGGATGTCATAAGGATCATTGCATTTAAATTTCAGCTCAATTGAAGCATTTTGAAAAACTTGACCTTTGATCCCTTTATGACCCCTTAATGACCTTAAATAAATTTTTTAATATTTTTAACATGTTTAGAATGTCATAAGGATCATTGCATATAAATTTCAGCTCAATTGGAGTATTTTCGGTTAAGATGACCTTTTTTGACCCCTGTGACCCCTTGGATGACCTCTGACGTTAAACAACCCATAACTTTTGTAGCCAGCTACCCAATACTGCTTGTGACTGAGTTTGGTCGAAATCCGATCAAGGATGTGGAAGTAGTAGCAAATTGTGAGAAAGAAGAAAGAAGAAAGAAAGAGGAAATGGCAAGAAAGAAATAAGTTAGGCTGCCCGCCTAACTTAAGAATTGGAAGAAGACAGAACAAGCCGACGTTCCGTCGTCGGCTTGTAAGAATTGAGAAGAGACAGAACAAGCCGACATCCGTCGTCGGCTTGTAAAAATAGGCACAAATTTTGGCAGGGGTGTAGTACCCCCTTAAGGCCCATGAAAGTCAACTCCGAGTTTATCATCAATCAATCAATCAATCTTTTATTTTTCATCAATCTCATATTAAAAGCATACAATGTAACAGCAGAGGTAAATTAAATTATTGCACATTAACAAGTATTGATGAAGGCAGGTACATCACAAGGCCAAGAGGCCTGAAAACAATGTACCACCTTAATTGTACATTAAATAATCAAAACATTAATTATACACAAAAACATACAAAGAACCCATCTTAAGTTATAAAAATACAAATTATTAAAGCAAACAAATAATTAAGCAGTGTTTGTGTCTAATTGAGTAATTGTGTGATAATAAATTATGGTGAATTGCATATATAGAGTCGGCAAAAAACAATCATCACTTTTTTTTCCAGGTTTATACACATGTCACTTGTATGACCCACCCTAGGACCCCCGGGGGATGTGCGTCATGGTTGGGTCATTTACCAACCAATTAGTGACGCAGGGTACGGTCATTTACTCAATATGTGCGTCACAACATACCCCGAGGGGTGCGTCAGTGTCAGTCACTTTACCTAGGTGCGTCAATGGTTAGGTGCATCAGTGTCAGTCAAAATACCTAAATGGTGAGTCAAATTTGCGTCATGAGGACAGTCATAATCCTTAACATGTGCGTCACAATTTTGACGAGTGGCTCAGTCATTGTCGGCAAATGTCCGTCATTGTTTAGACGCACATGTGGGTCATGGTATAATTAAATCCAACGCACCTTTGTAAAGTGACTCACCACTTCCGGGGGTCATGGGGTGGGTCATACAAGTGACATGTGTATTAGTGAGGTGACTTTTTCATTTTTCATTTACATCAGATTTCATTATTGACCTAAAATGCATGTTGATTTAAAGCCAAACTCATGCATGTGATTTATAAACATGTTTTTATATGGGTAGGGACTAGAAAAGTTAGAAAAGAGCCTGGTTTTGCTTCCAAGTTATGAATTTATATGTTTTACAAACAAAATATATGTATCCAAATTTTGCTCAAACTGGTGAAAACACTGATACTTTGAAAATAATGAATTATTTCGGCATTTTTGAAAAAGTGACGTGGGTATTTTTGGTTTCCAAAAAGTGACGCGGGCGGGGGACGATAAACTCGGAATCGACTTTCACGCGCCAAATGTCAGATTGCATGAATTGTAACCATGGTATTAACGTAAACCTGCAATACCCCTGGCCCTGCAGGGGCAATTTCAGATAGAGTTAAGCCTAAGGAGTGGGTGAACATGACTTGTGACTGCACTGTTTAATTTCATTTTTAAGGCTTTCCCCCCTTGAATCATGCATGCATGCCACTGCCAGTCAATCAGTCATGCATGTACATTTTTGTACGTAAAATAAAATTGAAATCTTGTTCAATATGTACTTTTTTACCTTTAAATATTCATCTGTAGAAAATATATCCGCTTTATTTGGTTTAACCCCTTTCAACGGGACCGTCACATGGACCGTACTTTCTGTCTCATCCCAAGAGTAGTCTTTTACTGTGATAGGCATGATGAAACTCTAAATTTGTTGAAGAAATCACAACGATCAGACAGACAATTTCATCACTTTCCTGCTCTGGTCAAAATTGATACACTCCTCACATGACCAATTCTGGCGAATCACAAAAGTCGTAACAGAGATGAGCCAATCACAGTTCGTGTACTGGATAGATAGGTTCCATTTTGGTTCATGCTCACGTAAGGCACGAAGGAAGCTTACGCTCTGTATAATTCGGCATAGAAGAACGTCATTGAAATACATGTACGCCAGCTCCAAAGTTTAATATTCCGAAGATCTATCTACAAATAAATATGTTGGCCTCTCTGAGGAACTTGCGAACCGCTGAGGTATGTTTGACTACATAATTTATACAAATTTAGTGACATGCAAAATAGCAGAATTCCATGGCATGATTCAGAACATGGAAGTTCTAGTACTTCCATGTTCAGAATGAGAATGCAGTTGAACTTGATGAGTTGTTTGTGTGCGACACAACGCAACACTCAATTCACCTTTTCGGTAAATCCCAACCCCTTGCAGTACACCTGAGAACTTCGTCATTTTAAATCACGCCGTTCTGCGTCGATGCGCACATCGTTTATCGAACATCGTTACTGCGCAATAAAGTGCGCATTGCAAGTCGGCGTGACGTAAAATGATGAATTCTCAGGTGTACTCGCAAAGGGTTATGGGATTTACCGAAACTGATCTGATGGCATGGTCATTCATGGATTGACACAGAATTGACTTGTCATTGACACTGACATGATTGCACTTTGCAGTGTGCTGATCTGAATTTCTCTAGTGGTCGAGGACGAGTCAGAAAAACAGGCAAACAGACACATCATTTATCGGTATGACATTTTCGTTATTGGTGACGCCCTATCTGTGCAGAGCTACTACGGTATGGGTTCCTCGTACTATGGGTGATCGGCGATCATGTGACGCGTAGACAGGCGCAGCCGCAGTGGTGAGGTCTCCTCCCCTGCCTCCTACATCATATATGTACATGTCCTATAGAAAAATTATCAAATTCGTGGACATCGTGCATGCGTGGAACATACTCTTTGCGTGGCTGTGCGTAGTAAGCAGTTATGCGCAGATAGCCTCGCTAATATGGACGCGTGAGAGTAGCGTTATGCAGCGCGTGTAGTTAGCATGATTAGTCGCGGAGTAACAAGCGTAGTTGAATGTTCCACGATGTCCACGAATTTGATAATTTTTCTATAGTAGTAGTTATACGCGCCGATAGCCCAACACATCAATGGCCCTAGCCTAGTGCCGTACTATAGTAATACGCTGCCTTTCGTATTCGGCGAGGAGGACAGAGTCCTCGTTTGTTTACAAACAGCAGGAACAGAGGTAGACAAGGCCTGTCAAAACTGTTCCGCTTGTCCAAATACTCAAGTATCAAGGAGGATGGTCCACAATAGATTGATTCACGCAACATGAATAGGGGATTAAAAAACTATGATTATGAAGTAGGACCATGTGCTTCTTTTGGCCAATTTGGCATCAATCAAGATTTCGATTTTGAACGGAAACAGTTCAGACCCAGAACACGATCATGTCATAAATTAATATTTTGTTTTGGGTCTGATTATTCGGACTAGCCCTAGCCCTATTTTGTATTGGCTCCTTCCTCACCATATAGAGTCATGACTTCCGTACTATTGCAAAAAGCGGGGCACCCGTGGAGGTACATGTAGCCTGAGGTACTCCGTCATTATCACTACGATTTCCACTGTCCTTCTCCGTTTGAAGGTCTGAGATGTCTACCTTTCCAGGGTACACATAAAATACCACTTTTTCTCATAAATACCACTTCCTACCATTCCTCACGTGAAGATAAGACTTATTAAACAAAACATATTTGGTGCATTTTCGTAAATTTTGAGCACATTTGAGGATGTAGAAGACCAGACTTTTGACAGTTATCGTCGCCATGTTTTGAATTCTTTCTATAGATGCCGTCAGTGTGACGTCATCTCCACGACATGAGTTCAGGGTGCCCGAGTTTTTTTTTTTTTTTGGTTTTGTAGTGTCCCAGGACCTGAGACCTAATGCTAGGATCATTCATGGTTGACCTAAAAAAAAAATGCATGATAGTTTGTGTTTTTAATATGAAAATTTGTATTCAAAATGCATTCAAATTCAATGCATTTTCAAGGGTGTCTGGCTATTCAACCAGGGTATTAAAAGAAGGACGATTTTCCAGATCAAGATGTTTAGAATAATTTTTGCTAATTAAGCCAAAGAAACTTTACCCTAACCCTCCAATTGGAAATTGTCCTGGCCACAACATGTAACCTTAATTTTAGGCTAAAATAATGTACAATTGAAAAAAATGCGCACTTTGCGTACAATTTTCACAGTAACACAGGACCAAAATGTTGCCCACATGGATTTTCTTTCTTTGCTCCCTCAGAAAACTGACCCTGATAAAGTGAAATGCCAGTGCTACTGAAATACTGAACATAAATATTTGGATCATAAAAATGATAAAATTGAATGCTTTACGCCTAATATTGGTCTCACCATGGAATCGACTACGTATGTCTCGTCCAATATGCGTCTCGTCCAACAGTAATTTAAAACTCATATCTACCAATAAATATGGGCTCAATCGATTCAATTTTATATCAAACTTGGGCCATACAGTAACTTCATTATGCATGGGAACTTTTATGTACAGTATTGGTGGTGTTCAAGGTCACACTAAGGTCAAAGGTCATTTTGTGGCAGCAGGTCAAATTCAAACATGAAAAGAAATGTGACCCTATTTATATAGATATTTTTATCACACTTTACACATGAAGTTCAGAGTTAAGACACAGTTCAAGTATTTCAACATTTAATGACATAAATTATTTCATTTTGTTTTTACATCTTTTGCATATGTCTTCAGTTCATTGAAGACGGTGTATGTGTTTGGTTTCACATATAATTATTCACATTCTAAACATATATTTTTGCTGTAAAGAGAATGAGATTATAATACAGACTGTAAACGAATTAAGGTACCAGTAGTTATGTTAACCCCCATGTATCTTTTACAAATAATTATGTCAAAATTAAAACAAGCAGCCAGTACCTGTACCCATTAACTCTGATTTAGGACCTCAATTGGTGAAATTGGTTGAGGATTTAAAGAAACAGAGATCTAAATCCCAAGGAAGGAATGAAATCAAAAGTTGCACTTCAGAGCAATTTAGCAAACTGCAACTTTTGAATATGTATGCATCTTCCTTGGGTTTTTAGATCATCATGTCTTTATTTCTTGATCAAGAATAGTCTAACGCCTCCATTCCTCCGCGATACGGAAAACGGGAAAAAATCACGGAAATTGGAATTTGAGCACGGAAAATCGAAAATGAAAAATTCTGAAAAAGTAAGCTTAAAATTGACAGAAAAGTAAGAATTTTCTTGAAAACATATTTAAAACTATCCAAAAATTTGCTTTTCTCGCCGTGAATCTTGCTTTTAGTGCTTTTCTCGCTTTTAAAAGATTCATTTCTACCACGAAAATCTATTTCTGTGGCGAAAGGTTGCAGAATTCGACAACCATTGCAACTAAAAAAGCTAAAGTTTGACCTGATTTTCCAGCCTGAATGTACAAAACAGTCCATTTTCTGGCACATTCAAGCAACAACACAAGTAATATTCTTTATTTACTACTCAAACCTTGCAGTATATTGACCTTTTAAGGGGGTACTACACCCCTGGCCAATTTTTTGCCTATTTTTGCATTTTTCTCAAAAATTATAGCACAATGGGGACAAGTAAGATATGTATTATTATGGCAGGGGCAAGGACTACAACTACTGCACTGGAAATTTTATTTCAGCACAGACAACAGTTGTGGAGTTACAGTCAAAAATGAGGAAAACCACTATTTGATCAATAAATCAATAACTACTTGCTTTGAGTTGCTGAATTTTCAGTACAGTAGTTGAAGTCCTTGCCCTATAATATACATATCTTACTTGTCACCAATGTGCTATAATTTTGAGAAAAATGCAAAATAAAAATTGGCCAGGGGTGTAGTACCCCTTAAGCTGATTTATGAGGACAAAATTTGTGTATTTTTGATAGTCCGGTCGGCAATTTCCATGCTTTGTTTTGGCATCACTCAGGGGTATGGAGTCAATGAAATACTGCCCTCACTCAATTTTTTAAACTTTTTTGATTTTCGCCAATTTTTGGGCATAAATCTCGCTTTTTCTCGCATTTTGAAGTTGCCATCTCGCATTTTTTGTCTATTTATTGCTTTTTTTCTCTAAGCCTAGTGATACTGTGATGAAAAACATACCAATGAATTACTTATGTTATACTTCAATGGCAATGTTGAAGGTAAACTTCAGTAAGGTAGGACAAATAACTAACAAGTTCATGTTGTCATTTTGCTTTGTAAGGTGTTTTTATAGGGATTTATGAGTAAAACGGAAAATCACGGAAAATGGCAAAATTGCAAAACGGAATTTTGATTTTGTAAAACGGAGAAATGGAGGCTTTAGAATAGTCTTAAATCCGAGCAAAAGGATTGTAATCTGATCTACTGGACTACATGTAACTTTTTATGAGTGAGTGGCAATATTTCACATCTCATCCTGGATGCATTAAAAAAAAAAGAATTATAACTAAAAGTTCTGAGGTTTTTATTGAAAGCTGGATAAAGTTGTACATTTCAATTACTTTTGCTTCTATTGAACAGCTAGCAATGCATGTTAATTCAATATGTCCAGGCTGGCTCTTCAATAGAAGCAATGTAGTAATTAAAATGTACAACTTTATCCAGCTTCGAATAAAAACCTCAGAACTTTTAGTTAATTTTTTTTAAATAGCAGTTTTTCTCAGGTTCCAACCTTGAATAACAAGAAATTTAGGGTCTATAATGTAAAAAAAAAAAAAAAAAAAAATGAAGCTAGATGGCATAGGCTTTCAAAAGCTGGTTATGCATTTGCAAGAGACATCTATTTTCACAATTAACATTTACTATCATGAGCGACCACATTTTGTAAAATGACCATTTTATCATCAATACAATACACAATAATACAACTGAAATTTATATAGCGCCTAAAACCAAACAATTGTACTAAGGCGCTGATAAACACTTAAACCAAATAAAATTACAGTCCATAGGCAACATTAAACAAATGGCATTTCAAGAGTCTTTTGAAAATGAGAAGAGAGTTTCATTTATGAGTGAGTGGCAATATTGTCTATATAGAAAATGAGAAGAGAGAGTCATCAGTGATGGTCATGACTTCAAAAGTGTCATTATGTCAATGTACATGTCGATCATGCATATACATACATGTATGATAACATGATGATTTCATAGTCAATGTCTGCGAAGCTGCTAGAGCCATGAGAGTTCATCATGGATGTAGACATGTCCGAATTGATGTGGTGGCTACAGTTTTAAATACCAATTTCCCAAACTTGAGAGAGCTTTCAAGATGAAATATATGTTCACTTCCAATAATAAAGCACAATAGCACAGATTGGTAAAAGTCTTTAAAAAAAGTTTATCCTGATTTGAAGAGGAGTACCGCTACTTGTCCCAGATAAAAGTAGATGAAATGTTTGGTCTCATGTGTCACATAACTGCCAAAATTCCTGCCCACAATGCTATGCCATGTTGGGTTGTATTTCTTGTCGAATTCCTTCTTGATATAAGCACCGATGTCCTTCTCAATGTTGAATTTCTCCATTGCTGTAGTTGCGCAGTCAATAGCATCTTGTTGCATTTCTTCGCTCATGTCGGCATTCTTCACAACTGCTTTGCGTTCAGTCATCTTGATTGGTTGGGGGTTTGTATCTGCAATTGAAATATAAAAGCCAGCCAAATTGTAACTTAAATACATAGTCTTGTGTTAAAGGGGGGTAACCCTATCAGTTTAGGATATGGATTGTCTTCAAACTTACATACAATTTCAAATATTGTCCCCTTTATGCATCTATGTGAGAAAACGAGAACATTTTCAGCGTAAAAGTGAATAATTAGCACAATTACTAAGCCAATACGTTGGTACGCATGAATTGCATTGTGGTCCGGCATCCAGAAACAACACTCCCGTCGAGTGCTTCGCCATACCACTACGCTGTACGCTCATCATTCAAAAATATCTCATTCTTTTTATTTTAATTTGACCCTGATACATTTCCTTTTAATTTTGTACATTATCATCACGTACATTTTACACTTATCTTTTATTTTAGGATTTGTTTTAATGAAAAAATGGGTTTTTTTTATAATATTTTTAATTAATTAATTAATTAATTTTATAGTGGGGGACATTTTTTCTCATATTTTTTTTCATATTCCTCGTATCATACTTAACAAGATAAGGTCTTGTTTTGTATTTATTTCATCCCTTATGTATTTCTTTTTTTTTGTTTTAAGCGTTTATCATTATAGTGCCCTCATTATTTCGGACTATTTCCGTTTGTGCGAATTGGCATGGGAGTAAAACGGCTCTTATTCACGGAATCATTTTTTCCTACCCAGAATGTCGAAGGTGGCTACCAGTATAGCCTGTTTGTTTCTTGATTTCTTCGAAAATACATCAAATTGGATTGTCAAATTTCAGGATGGTAATGAGAAAAATATAATCTATTAAATGATACCAAAAACTCATCAACAATGAGAAAAATCGGGGGGATGATGCTGTCGATCGGGTCACAGACCTTTAAACAAAACAAACAGAAAATCAAGGGGAAAATGGTTTCCCAAAATGGTAGGCCTATGTTTTTTGACTAAAGAGCGGCCGTTTTTGTAAAATGGAAAGGTAGCTAAAAATGTTGACATTCTCTAACCAAATGGTCAATTTGATTCAAAAATCAGCCCGCCAAATAAATAGATTAAACATATCCCTGCTGTGTGGGCACCCCAGAACAAAACCCACTTTTTGGTTGTATTTTTGTCCCCCCACATGTAAACATGTGGGGCTTATGTTATCATCCAATTGTTTGCCTATTTCTGTTTGATTGTTTGGCTGTCCGGGCAGAAGCAAAATCCCACTCCTCAGCTCAAACGCAATAGCCGACCAACTTAATACTTGGTATGGTGATAGAATATATATGCAGTATAGTTTTGTGTCATGTTATTTGCATATTCATGAATATTAATGAGCTTATTTGCACATTTTCCCAACATTTTCATGAATTCGCTCTGCAGCTTAAACGCAATAACCGATCAACTTCTATCTTGGTATTGTGATAGTATGGTAGTCTGATGTGCTGTACAGTTTTGTGTTGTGTTATTTGCATATTTATGAATATTAATGAGTTTATTTGCATATTTTGTTTTCATAAAACCACTCTGCAACTTGCATGTAATAACTGATCAACTTCAAACTTGGCATGGTAAAAGTATATAGTGGCCTGATGTGCTGTCATGTTATTTGCATTTAAATTATTTGTATTTGCACACCATTTGTGGGGCCACCTTAATTACGAACCGTGTAATTCTAGTTTTATACTTAACCTACCGTTACTTACAAGCTTTGACTAGCTTCCAAGTCAAAATACACTGACAAACTCTGCATGATTGATTAGTGTCATAGATGAGGTTAATATTAAGAGGCAGTCTCCCTTATTATGTACGGATTTGCGATACAAAAAAAAATAGAATTGTCTCTAAAAAATAATTTTGGTACATATTAGCACCAACAACTCACATGTAAAATATGAGCGTGCACAGCGCCCTCGTTCAACTTGAAAAAATTCTTGAAATTTCAGCCTCTCTGAGCCTTACTTGCAAATGGTAAACTTTGGAGGTGCATAACATCATGCGCCATCATCATCCCAACCTGCATTTTGCATTTTTTGAAAGTACCAAATGGTTACATTACAAAAACCAAGAAAAATAATTGGGATCTTGATGGCGCACAAAATCAGCAAATCCAATGATTTGATGAAAAGCGCCCTCGTGCAAACTTCAAAGCATCATAACGGGCTGCGCCATTAAGATCCCAAGTCCAAACAAGTTTGAAATTAAAGACCTCCATGGCAAGTTTCATTTTTCAGCAAAAATTTTTTGGGATTTCATTGGCGCACCGAGTTAACAGAGGTCAAAGGTCAAAATTTCCTATTTTCGCACATATTTGCACGCCTGTATTATTAGCATAACGTCACCTGACTCTCCGAATAGCATTTCATCAAAGAAGAGTTAATTCTCTGCAAGAACTGAAAAAATTAGCTTGGGATCTCTTGATCTTCATATTTTTCTGATTTTTTTGAAAATGGACTTAGCCTCATTTTGGAGGTCAATTTGACCTCTTTTTCCCACTCGCTGCACAATGTGGGCTTTTTACTGCATCACAAAAAGATGCGCCAACAAGATCCCAATTTTATTTTTCATCGTCTAGCTTCTTTGGCGACCAGTAGACAAAAAATAAGCAACAGCTAATTGGGATCATGTGGGCGCACTAATATAAAAGAGGTCAAAGGTCAAGCTTTGTGCCAAAGTGATGCATATTTGCCTATGTGGAGCACGAAAGTGGAACTTTGACCCGCAATAAAAATGTGCGCCAACAAGATCCCATCTTACTTTTTGGATGATTGGATAAAGGGGCTTATGTATAACTGATAACAAGTAAAAAAAAAGTGGGATCATGTGGGCGCACTAATTCAATAGAGGTCAAAGTTCATACTTTGTGCCGAATTGGCATTACTTTGCCTATGTGCAGCACAAAAGTAGAACTTTGACCATAATAAAAGTAATGCGCCAACAAGATCCCATCTTACTTTTTGGATGATTGGATAAAGGGGCTTATGTATAACTAATAACAAGTAAAAAAAAAGTGGGATCATGTGGGCGCACTAATTCAATAGAGGTCAAAGTTCATACTTCATACAAAATTAACAGATTTTTAGCCTAAAGTTGCGAATTCAGCAACCTTTCACTCAAATTTTGCAAAATATGACTAAGTATTTTGACAAAATTTTTTTACTCTCACCAACTACCATGATGGAATCAGCATCATCTGAAATGCACTCACACAAGTTTCTATGAGACATGTCTGTTGATCCCCAGTGAAAAAAAAAATTTGGCACAAAGTATGAACTTTGACCTCTATTGAATTAGTGCTTACCACATGATCCCACTTTTTTTACTTGTTATTAGTTATACATAAGCCCCTTTATCCAATCATCCAAAAAGTAAGATGGGATCTTGTTGGCGCTTATTTTTTATTATTGGGTCAAAGTTCCACTTTTGTGCTGCACATAGGCAAAATAATGCCAATTCGGCACAAAGTATGAACTTTGACCTCTATTGAATTAGTGCTCGCATGATCCCACTTTTTTTTTACTTGTTATCAGTTATACATAAGCCCCTTTATCCAATCATCCAAAAAGTAAGATGGGATCTTGTTGGCGCACATTTTTATTGCGGATCAAAGTTCCACTTTCATGCTGCACATAGGCAAATATGCATCACTTTGGCACAAAGCTTGACCTTTGACCTCTTTTATATTAGTGTGCCCACGTGATCCCAATTAGCCGTTGCTTGTGTTTTATCTACTGGTCGCCAAAGAAGCTAGACGATGACAAATAAAATTGGGATCTTGTTGGCGCATCTTTTTGTGATGCAGTAAAAAGCCCACATTGTGCTGCGCGTCATTGTTCGAGTGGGAAAGAGGTCAAATTGACCTCAAAATTGAGGCTAAGTCCATTTTCAAAAAATCTGAAAAATATGAAGATCAAGAGATCCCAAGCTAATTTTTTCAGTTCTTGCAGAGAATTACCTCTTCTTTGATGAAATGCTATTCGGAGAGTCAGGTGACGTTGGCGCGCGATAATACAGGCATCCAAATATGTGCGAAAATAGGAAATTTTGACCTTTGACCTCTGTTAACTCGGTGCGCCAACGAAATCCCAAAACATTTTTGCTGAAAAATGAAACTTGTCATTGAGGTCTTTAATTTCAAACTTGTTCGGACTTGGGATCTTGATGGCGCAGCCCGTTATGATGCTTTAAAGTTTGCAGTAGGGCGCTTTTCATCAAATCATTGGATTTGCTGATTTTGTGCGCCATCAAGATCCCAATTTTTTTTCTTGGTTTTTGTAATGTAGCCATTTGGTACTTTAAAAAAATGCAAAATGCAGGTTGGGATGATGATGGCGCACGATGTTATGCACCTCCAAAGTTTACCATTTGCAAGTAAGGCTCAGAGAGGCTGAAATTTCAAGAATTTTTTAAGCTGAACGAGGTCGCTGTGCACGCCATATTTTACATGTGAGTTGTTGGTGCTAATATGTACCAAAATTATTTTTTAGAGACAATTCTATTTTTTTTTGTATCACAACCCCCCTTATTCATGTACATAATAAGGGAGACTGGCTCTTAAACTGGACTTGCTATCTTGATCTTGGTTTGAAAATTTGATGCACAGATTTTGAGTTACTGTTCCGAAACAGATGGTACATCTAGGCCTGGTTACTTTTGTAAATGTAATATATTTTAGGGACTGTGCAATAATTATGAGCCCTAGGGGAGGGTAAAATTGGGGGGCAAGAAATTTTGGTGAGCCGAAGGGGGGCAAGCAATTTTGGCAAGCCAAGGGGGGGGCAACCGATTTTGCACGCATTTACGGGCGCTTTTTAATAAAACGCTCTAAAAGGCTTAGGAAAACGGTAGGGAAACGCTTAAATATGCAAATTTTCCTGATCGCTGCGCTCGCAACATACATCTAGACCATTTAAAGTTTGGAATTTAGGATCCCAAAAATTTGGCATGTTCAAGGGGGCAAAGAATTTTTGGCAGGCTGAGGGGGGGGCAAGCGTTTTTTTGGCGGGCGAGGGGGGGAAGCGATTTTGGCGAGCTGTTCGAAATTTTATCCCCGGGGCTGATAATTATTGCACAGCCCCTTAGTTCCCACAGTCAATGTATTTAAAATACATGTAAGTGGACTTTTTATGCAAGAGCACCATAAAATGTGCACTATCTGCCAAAATATTTCTTGCCAAAAGTAGAGTTTGATTTTCTTGGCAATAGTTGGGTTGATCCAATAAATAAGGTTTGCTTGTTCTCAGATCACTTTCAGAAATTGGGTCTATCGGTCGGGAAAAGTTTTTTTTTTTTGTTCATCAAACCCCAAACACTGTCAATAGTATTTGTAAAATATTTAAAGACACTATAACACATCAAAATTTTTGTATTTTTATTTAATATACCATATTTGCTATTATACATGTAGGCCTTACATGTACATGTATATTGAGAAACTAATACTAAATGTGCCGTTCTCGATATAGTGATGAACATGCATGGCTCGCAAATAGTAGAGAGGAGACGCTGAGGATGATGACACGAACATCAGCAGATATGATCGGGCGTGTTAAAATTGTTTTCCTGTTCGTCAGTAATATTTTGAGGCAAAAAGTTTGTGACATAAAATGAAAAATGAAGAAAAAAACCTTCTTTAAAAGAAGTTGTACGATCGCGGCTCACAAAACTTCCAAGATAATTGAAAATTACTGTTTTCATGGTAGGCCTATGCATGTTTGACCACTAGTTTGATTAACTCCATCAATAAATGATCAAGATAATAGATCCCTTTAATAAATATATCAGTTTATTATAAAAAGTAAACAATCTTTACTCACCAATTGCAGTAATTTACTTGAAAATAAGTCTACGACTTCAGCACCTACAATGTATGTGTTATTGTGTGCAGCTGCATGTGTGGGTTACTGATCAAAATGTGCTTTCATTTCAAAATACTACATAATGTAAAAATATGTTATTGAATCAAAGATGCAGTTCAGTGAAGCATGAAGGTTGCAACCAAGGCAACAAGTCAATAGGCGAGTGAATTGATTGGCTGATATCTCAGTGGTGAATCTACGGTAGTTTGTAACAAATTAATTGGGATAATGTTTTGCCCATCTCATTGGCAATCATGAATATCTGACTAACGATTGGTTTAAAAAAAGCATTGACATTCTCCGGTAGTTTGCAACAATTATAAATAAAGCCTTACATACTACATGTACTAATTACTACATGTATATCCATGTCCCGGGGCACATCAATTTGAAATGGATATAGGTGTAGGGCTGGCACTTTCACGCTAAGGGGCATTCGGTGAGAGCAAAATGTAAAAAATATGGGGTCAATGGGTGAGAGCATGATTTTTGGCATTCAGTGAGAGCAAAGTGTAAAAAATATGGGGTCAATGGGTGAGAACATGACCTTTTTTTAAATGGAATCTTTGGGTGAGAACCAAAACAGCGCCACAGAAACCTCGAAAATCGAATTTCTACTTCTAAATGGCTTCAAATTTCTTTGTTTGTTTTTTCAAAATAAGTAACAAAATCAGTGATAAATGAAAGTTTCTGTTCAAATTGAACTTGTAAGGGTCTTTGGATGACAGATCAAATTGAAAAATATGGGGTCTTTGGGTGACGGCGATGCTGAAAAAGGGGGTCTTAACAGCCCTACATACGCGTCACCTCCAAAGTTGGAGTGCCCCCCCCCCCCACCGGAGGGGTTGAAATTTAAGATCTTCTTTTGAAAATAATTGCCACTGGTGATGATCGAAGATTTCCATGGGAACCACAGGCATTTCCTGGGGGGAAGGGGCACTCACATGTAAAGGTGGTACGGGTATGTGCGGTGGTTAAGGGTCTCTTTTTGAGGCTCTATGGCAGTTCTTTAAGACCCATATTTGGATTGGCTCCAGTTCTTTGAGCCTCAATTCTGACAATTGTATCTCTTTAGCTAAGGTCATATACTGAGGTCAAAGGCCATTTGAAGTCAACTTGTAAAATACCATTATTTAAGACTTTTGTTTGGTTCAAATTTGACCTCATATCAATAGTTTAAACCCAATAATGCAACCAAACTAGGGTCGTAGCTGCACTATGGGTGCCTTCATGTACCGGTGGTGTTCAAGGTCATATACTGAGGTCAAAGGTCATTTGAGGTCAACTTGTAAATAGGCTGAAAATTTTTTTTAAATCTGGTCTCAGTCTCACATGAGCATTTCAAATTATACTATGGAAACTTTCAAAGAACTTGTGAACTGAAAGTGGTGTGGGATTATGGTATCCATCCAGGGTGACCTTTTTGCAAATGTTCAATATTTAGGCCACATAAAACAATTTAATTTATTTGGGCCACATACAAAAAATTCATATGTTTCACGGCTGCCTCCATTCTCACTTTCTGAGATCAGTTCGTAATTCAATTTATTTTTCAATTTTCATATTAAATTTTAAAGTTTTTAGCACTTTAGTAAAATGTTAATAGGAATGACCTGATATATTTGGAAAATCGAATTCTTTAAAACTTACCTATAACATAAAATGTTGTCCCTTTCAAACATTCATGCAAAAAGAACATGTAAACGAGATCTGATTGCGTTCGCCTGCGACCGCGAGCATGCACAGCCAGCAGTGACAAATGAATCTGTGAGAACGGAAGTGATCCCTTAATTACCTTTGACCCCGCAAAAATATTACATAGTGCTTAGGATGTCATAAGGAATATTCCTGGTAAATTCCAGCTTAATCGGAACTTATACATGGATTTTGATTTTTTTAAAATTTATGATTGACCTTTTGACCCCCTTAATGACCTTTGACCTCAATGAAAATAAAACCTTATGTACACCGACAAAATGTATTGTTCAAATTTTAATTAAAAAATTCTACTATGTTTAATTGTTGAGATAAAAATTCTTGAAGTTATTTAGCTAAAAACAGGAAGTGACCCTTTAATGACCTTTGACCCCCAAAATAAAAAATACCACCCATACATCAGGTAACACTATAGCTAATTCATGTATGATGGTTATATTACTCTGGTTTGTTTTTATTTTGAGATAAAATTTTTTTAAACATTTTTGATAATTTTGGTTTTTGACCGGAAGTAACCCCTTAATGACCTTTGACCCCAAAACTGTAGGTATACTAAAGACCCTGGCTAGTAGCACTAGCAATGCATGTGTGCTAATGGTGACTCACTGCTATGTAATTTGTAAAGACAGTGATTTTTTGAATATTTTTACAAATTTTTCAGACTTTTACCGAAGTGACCCCTTAATGACCTTTGATTCCAATTTTTAGACATTGGATATAGATGATGCATGTGTGCAAGTGACGTCACGATGCTATGTAATATGTGGAAGAAGAAGCATTTTTAGTGAAAATCACGTTTTGGTCATTGACCGAAGTGGATGATCTTTGACCGGAAATTGATCATGTGACATTTGTAGCAAGTGCCAGTGATGAGTGTGTCTAAGTTTGGTTGAAATCCATGAAAGTATGTCGGAGCTAGAGCAATTTGTAAATTTCAAGAGGGGGGGTCTGCAAAATGTTGACAGAAGAAAGAAGAACACGGTAAAAACAATGCACAGCGCCGATGGCGGCTGTGCAATGATCCTTGTAAATGTGACTAATTCCTTATGGAATTACTGACATTTTATACAGCGTGATTTTGGTAGTCTACAGTGTTTTTATTAATGATAATCATCATGATCATGTAATAAATTGATATCAAATGAGAGATCATATTTTTCTTATTTTAACATACTACTTAAATTAAGGGTTCCAAATCGGTTTATTTCCGAAGATATGATCAACAAATTGCTGAAATAATCTCAAATGTGAGATACCATATTTGAGACTAATTCAACAGTTTTTTATGATTTCTCTGGAAATATACCGATTTGGACCTCCCAATTTCAGTATGTTAAAATGAGAAAAATATGAGCTTTCACCTGATATCAAAATCTGCATTTTGATGGGGTAAAGTGGGGGGATGAGGTTGTCAATCAGGTTACCCACCTTTAAAACTGCTGTATCAAGTGTTATTTTTCATATGGAAGTGCAGTGTGTAACATCGTACCACAATATTGTTTTTATAGGTGTACAAGCAGTGTTAAACATGTTCTGGAGGGAATTCAAATATTATGTTTGTTTGTTTACCACTTACATTTGTATACAGTTTGACATTTAGCTGTTGTACATGTATTTTAAGATCTTTATAATGAATTTAAATGGCCCCATGGTGGACTGGAGGCATCTCATTTGATGCGCTGCATGAAAACCGCAACATTTCTAGTTCTAGACGATTAATGAATGAGGTAAACACAAATTATACTTTTGCACACTAAAGATAACAAGATAACTTTTATTTTTCAAAGTTTACTATGAAGGTCCTAAAACTTCTAAATAAGTCCACAGGTTTCCCAAATCCTCTTAACAAAATGACAATAGTTTTACGTCAGAGGGTCGAAAATCACTTTGTCCACCCGCAATTCAGTGGGATATCAGATTTACCCCAACATTGCGTTAGGCATGTATATAATTGGTAAACACCCTCTGCTTGTGAAAGCGATAAATGTTTACATGCATGAATGAATTACAATCCAAGATTTTAATCTTCACTATTCATGCTGGATACAATAATGTACCGGTACTGAACTTCACCACTGTCATTGACAAAGCATTGTGGAATTAACAAAACAATTTATTTTTGAATAATTTTTTCATCAAATACTCTAATTTGAAATGTCATTCGTGGTATGAGAGGCACACTGTTGCATCTATAACTTACTCTGGAGTATTATTATTTACATATTCAACATTATAATCATGATAGTAGGTCTATAGTTACTTCTACTTATGGTTCCTTTGGGTGGGATTCTCACATTCTGGAAACAAATTCAAATTCATGCAGCACATCCAAAAAACTCCCTGTTCTAAGTATACTTCTCCCAAAAAGTCCTGTCTTGTGTTGTAAATTGACACCTTGAAATCTTGTCTAGAAATTTGCGCAGTCACAAAATGCAAAAATTTCAAATTAAAAATTGCACCCGGTGAAACCAATGATATTGTGTAATTGTAATATTAATAAATAATGTTCATGATAATGTCAGGTAGTGGTACATTGTTTTATCTAGCATGACTAGTGCGGATTAAGATCTTAGATTGTAATTCATTCATGCATGTAAAATTTTGACTGCCAATCCGAGTGTTTTTACCAAAATTCATGCCCTCAAGCAAAACTGTTGTCTATCGCATCATCCAATTGAATTATGTGTGGACAAATTGATTTTGGACCCTCTGATGTAAAACTGCTATCATTTTGTTACTTAAGCTTATTTTTCTCTAATTGTTTCACCACATATCCTTTATAGAAAGACATATTTAGAATATATAACACTTTTGAGAATAGCTGCTCTAAACTCCAAGACAGTAACCTTTCAAATTGGGTAAAGTTCTTTTTGGACCACCTTGTACAGTGTATTATTTGACTGAGAAACACTAAAATTGCCATGTCTCTGGAAAATACAAGTCTAATTATGATGGGAGTTTTTAGCAAAATATAGCTTTGAGAATGGTTCAGGTAATGAAATTGAAAACTGAATTTTGATTTTAATTGACATCGGACTCATTTAGCTTGATGGCATCTAGGCTTTTAAGAGCTGGTGATACATTTGCAACAAACATCTATTTTCACAATTCACATTTACTATCATGATCGACCACATTTTATAAAATGACTATTTATCAGTGATGGTCATGACTTCAAAAGTGTCATTATATCAATGTACGTGTTGATCATGGTACAACCTGATGATTTCATTATATGTAGTCAATGTCTGTGAAGCTGCTCGAGCCATGAGAGTTTGTCATGGATGTAGACATGACCAAACTGAGGTGGTGGTGGCTACAGTTTTAAATACCAATTCCCCAAACTTGAGAGAGCTTTCAAGATGAAATATATGTTCACTTCCAATAAGAAAGCACAATACACAATGTAGCTCAGATTATTAAGTCTAAAAAAAGAAAGTTTATGCTGATTTGAAGAGGAGCACCATTAGGTCTCCCAGATAGAAATATATGAAATGATTGGTCTCGTATGTCACATCACTGCCAAAATTCCTGCCGGCGATGCAATGCCATGTTGGGTTGTATTTTTTGTCGAATTCCTTTTTGATATAAGAAGCAATGTCCTTCTCAGTGTTGAATGTTTCCAATGCTTGAGTTGCGCAGTCAACAGCATCCTGCTGCATGTCTTCGCTCATGTCGGCGTTCTTAATAACTGCTTGGCGATCAGTCATCTTGATTGGTTGGGGGTTTTTATCTGCAATTGAAAAATAAAAGACAGCCAAATTTTAACTAAAATAATATGTGTACCGGTACTAATTACCGTTCAAAAGATTGTCAAATGTTGTTTTACTGTACATACAGGTACTGAAAATAAATGCTGTAAATAAACACAATATTATCAAAAATAACATAATATCGAAATTGTGTTAACCTGTTTTTGTGTTACCCCATGCGTTGCATACACTCACAAATGATTTCAACAAGTGTATGCAGGCTAAATTCGTTTCCAAGATAATTGAAAAGTTAAAGTTGTCAGTATAGGCCTATGTGCATTTATGACTGCTATATATAGTTTGAATAACTCCATCAAAATGATCATAAATATCAGTTATAAAAAGTAAACAATTATTACTCACCAATTGCAGTAATTTACTTGAAAATAATTCTATGACTTCAGCACCTATTTCTTAACTCTTGCTTTATTGTGTGCAGCTGCATGTGTGGGTTACTGATCAAAATGTATTTTTATTTCAAAATACTACATAATGTACAGGGTGTCCCAAAAAAACAGAACCCTCATTGTGCCCTCTTTTTCTTCTATTTTCGAACAGTTCATCAAATATATTTTGGTATGTAAAGAAACCGTTATTTCGTTAGCTTTAATAAACCAAAAGAAATGTTTCAATTGGTCTCACAACTTTTGAAGAAATGTACCTGTTTCTCATTCTGTCCACGGAGGAGGTTTGGCTACTTCAAAAATTGAAGAAGAGTACATGTACCATGCATGAACATCAGGCATTCCTCAATGATAACTTTATAAAATAACGAACTTTATTTAGGGAATGGTCTTTACCAGTGGGCCTTTGGGCTATGGAATGTGTTAAGTGTCATTAACTTGTTGGCAAAATGGATGTGGGATGGGACTTCTCTTGCTATACTTGCAACTAAACTTATTTTTTCCTGGTTATTTATGCCTTTTTGTTTATGTTTCTTACTTCCTTACTATGATATTTCTTGCTTTATTTTTATTCATAACATGTCATTTTCTCTTTTTGGTATAAAAGGTAGCCTGAAAAGGGCTGTTTGGTATGTCCTTGGTTCTTGTAAAGAGATTTTACTGTGCTTCTTTCTTTGTTCTCTACCTGGTTGCCTCCTTGACGAATACAGGTTTCAGCCCTGGTCCTCATTGCATCAATTGGATTGCCTATACCCTCCTTGTGCACCGTAAACTTGCGAATGCAGCAGTAATACGGTTGTGAAGATGTTGGAGGCTAGCTGGTGATCCTCGCTCATAGTAAATGCGTTCCAAAGCCTAAAGTTATTATATATCCATGTCATTAACCATGTGTTTCGGTTTAATCTTTGATGTAGCCAAACCTCATCCATGGACAGAGTGAAAAGCAGGTACATTTCTTACAGAGGGGATGTCTTTAAAAATTGTGAGCCGATTGAAATAATTGTTTTGGTATATTAAAGCTAACAATTTAAGGGCTGGGGTATGAAGCGTTTGGACAGTATTTATTTTGGGACATTAGAGCACATCAGACATATCGAATTGCATTCTGAATACGAAGAATGTCATTCTGATATCAAATAATTTTGATTTTTGAAATTCGCAATTTAATACACATTTTATGGCAAATCATTAAAATTGATATTTTTGATATTTAACAGTACTTGAAGTAAACTTTATAAATCTGATGATTTATACTTAAAGTGTATGTAGGTGGAATGAAAAGCCGACGATCAATTGAAAATTTTGACCTTTCATTATTGAAGATATGGATTTTTTTCCCAAAACACCAAAAAAAAAATTAGGTCTTTTTGGGAAAAAAATCCATATCTTCAATATGAAAGGTCAAAATTTTCAATTGACCGTCGGCTTTTCCTCTCCCTGCTACATACACTTTAAGAATATGTCATTAGATTTATATAATTTACTTCGAGGACTGTTATATATCAAAAATTTGAAAAATATCAAATTTTTATAATTTGTCATAAAATTTGTATTATATTGTGATTTTCAAAAATGAAAATTATTTGATATCAGAAAGACATGCTTCAGATTCAGAATGCAATTCGATAGGTCTGAGGTGCTCTCATGTCCCACAAAAAATAAAACGCATAATAAACGCTCATTTTAGATCCCTTAAGGTTTTGTTACATACCAAAATGCATTTGATCAATTTTTCAAAAATAGGAGAAAAAAAGGGCATAATGAGGGTTCTGTTTTTATTGGGACACTCTGTATTATCATCGAGTTGGTATTATGTTATTGACAATTTATCAAAGATGCAGTTCAGTGAAGCATGAAGGTTGCAACTAAGGCAACAAGTCAATAGGCGAGTGAATTAATTGGCTGATATCTCAGTGGTGAATCTACGGTAGTTTGTAACAAATTAATTTGGATAGTTTTTTGCGTATTAAGATCATGAATATCTGACTAATGATTGGTTAAAAAAAGCATTGACATTCTCCCGTAGTTTGCAACAATTACAAAATACACCTTACTAATTACTATATATCCATGTACATGTAGGGGTTGAAATAAGATCTTCTTTTAAAAATAATTGCCCCCTGATCAATCATGAAGATTTACATTAGAACCATAGATAGGCATTTGCAGGTTCAGCTACACCCGGTCTTCAACTTCATGTAAACCCAAGTTGCAAATTCTACAAAATCTTGCTTCCCGAGGTACACCTTCATACCTACCAAAGATCCTACCCACCTCAATAGACCTTTTCATATTGTGTGAATCGGCATCGGAAATGTTTGCAAAATAATCACATGGACGCGAGTGTCTTTACACGTCCGCGTAAATACACATAAACGCTCCTCAACTGCGTGCATTGACACAATGCACAACTGGCGTAAGTGTGCGCCCAAGAACTGCGTATGATGACCTGTTTTTAAAAACTGGGTCATCACTTCGGAAAACTTTGATATGAAAAGGTCTATTTCTAAATTCAACATGCCAAGTCATAAATAAGTCTCTTGTCAGAAATCAATTTCAAGCCCACAGAGCTTGAAAAGCGCTGAAGTTCCAAATCTACCGAGCATTGAACATTTGAAAAGAGACAAAAACAAAATTATTATTAGTAACACTTTGTGCAAGCCAAACACTATCTCAAGGCTAGCATGATGATCCCCACTGATCTAGAAATTGTTGAAAAGAAAAATAATCTTAGTCTTCATTTTCATTTTATTTAAATCTTGAAAAGTTGAATAAAAGATAATGAGACAAAAAATATTAAAATGTAATTAAAAAAAATATTTGAGAAAATTCAGACATCCTTGTATATCCTTATTCCTTGGATTTTCTGGTTTAATGAAAATAAGTAAACACAAAAGAATTGGTTTTGAGCTAACCCGGCTTCATCAGTTATATTCTAAAACGGGCATTCTCAAATAGATTATGTGAAGTGCCACATTAAAATTGAATTAAGTTAAAGTGCCACTAACCAAATAAAGTGTAGCATCTCAACTTGATATATATTATATTTTAAAGGTATTGTTATAACAGACATGACAGAGCAATTTCAACATAATGTCGTATACATTCAGTCGGCAGGACATCCAGGCCTTTGCTCCATCTATTACTGTTACACCCGGATTTGAAGTGCCGCTGCAAGATGCAAGCAAGGCTGTTGAAGCTCTTGTCACAGTCTCCAGCTAGTATACTGATATCATGCCAAGTTTGTTACACCTCGCCCAAAGTCAAAACTTTTATAGTATGTTTTTTTTTTTTTGTATCATTTCATTTTTAGCGTATACTGTCCCGGTCTCCAGCTAGTACACTGACATCATACCAAGTTCGTCACAGCTCAGCCAAAGTCAACACAGTGGTATTGTTTGTCCCACAGCAAGAAGCATGGGTGATAGAACGCATGGGAAAATTCCACAGAGTGCTACAACCTGTAAGTACATACTTAAATGAGTGTGATGATCAAAATTATAATGATGAGATGAAAGATTTAAAGCAATAATGGGTGATTTGCATAAAGAATAGATTCCTATTTAAATGTTAGTTTTCACTGATAGCTACTGACTACATTGTCCTCTTTTAATTTCTAGCCAAACAAGTGAGGTAAAACAAAGAAAATTTTAGTCCAGTGCCTACAATGCATGTATCAGCTCGCTCATCACTCGCGGGTCTCAAACAGAATGTGCCAAATTGACCATAAATTCTCTGCAGCAAGCTGCAGTCCCATATCTTCACAATCTGGGACCTAATACTCCAAGATGACAACGCCTGCCCCCACAGAGCTAGGGTAGTCAATGACTACCTACAGAATATGGGAGGAGAGAAAATGGAATGGCCTGCCATCAGCCCAGACCTCAACCCGATTGAACACTTGTGGGACCAGCTTGGTCGTGCTGTGTGTGCCAGCTAGAGAAGCCAATGCAACCACATTGAATGACCTGCGACGAATCCTGGTTAAAGAATGGAATATCATCCCACAGTAACGTGTGACCAGAATGGTGAGCAGCATGAGGAGGAGGTGCTTGGTTGTTGTGGCTGTGTATGGTTTTATCACCCGCTATTGAGATTTGTGACTATGGTGTTTGAGCACAGAATAATGGTCAATTTGGCACATTCTGTTTGAGACCCCACTACATTCACAAGGTGATTGTTTCAAATGTGGGGTCATTGAAAAGGGAAATAAAGTATCTATCCATTGATATGCAACACGATATGAACATGTCACAAATAATTTGAGATAAAGATGCTTGAACAAACATTCAAAACTTTTGTTGAGGAGTTTAGTACTCTGTTTGTACACTGGTTTATGTACTGGTACCTTGACTACCTTCATACAATTATATTATCATTGACTAACTAATGATCATTGCATCATTTTATTTTTCATTTCTAGGGTCTGAACTTTTGTATGCCTGTTTTGGATAGCATCAAACACATCCAGAGTTTAAAAGAAATTGCAATTGCTATCCCAGAACAAAGCGCTATTACTGTTGGTAAGTAACTCGGAACCAACAAGAAAGTTTTCATTTCCAGTTTCTTGAAATAACTTCTTGGACACAAAAACTGAGTCATGACTTAAAACAATTAATATACTCCTGGAAGCAAGTACATGCAGCCAGTCCAACGAGGTAGAACCAAAGATTACAGACTCTGCCATGTTTGTGTGTCGCTCATGGAGGGCAAATATTGCTCTACCCCCGGCAAGCTTAGATCCCAAGTGTGTCGTTGTTTGCATTCTGTGTGTCACATGTTGTGCCCAAAATATGTCTCTTCCTCCATGATGAATGGCATGAACGACACATGATGTAATATTTCACAAGTATTATGCACCCACTTTGAAAACCTACTTAATCTGTCTCATCAACCACATCAACCTCATCTGCATCAATCATACAAGAATATTGTTGTTTGGTGAGTGGACAACACACATGTACTTGCATTTTTACCTACATGTTGAATGATGCGTGCATTGAATTATTTATCTAATATTTTAATTTTTCAGTCAGTAACTTCTTTCTGCCTTTTCCTTGCAGATAATGTAACTTTAAGAATTGATGGAGTACTGTACCTCAGGATTACAGACCCATATAAAGTAAGTTGTTCCCTTTTACTACCAATCATAATAGTACATCTATCAGGGGTGTGAGAGTTCCTCTTTTCAGCTGATTTCCTCGTTTTTGGTTAGCAAAATTACGCATTTTCTTTTATTTTCAGCTCATATTTGGGGTTTTTAACCTGATTTTACGCTGTTTTTCAGTGTTTTTTCAGTAATTTTCCTCTTTTTTGGTCTGTGACCTCTCACACCCCTGATCTATGAACTATTACTGTAAAAGTGGAAATTGTTGTGCTACATTTATTTTTCACCCTTTCACATTCCAAGCTGCTACTGCGAAAGTAACAACACACAATTATAATCTTTTTTTTGTGTAGGTAAATGTTGGCTTCAGGTCATTTCTTGGAGATAATGTGATTGATATCATTCAGTGAGGAATGTCCGTAACTTTATGGCTATGTCCCAGCCATATTGGAATTTTGTCCTGACCAATCCACTGGGGTTGAGGGATGGTTGGTCAGCCCTCACCCAGGTGGCTTCTTGACACTGCGTTCAAACCAGCAAGATTCATGATCCAAAATTACAGCTTTTAATGTCAGATTGGTTTCCGATGGCTTTCAAATGCATGTACAGTGCTGAATCATTACCACTTGAGCTGGCTCTCTGGTGTTACAACAGCCAGTTTTGCAGTGGTCTTGCTGTTTGTCTCTCAAGAGCTCTGTGGAATAAAATTATCACAATAAACAGTTTTAATAAGGCCAAAAAAAAATTGTTTGCTTGCCCTCGAATGGATTTTAAAAATTGAGTCGGTCGGTTTTTTTTTGGTTTTTTTTTTTCCGCTTCCCAGAAACAGACATGGCGAATACCGAATCGGCGAATGCAATTAATGGTTCAAGCATTTCCGTAGCAGCAACATCACGCCATGGTCCAGCATCTGTGCTCGCCACTTGCACCTTAAACAATTGTAGCTCTTCTACATGTAGGCCCACGTTTAATGAAGTGTACAATTCTCCTACATGTAGTGTTCTGTTCGGTCCCTTGCTTCACCTGTACAGCTAGCGCTACTCGTGTTGTGTCCGCCATGTTTAAAGTGAAATCATATTTATACCGAGCGATTTGTGCTCTTAATAAAAGTAGCCTCAACAAACATGTTGAAAAAAATAGTGCAATGTTACTTCCTAGTCGATACGAACAAAAGCATGAATCTAAATATTTATAAACAAGAAATGAATATCTGGTACAACTGTTTTCAAATTTTATCTACTTTTACCATATTTTAACATCTGCTATATTGTATCCATTCTTGCACGATATGCACGGTTATATTTTGCCTGTAAATAAACTCATCCCTAGATGCGCCGTCCGAAATGTGCAGGTGGATAGCAAATTGTATTAGAGCTTAGACGCTGAGGTGGTATACGAAATTGCGGAACCCGACAGTCAGGTACAGCCGGACACGTAAACATGCAGGATATGGTATTTTACAACGTTTCTTTTACATCATCGGTTTTTCAGACGAAAAATACATGCCATTTTTGGGGAAAATTGCACACAAAAAAACTAAAAAAAAAAAAAAAAAAGTTCTACGGTCGGGACTGCCGAGACGGTCGGTCGGACGAGGGCAAGCAAACAACTTTTTTTTTTTTGGCCTAAAGGCCTATATGCAAAGATCATAGCTCTAACAATGAAAAGACAATATTTTAAACATGATCGATTTGCGACAGATGGCAAGACTTTAAAAAACATTGGTAAAATAGTATTGCATATATGACCTGAACTGTTGAAAACAGTTCTTTACATTTACCTGTAAAAGAAGGATAAACCACAACAATTAATGTAGTTTCCATAAAATGATGTGCAACTTCTTACCACCCTTTTTCTTGTTTCTCATTGTAGGCCAGTTACGGTGTGGAAGATGCAGAATATGCAGTGACACAGTTAGCACAGACTACTATGAGATCGGAAATTGGTAAAATAGCGCTAGACCTTGTGTTCAAAGAGAGAGAATCACTCAATGTGTCTATTGTAGGTGAGTGTATCCAGGGACGGAGATTCAATACAGCCATTGCCATAATGTGTGCACATCCATATATCAAAAAGATGCACTTGGCGGCTTCTACATGTGTCTCTTTTTACATAATAATTAGAACCAGATTCAAATCATCCATGTGTCTTATGGTTTAGGAATGTTCTAGCTGTACTCCTAACTTGGGGATGATTTGAAGTGACCTCCACTTGAGATGAGTCTGGTATTTATTCCCAACTAATTATGTAAGAGAGATGTAGAAGCCGACAACTGCATTGTTTCGATATGGATATACACATATGTGGATCCTGGGTTTGTCCTCCAGAAGATAATTTAACTGAAATTCTTCCCACAATATGAGTATTGCAATAACAAAGGAAATGGGATAACCCCAAGGGTGAAAATAAGTGGGAGACGGGAGCCGTTTAGCCCCCAGAAACCCTGAAATGGCCCCTGGTCCGATCTAAATTTTAAGCTCACCATGGGACACTTTTCTTCAGGGGTGGTGCAATAATTATGTGTACCCCGGGGGTGAATTCTCAAATGGTCTGCCAAAAATCGCTTGCCCCCCTTTGGCCGTGCTAAAAACCTTTGCCCCCCCCTTTCGACGACGTACAAAAATCTTTGCCCCCCTTTGACGTGCCAAAAATCTTTTGCCCCCCTTACACATGTAAGATTTTGGGAACCGAATTTAAAACCTTAAATTGTCTTAACATATAATGCGAAGCGAGCGAGCAGGAAATTTTGCATATTTGAACGTGTTCAGTAACGTTTTCCTCACGCCTTTTTAGGGCGTAATATAGAAACGGTGCCCAAAATATCTGTGCCAAAAATTGCTTGCCCCCCCCTTTCGACCTGCCAAAAATCGCTTGACCCCCCCTTTCGACCTGCCAAAAATGCTTGCCCCCCCCCTTTGGCCTGCCAAAAATCTTTGCCCCCCTATAATTCACCCCGGGGTACACATAATTATTGCACCACCCTCAGAAACTGGCCCCTGGTCACTAAACTCAAAAATTCAATTCCATAGCCATAAATGCATGATGAACTTATCCAGGACAAATGTTGACCCCTTGGTGATTAGAAGTGGCCCCTGGTTCCATGTTGAATGAAGTGAACCAGGGGCCATTTTGTGTAAAAAGGAGCCCCTGTTATTTCTTATTTTCACCCTTGGATAACCCGCAAGCTGCATCTATTGTTACGCCTATATATTACCTTGGGGAATAAATGATGGTACAGACTGACTGCTGGTAGAGATACCCAGGACCTACTTATTGTTGTCAATGTTATATCCAACATTATTCACACACATTAGTATTTCATCAGTGCTATATGTCAGTGTTGAGCATGAACACCAGAGCATGCATTGATGACGATGACATATCCATGAACTCTGGTAATTTATTATGTATGACAAGCCTTTCCTGCATTGACACCTATGTATCAACATCAGAAACAGATGAGGAGAATTGGGACTTGCAGCGATCTGTGTTCAGGCATGGAAGAATCTTTTTTCATATAATATTTCTCCATTTGTTTTGATTGCAGAGGCTATCAACAATGCTGCCCAAGGTCCATGGGGTATCCAGTGTTTACGTTATGAAATCAAAGATATTGGGTTGCCAAAGAGAGTACAAGATGCTATGCAGATGCAGGTTGAAGCTGAGAGAAAGAAGAGAGCCGTTGTATTAGAATCTGAAGGTAAGTGATTACAAGCATAGACTCATATATACTAAGCCAAAATAGAAACTTTTTAAAATCCTGTCCATCAAAATGAACCAAAATTACACACAGGATTACTTTAATACTCTACTCTAAACACATGTTAGTAGCCAAGCAGTTGATCAACTGTCACAACAGCAAAATGTACTGACGTGGAGCAGCTTACTGGACCACATTCACTGTCCAATAATTGGCACCCAGCACAAGAAATCTGTGAGAATGTGAACAAGGTCCTTGCACAGATGATTATTCCCAAAGAGTAAGTGGAATAGTGTGGAAAAAAAGACCTGTTTCTTAAAGAAAGTGTGAAAAGCAGAAAGCAGCACCGTTTTGTAAATTATCATCTGTTCAACGATTTTAAGTTGTTATAAAATTATAAGTTTCTTTTTTGGCTTAGTTTACTTGAAATATCTATATTGTAGGTATTTGAATCAATTCTTGCAATAGGCCAAGGTGGAACACTCGGCCCGCTTGTAGCTTGTACAATACAAAATTTGGTAACCTAATGTTTTAACAGCCTCAATGTAAGATAGAAGACAGAACATGAAAAAATTGGACCATGCCCCTTTAGAATCTGAAGGTAAGAGAAGCATAGAATCATATACTTGAAATATCTACATTGTAGGTACTTCAAGCAATTCTTGAAATAGGCCAAGGTGGAACACTCGGCACACTTGTTTGTACAATACAAAATTTGGACACCTAATGTTTTAATGGCCTCAATGTAAGATAGAAGACAGAACATGAAATGCCCCTTTAGAATCTGAAGGTAAGAGAAGCATAGAATCATATACTTGAAATATCTATATTGTAGGTACTTCAAGCAATTCTTGCAATAGGCCAAGGTGGAACACTGGGCACGCTTGTAGCTTGTACAAATCAAAATTTGGACACCTAATGTTTTAACGGCCTCAATGCAAGCTAGACAGAACATGAAAATAATTGGACCATGCCCCTTTAATGATGCCTTTGAAGTATGTGTTAAATATGATTGCAATTATTTCTTTATCTTTTACACACAGGTATCAGAGAGTCAGAAATCAATGTAGCAGAGGGAAAGAAGAGAGCACAGATCTTAAGCTCAGAAGCCATCAGGACAGAACAAATTAACAGAGCAGAAGGAGAAGCCAACGCTATTATAGCTAAAGCCAATGCTAAAGCAGATGCTCTTATAAGAGTAGCAGGTGCTATTGGAGAACAGGTGAGGAGAGTCAAGTAAAAAAATTTCATGAAGAATGGGAACAAAAATTAAAGAAAACCCTGAAGTGGGATTCGAACCGGCTACCTCTTGTTTGCGAGACCAGTGCTTTATCATCTGAGCTATCTAGCCCTATTATGGACAGTGATCCCAATTACCAATATCTTTGCTCGGGTGTTTGTCAGAGCCATAAAACTGTGCCGTTGTGTGGCCAGGGATCATGCCCACATTACGATACAACCTGGGATGCAACAGAGGGGATCAGTGAAGATGTGGCGTTTAAATACTAAAAACAATGGGGGAATTATTTCATGGTGCATGCTAGATAAGTCAAGTTGTGTCAAATTTGTGATAGTTAATTTTCAAGAATTAACTAGACAATGCAGGCTGAAATAGAACCTTGGGAAGTGCCTTAAGTTTTGGATTAGAAATATGTGCACCATAGGATTCCGCAGGTGTGGGTGATCACAAGGGGAGTTACGGGTTATGCTCTGTGGTTTTGGAATGCTGGTTGATGCAAGGTTGTGGTAGGTTATTCCACTCCTTAATAAACCTTGGGAAGAATGAGTTTGTGCAAGATTGGTAGTGTCAACTTGAAATTGCTGGTTGTGTCTTCTTCTTGTCCTGTCCAGAATGCTTTGTTACTGCCAAAATATGAGAATAAAGGTCAACACCTATTGCAGCCTATAGGGCCAATTACCATGACCTACATGTATTTGGGATGTTTCCTAGGTAATGAAACATCCTTTTACCTTTAAATCAAGAACAGTACATGTATGTCACATATAGGTCAAACTATACTTTTTCTGAATCTTTGAGATGAGATACATTTTAATATGAAGTGCTAGAGTAAACAATATAGCCCATGAGGACTGACACAGGTCAAAAACTTTCATAGGCTCCTAGGCACTATAAGAACACCACATGGGCCAATCAGTGATTCACAGCAGCTTATGAACAACAAGAGTGAAGGGCTACAGTGAAGCATACCGTACAAAATATGTGACCATCCAGCACAACTGAGCCCTGAAGTCGCCAATCATCATTTTTGAGATATTCAACCAAAATATTCTGCTTGAAATTAGCTTTAAAATGATGTATATCATGTCTATAGTACTTGACATTTAAGTAGTGAAAAATCAATAAAACAGTCAATAAATCCTTTGTTTCCTATTGTTTATTGTTAAGTTCAATGGAGCCTATCTCAAAAGTGGCAGTGGCGACATCCGGGCTCAGTTGTGGTGGATGGTCACATATAACAACTTCTCAACCACATTATTTCTTGTCACCCTTGTCATTATTCTTCTGCTATCATATTGTAATAGATGCTTGAATTTTTGTCTTTTTACAGTACGGTGGGAATGCAGCATCTCTAAACGTAGCAGAGCAGTATGTGGCAGCTTTCAGTAATTTAGCTAAAACTGGCAACACCGTGTTGTTACCATCCAACACAGGGGATATAAGTAGTATGGTAGGCCAGGTAAGATATGCAAACAGGTGCTTATGTTGAGTAGGATTTAATCTTTCCCTGGGCCTTTACAGAGGGCTGAGCTATTGGTACTTTAGCGAGTGCCATCTGCAGAGCATCTTCTTGCTGTGAGGATGACATTCGCTAGAGTCCCAAAACTCTGAAAAGAACTTCTAGGGAAAGATTAAATCCTACTAATTTTTACCGACCTTGAGTAGTAAGTAATTTCAAATCTTGGGTGCTTACATTGTTGACACAAAACATAATGCTATGGTAATGCAAAGAAGTTGTGTGCAAATGTTGGAAGTATCTAAATTGCATATGAGGAGTATCCAAAAATATTATCTGATGTTGCTCGTAAGACAGGAATATTGGAATTTTTTCAGTGAGTGAGATGCTCCAGGAATCCTCTCAGAAACTATTATTACACCAGACTTAATATTGTAACAAAGTTAGAAATAAAGGTAGCTTTTTGTGCTAAGGCCAAAAAAAAAAGAAGGTTCGTCTCAAAGCTTGCGCGCGCGTTTGTAAAATCCCACGATTTGACAAAAAACAAATGCGGAAATTTTTTATTTCAAAATTTTTTATAGTTTTTCCAGAAAAAATTGGCGAAAATCAGACTTTTTTCTCAAAATACCATGAAAAAAGTCGGGCATAAAAAATTTAAAAAAAATCTCATTTCGCATTTGTTTTTAAATTTCTTGTGAGCTTTGAGACAAACCTTTTTTTTTTTGGCCTAACAGGATGGTAAAATTGGTAGAGTGCCCTAGTATAACATAAATGAAGGCCAGGATTTTTGGGTAATTTTGTGCCCAGAGACCCTATGTGTAATTTACGGGTGGGTACCATATGTACCAGTACCATAATCAAATAAAAATGGAGTGCAAAATTTGCAATTGGAGAGTTTTATAAATGGTCTCCACTCTCCTAACAGTCGTGTGTGAGTTACAGTGGTATTTAGTGAAAATTGTTACCTGCAAATATCTAATGTAAATAATAGCTTTCAGGTTTGTATGACATGTTTTGATCTTAAGAATTGAACTCTGGTGCCATTGAACTTTTCACACAAACTTAGTCTGGACAATTTGTCCAGAGCAACCTTGCAAACATATTAAATAATGACCTTTGGGTACCCCATTCCAGAAATGCACCTTAGGTAGGTATGTTCATAAAATTTTGAAGTTTAGTATTTTTAGCTGAAAGTTCTTTCATTTGAAAGAGAATCAAATTACCTAAACAATAAGGGGTCAATCATGTTTCTAGTGCATATACTTTTGAAGTTACAGACAAAAATAGTGTCACCAAATTGTCCAAAATTTTGTGTGTGAAATTGTGACAGCAGGCACATGTACAATGTACACTACTGTATGTGACCCCAGATGACCTCCTATTCTTTACTGTAAGAAAGCTGTTTTGGATGGTCTTGATTTACACACAAATTGCTTTTGAGCTAAATCGAGTGTCGACTTGGTGGAACATGGATTGCACTATGTGATAGTTTATGAATCCATTATTATCCCAGTACCAACATAAGTCAACATCACTTAGGTTTTGGTTGTCAAAATTAATTTTTTAGTAATTTTTTCCATTGAGCCCCACAGTAAAGCCATTTTTGGACCGTACAGGCACATTCCACTTCCCTATGGACGAATAGCGCCACCTATAGTGTGAGATGTGAGCCTGGCTACCTTAGGGACAGGTGGGTACCGACTGCACCCAGCCTTAACATAAATACACATTAAGTACAGTGAAAGCTTTATTGTCGGAAAGAGACATGTTTTACTTAGTTTTCTTTCGTATGATTTGCTTGTTTTATGTTGTTTTTCCCCATATGTTAGCTGTAGGAAGTCCACATATCTGGCTCAGTTTCAGTTTATATTCATCCATTACAAACATATTACAAAAAAAAAAATATATATATATTTTAAAGAACATCTTTTGGCAATCCAACATTGTATACTGATCTATACTATTTCATGTTGAAAGTTAACAACAAAAGCATGATTTTGACTTGATATTAAACCATTGAGAGGTCTTATTCTTCCAAGTATAGAAAGTACAAGCGGTAACCGCTGTAAGCATGCAATGGTATGGATAAGTATGGGTGTACGTATATGGCAACAAGTCTCCTAAATTCATATTTTTGAATTTCCTTTCAGGCAATGGCTATATATGGCAATATGACCACACAACAAAATGCCCAAGCAGCATTAGCAGCTTCCAGCGAAGCCCATCCGACTGAAGAAAAATTCACAGAAGGAGAGATGGTCATGGACAAATTACATGAAGACTTTCAAAAGAAACTCAACCGAAGGGAGAATGATTTAAGAAAACATTTACAAAAAACAGAAGATGACAAATAGGAATGATAAAATGCACCTGTAAACTTCTTCTTTGTTGTCTGATATTCATACGCTAGTGTTTTGAAACGCACTACTTTACTCAGATAGTATCAAGCGGTTGATGTGGATGTAGTACACAGATCATAACTCAAAGGACCACCAAAAAGGAATATATGGCTATCATGTCTAAAGATCAGTTATATGTATATATAACATTCAAGTAAATTGCTAAGTGTTTGCTTCTAACTGGAAATGCATATAAGTTTTTAGAAAATCAAGAAGAGTTCAAGTGTGTAAATTTCAAGTGGAGTCACACATTCAAGTAAACCCACTTGAAATTGACACTCCCAATGTGGAAGATTATTTAAAAAAAGGTCATGACTTCCACTTGAACTGGAATAGCCCATTAGTTTTTTGACACACACTACCTTATTCCCATAGTGTCAAGCGTTTTTATATTGTGGATGTGGTACAAAGACTTTATCCAAAGAACCACTATATGGCTATCATGTTCAAAGATTGTAAATTTACATTATTTTGTAAATTAAATCTAATACTGGAACTAAAATTTGCAACTCTGATCACTTTGCTACGTTGCGTCTGAAACCACCAGACTTCATCAGGCGTCTGTGGTAATGTTTTGCCCTACTGGATGAATAATCTACACCAAGATATAGTAAATTTACGTTCAAGTAAATTGCCGAGTGTGATTGCCTCGTACTGAAAGCTGACTGAAAGTTTTCAGAAAATCAGGAAGGGTTCATATATGTATTGGACTATTCCACATGAAATCCATACACCCTCCTATGGAAGACATGACCTTAATCTCCCACATACGGGGTTTAGATTTCAAATAGGGTGACCTATTCAGGTAACCCCATTTGAAATTCACAAGGGCGTATGGATTTCAACTGGAATAGCCAATTGTTCAGAAAATCTCATTTTAGAATAAATCATGTGATTATTATGTAAACAGACAAAATGAGTCATGTAAGGCAACATCCCTTTAATTATAAGCTGAACATTCTGAAAATTTTGACTTATTGTTCTTGAGATAAGCTTATTATCATGATGCATAAAATACGTAAATTGAACTCTGTTAATATCCCAAAATCACTTGACAAACAAATTATTTGGCTTGATCATGTTCCTTATTTGAAATATTTTAAAAGATATCAAAGTTAACTTAACAAACAAAAGGAACAGTGGAGCTCTATGAGCAAATAATTATGTGACCCGTTCTGACAAAACAAGTCGCATTTTTGACATTTTATGATTTGAATAAAAATGTAAGCACAGGACAATAAGCTTCAAAATGATACCAAAATTATATACATAGCATCAATACTTTTCAAGATATGGATAATTTTGTAAATGATACCTTGATATTTTTGCTAATCTTATAATGAGCTAATTAGTTTCCTGCTTTACACAGGATTGAATAGGGATTATCATAGTTCAACTGTCAATTATTGATTAAATCAACCTCTTTTTAATAAGTACTTCCAAGTCCACTCAGTCCCAAGGTCAAATACCATGAAATCAATAATTCCAAAATTTGATTTTTTTTTTAATGGGAATGTCATCTTTAAAGGCCTATAACTCAAAAACATCCCTGGCGACTTGTTCCGGGTTTTGTTGGAGCTGGTCACATATATATTTTATCAGGCAAGGAGGGATTGCCAGTGCTGTCAACAATTTAGGATTTTACAACACAAGATTAGATGAACCTCAAATTTTCAGTCATAACTTTGACCATCATCGGGAGACTGACAACCAAAATTTGGAATCGGTGACCTGTTGGACACTTGACCCTACCACTTAATCGTACACTCTTGGTAATTGGTATCGGGCCTGTCATGGTTGAGTGATGGTTGGTTTTCCCCTGATGTATATGGTCTCCTTCACACCCGTTTCAAAATAATTTGGTTCGTCTGATCTTGTGTTGAGATGAAAAATTATGAATTATGATGTCTACCAACACAGATTAAGTTTAATAAGCTCAGAATTTGTTTGGAGTAACTTTTATATTATGTGTACAGTACAGGTATTATTACCAATTGACGGGCTCATTGACTCCACATTATGCATTTAAAGTTTGTTCGGCTTATATAAGGTAGAAATTAAGTAAAGTTCCAACTCACGCTTGCGTAAATTCACATATAAGCGTGCGTCAGTAACTCATCAAGCAATGCACAATTAGCATAAAGCACTTCACCCAACAGCATGCATGCCATTCTTTATCAATACACAGTGTTATGAGTCTTTATTTTTTCTGCCTTATATAAGCCGAACAAACTTTGGGAAGAGATTAATAATACTTAATTCTCTTACCTATTTTGGACAATGCTCTAGGGCCAATGCTCTTGAACCTTTTCCAATTTTGGTTTCATTTCAGATGGAAGGGAGGGGATCAGTTCGTGTTTATAGAGCTTCAGCTGTATTTTTGATTGTTTCCTAACACCTAGTGACAATAAATCAAGAATGTTTTTAAAAATCACAAAGGAATTGCACCAATTTGTTGTGTTGAGAAAATGTACATGTTAGGAGAATCAAATTTGTTTTCTAAGAGGTATCATATGTCCAACCGTATCGATTCTCTTTTGTGTACTAAAGTTAAACAATGGAAGTGAAATGTAAGGCATATGGGAAATTTCAGCTAGACATTCTTGCCTGCAAGCCAAATGCTCAAATGGCATGTGGAAAAAACAAGTTACAATCTACCCCTATGGCTCAGTTTTTGGACCACTAGCAACACTCTGTTGGATCATTACCTTTGAACAAGAATTTGAACATGCTTTCTCAACTGGACATCCTTGCCTACAAACCAAATATTTGGCATGTGCAAAACAACAAGTTACAATATACTCATTTAATTTGTGACAGTCTACTCCATGGGGGCCAAAGGAGGCATTTTTTAAAATTGAGTTACTATTAATATTACCTAAACATTAGGCTATTATATACTGAAAACAGTATTTTTGGTTCTAAAGTTATGACATTTTGTTATGTCTAATTTCTTATGTATTTTATTGTTTTTTATTCCATATTTTTGCCTTTATCTCAATTTCAAATTTGCTGCCTTTGGCCCCCCATGGACCAGATCGTGTCACATATGAAATGGTATTCTACCTTCAACTGTTGCTAAATATAGTGCATCATCTGGATTTGAAACAAGAATAGAAAGCGGTTTCACATCGTAGTATCATGTAATACTTTTAACTGGACATCCTTGCCTGCAAACCAAATGTTTGGCATGTGCAAAACAACAAGTTACAATCTAGTATCTACCCCTATGGCATAGTATTCTGGCTATTGGTGAAACCCTGATGAATCATTAAATAAAACTGCTGCTAAATAGTGCACATTTTATTTGGATTTGAAACAAGAATGTGAGAGCGGTGTCACGTCGTAGTATTGTGCGATTTGTTCATGACAGATATTTGAAGGTTGGTATCAACCTTGAAATTATGGAAAGTTTTGGGCCAGACAGGTAAATAGCACTTGAGATCTTTTCAACTGTATGGGCAACAACAATGGAGCTGCCCACCTAGATGAAAAGAATTTCACTTCTTATTTGCCTCCCTGTTTGGGGCCTCGTAATAAAATGGTCTAAAGTAAAGTGGCAAGTTTTGCGGAAAAACAGACAAATCAACAGAATTTAAGAAAAAAACGGAAAACACAGAAATTCGCGGAAAACATGTTTTTCTTTGAGAAAAATAAAAATGAAGAAAAAAATAATCGGAATGTGAGGTAAAAATAATGAAAATGAAGTCCGTCTTCAAAGATATCAGACTTAGAACAACTAAAAAGATCATAATGCAAGTAACTTCTTTTTACCCCAATTTTTAGCGGAATTTAGTTTTTAAACCACGCACGGAAAATCGCGGAATTCGGTGTTTTAAATCACGGAAAACTTGCCACTCTAGTCTAAAGTATATAAAAGTCTACACAATCAGAATGACAACAACTTGAATCCAATGACTGTGATGTCAGATTTATGTAAAAATGCTCAATTTTGGAGATAATCATAAAAATTCTTTTCTCTTATATTGAACCATTTGTATCTTGTGTGAAAAGTCAAGCTGCATTTTGGCTAAATAATTTGTTTTATATAACTCATATAAAGATTCTTTATCATTTGATTGGTCAATTTATTTACAAGTTATTATTTTACTACTCAGCGTGAGTGCAATAGTCCATTTTCCATTGAACTCACATGATGCTACCATGCCAACGCAGTCAAACGCGAGCATATATAATGAAAGACAAAGATAAAAAGACTACTTTGCTTCTGACATCATCTGTCAATCAAAGTCGAGCACGGTTTGTTTACAAATGTCGTGAAGATATGAGTTGCTGAACACGGCAGTAAAACCGGGCGCCTTATAGTTAATTTTGCACTTTCAAACATACAAACCGTCTCAAAAGTTAGGTATTTATACTATAACTTTCTTTCGCGAAGGCACCATGTCAACAATGCCTAGAAAAGTTGCTTTTTTGCCTTGTAAAAGTACGTAATTTTTCGCCATTCACTGCTATTCCCTTTCTCCGATCAGCACCAGATAAATTGACCTTCCTTTTACGCGCTAATTAACCAATCAAGGATCGTAGAGAATTTGATTGACAGTGACATCAGACACAAACTAGTCTTTTTGTCTTTGTCTTCAATAGCACGCACAGTGACCACCTCGACTCGCCAATTAATGGTGTGGGTGTCGCTTCTAACATAAATACACTATATTTTTTTTCCTGTTGATTTATAAATTAGTGGAAGAAATTTAATGTACGGGTTATATAAAGCAAATATTGAATGTTTTCATTTGTTCAATGGAAAGAATATTTTCATTTGGTATATGAACTGTTCTATTCAACTCGGCAAAGCCATATTAAATGGAACAGTCCATATTTTACCTTAAGAAAATATTCTTACCATTGTACTCATAAACATTCAATGTTTGTACATCAAACATTAAATCTTCTTAAATTATATGAACAATCATAAAATAAATTAATTAGCAAACCGGCGATCTAGTGGCACAGGCCTCTTAAGTTCTTCTCGAAGGCGTCTCCAAAACAAATACTGTCCATATCCATCGCCTGGCCATTTTAGGCACTGTACTTTACAGAGTAATTGTCTAAACAACAGAGTCTTTTTATTATTTGGAATCTCTTGCAGCATGATAAGAATCATTACATTGCGATTCTCTTCCAGGACTCTATAATGGGCCATGTCTAGTTCTTTCAGACACCAGTTGTCTTGAAAAAATTGCGGAGAGAGTATAACAAGAACCTTGCGGCTTCTTTGCATGTGAAGAGATATTTCATCCAACTTTGTTCTCCCAATACGCATGTCTCGACACCTTAGGAAAAGTCTGAAAGGTTCCTCTCCTTGCTCAATATTGGGTAGAAGCTCACCATGTACCCAATCATCAGCACTTTCTACATGATAAGGGACATAGGCATCATATCGAGGAATGTCATTCTCGTCATCATTGATACGTTCAGCATTTTCAATGAGATGGTGTTGTTGGATTCTTCTTCTGTTGAATACTAGGAAAAATGTGTACTTGATGTGCCACCAATAACGCACTATCAAAATTATGGTAATTACTAGAACTATAGTGCAAGTAACGCCAATTGATATGTACTTCCATAAGGTTGATTCACAGTCTAAATTTACCTGTGTAATGCTATAATCTTTTTCTGAATCGGGTGAGAAACATGTGTATGTTGTATAACCAAAAATTTGGACCATGTCATCTGTCAGTACCCAATTCCTTAACGCCTCCACATTACAATCACATTGAAATGGATTGTTACTGCAATCAAAAATACTCATGTTAGGATGGCCTGATTGAGTTAGAATTTCTTTTGGGACAATTTTGATTGAATTGTCATTAAGATAAAATTCTCTTATATTACTTAAGTGTTGCAAACTGCTCACTGATACTAGTTGATTGTTATTTAATTTCAGGACTGTTAATCTACTGAAATAAGTAAGAAGTATATTATCAATATTGGCAATCCTATTGTAACTCAAATCAAGGGTTTGCAATCTAGGTGCTTTGAATATATTTAGTATATCAGAATTGTAAGAAAAAAGGTTCGTTAAGAGCAGCTTTTTTAAAACAGGTAATTGCATTTCAGTATATTCATTATATTGCATCAGGTAGCACTCGGAAAAATCTAAATACACAAGAAATGGGCAAGTAGAATTAGTTTGTTGGAAAGTGATTGTGGAATCCCAAGCCTCAAAAGATTCCATGTATTGTGCAACCTGGCATATATTTGCCCCCAAACGCTGAACTATGCTTGTTTGGTACCCTATATTTAATTTTTTCAAATTTGGTGGAGAGCATGGCCAAATCTTTTGTTTACTCTTAAGGTTATTCCATGATAAGTCTATTGTTTCAAGTGAGGAAATGTTACACAACTGTTCCCATATATTTTCAAAATCACCACTCAATTGAATGTTGGACAGATCCACCTTTGTTAGAGAGTTATAGCTACTGAATATATTCAGAGCACCAGCTGAAGACAAATCAGTGGTTACAAGTTTGAATAGTAAATTATTTAAACATATTAAACCTTTGAAGACATTAATAGACAATGTTGATGGAGCAGAATTGATGAATGCAAATAAAGATAACACTTTTAATTCATGAAACCATTCAAAAGGTGCACCTTGAAACACATACACATCTGCATATAATGTTAATGTTTGCAATAACACCTTCCAATTTCCCCATGATTCAAATGTGTTTGAATTTAAGTTGATGATAGCCTTGCCAGACATATGTAGGGTTAGGTTTTGAAGGGGTGAATCTAGTGAGTTCAAAGCCTCTATGGCTGTATAGATGTCAATGCGAAGATCAAGGTAGAGACTAGTAAGATTATTGAGTACATGGAAGGCTGGAAGACTGGTCGAATTTGATGATGCCTGGCGAAATTTAAGATATGTTAAAAGAAGCAATCTGCTGCATTTACGATTTACGTTCATGTCATTGTGATGGGGATTTTCATATGAAGAGCAAAACATGATTTCAGGACAGGATCCACCAACTCTGATTTCAAGGTGTTGCAGGTTATGTAGCCCAGATAACAGCTTGCCAATATTTTGACAGTCATAGGTCAGAGAAGTGAAAATCTCTGCATCAATGTACAGTTCATATAAAGATGAAAGTGGGGCTAGAGGGGTACCAGTAATATTATCAGACCCATCATCAAATGACATCCACAGAATTTGTAAGTTTTGCAACCCTACAAGTGATGAAGTACTAAGACTTGTTACATTTTGCCAACTAATTTGAAGTGTCTGGAGTGAGATGAGATCCTGAAAGGGTGCACCATCTACAGTGTGTAAAAAGTTTCCATCTAAATTCAAGTAGGTAAGTTTGCCAAGTGTGCTGAAGGTTTTGTCACTGATGAAGGATATTAAATTGTAACTCAAGTCCAAACTTAGTAGCTCATGAAGTCCAGAAAATGTACCTTCATGCAATGTTGATATATGGTTGGAAGAAAGCGCCATATCCTGTAACTTGTGAAGACCGTTAAAGACATTAGGCTGTATGTGGGAAATCGAGCTGCCAACTAGTAGCAGAGTTAATAGTTCATGAAGTCCAGTAAATGCACCATCATGTAAGGCTGATATATGGTTGGAAGAAAGGTACATATGCTGTAACTTGTGAAGGCTGCTAAATACATTAGCCTGTATATGAGGAATGGAATTGTCAACTAGTTGCAGAGTTAATAGTTCATCAAGTCCAGTGAATGCACCATCATGTACGGATGCTATATTGTTGTAAGAAAGATCCAAATGTTGCAACATGTGAAGTCCACTAAATACATAATCAGGAATAGCACTTAGTTTATTCTTGCTTAAATCAAGTGAGTTGATCGAAGCAGCATTCCGTAATGGTGGTATACAGACTAGACTTCTCCCTTTACAATCCATATTAGTACGATTCCACATTTTACAAGCAACACTTCCTTGTGGATAACATGAAGTTTCAATATCAGATGATTGCCCATTTTGGGGCTGAATGCAAATCAAATTCACCAGCAGCAGGTACACAATGACACATACACACTGTGGTTGTACCAAAGCCATTTGGAGTATAGGAACGTGTCTTACACAGCAGCAAAATGAAGAAAATTTGGTGAAGTGTTTGAAACGTTCTATCAAAAGTTGCCGATTAATACCAAACCCAATAAAAGAATGCTATTTTTATCACCTTGGATTTTCCAGTTGTGCACAAGGTTGCCAGAATTGCTCAGGCAAATGGTATCCCACAATTGCAGTTATAAGATAGTACTGTCTGTTCAATTAGCTTAGATTCTTGAATTTTTAAGATATTTGAAAAAATAAAACATTGTGGTCAAAGTCATCAAAGAAAAGTGTTAGCACAGCCTTAGACCTAACATGATTTATACTTTTCAAATTCTAAAGTTCAATTTAAAACCCCATTTCTTTTCAATTTTGGTCTTTTCGCGATATTTTTATAAAAAAAGCCGTAGAAGCGTCGGGTACCATAAACTTTTTGAATCAATCCATTTAGAGCAATGGGGACGAATGTCAACTCACAATGCGCTGAGATAGTATTTATTCGACCATCCGCATCAGGAAGTATTGTCCAGCAAAATATTTGCCAGTATGCCTAATTTGTGTTGAAACCCTACTGTTGAAACAATACGTTATTATTTATGAACTAAGGTTTTCTAAAATAGGCACAGCTTATATAAATACATTCCTTGCGTATTTATTTATTTATTTATTTATTTATTTATTTATTTATTTATTTATTTATTTATTTATTTATTTATTTATTTATTGTGCGTATGGGTCTGCGAATGGGTCTGAGAAGGTGTAGGCCTATAGGCCTATTATAAAACTACACATTTATTTTCAATTTGTTATTTCGTTTTGTTTGTTGAATACAAACTGAAAAAACCGTGAAACAAAAGAACTTTTGTACAAGAAAATATTATTTAAAACAATCAGGTTACAGAAAACAATTCTTGTAAAGTCACTGTATCTGAAAATGTCAAGCGAATGCTGATATTCTTGGGAAGGAATGGTGGTATTAAACAAAACTCAATTTACATTGTAAACCAGTTGAAGAACGAAATCCATATTTTTAATGTAATTGTTTAGGGAAAATAATGCTCAGAATAATATTTATGCATAAAACGTAATCGCGCCATATAAATTCGTGTAACAAAAACCGGTGGACCATCATCACCTATAGAACCTATCCAATAACCGGAACGGTATAACAATTGAAATGGCAGGACAGATTGGTGGACAGATTGTTTTGCTAAATTGGATAGGGTCTATGCCCTAAGTTGAGAATGGACCGTCCCACTCGATTTGTAAAAAGGTCGCGAACCCTTTCGGTTGACCCAAGTAACTGCCTAAAATGAGGCAAAATTGAAAAGAAATGGGGCTTTAAATTGAACTTTGGAATTTGAAAAGAATAAATCACGTTAGGTCTAAGGCTGTGCTAACACTTTTCTTTGATGACTTTGGCCACAAGTCTTTATTTTTTCAAATACCTTAATAATTCAAGAATCTAAGCTAATTGAACAGACAGTAATAGTATGGCATTTTGAAAGAGGATATTCTGAATTGCAAGATAATGCTTTTCTTTAAAGCCATATTGTAACATTTGATGAGGAGGATGCCCTCAATATTTTTTAAATTCTGTTTTTTTACACAATTGTAGTGTACTTTAGTAAACTAAGATACCCTGCATAAATCAAGACTTTAGGTGCTGTAGTTTTGTCAAAATCCAAGATGTTGAATAAACCGTCTGACAAGATGGTTTATTATTATGATGGAAATATTAGTCGAACACGTATTTGATGTATCTCGTAGCACAGTACGTACATGGTGTGCATGAGTCATCATACACATCAAAGGACTGTACCATAGAACAACCGATGCAATAACACACATTGCAGGGTAGTAAATTCCAATATTTGCTTTACCTCAGCTGTTCAGCTCAAAATTAAAAGGGGACAATTAAAGCCAACATTTTATGGAAAAGAAATACTAATCTATTTTTTTGTGGAAATGATATAATATGGCTTTAAGATAAATGAATCACAATCTTGCACTGATCTTAATAGAAAGTGTAATAGAGGTAAATTGTTGAGTAAAAAGTGGAAAGCTTTGGAATCTGCTGATTTGGTTTGAAATCTGCATAAACAAATCAGCTACCCGAAACATAATTGAAAAATAGCCCAAAGCAGCCCAATTGTGTGCACAAAGTGTAGTTTGTCAACCCTGATAGGGAAGTGTTACTAGAGACTTTCACTTCCTATGAACCATGATTATAATAAAGTATTGACATTGAATTGGTTTGATTACTTGTGTATCATACTTTCGTTCCTCAAAAGGGGATTTTATTCCAGTATACAGAGGCCTCTGGCCCAAAAATACACTAGAGGCAAATGGTGGTCATAGACCACAAACCTAGCTGGGGCATGTTGGTGTTGTGGAGGTATCTGACCCCTGCAAAATGTTCCAAAAATGTTCCCCTGTCATGAGGCTTGTTGTCACCGAGTTTAGAGTCGGTACTCCTCACAGATGTCCAGAAAATGCAATTCTAAGATTTGACCCAGATGACCTTTGACTAGACCCCTGCAAGATGTTCCATAATTCACCCCTGGTCATGAGTTGTCACCGAGTTTGAGCCCTGTACCTCTTACAGATGTCCAGATAACGCAATTCTAAGATTTGGCCCCAGAATGATGTCTTTTGAGCTGACCGTGCAAAATGTTCCAATATGTTCCACAGGTCATGAGGTTGTCACCGAGATTGAGCCCGTACCCTTACAGATGTCCAGATATTGAAATTCGAAGATTTGACCCCAGCTGACCTTTGACCTGCCCCCTGCAAAATGTTCCAACATGTTCCCCTGGTCATGAGGTTGTCGCCGAGATTGAGCCCCGTACCCTTACAGATGTCCAGATATTGAAATTCGAAGATTTGACCCCAGCTGACCTTTGACCTGATCCATGCAAAATATTCCAAAATGTTACTATTCTCATCAAGTTTATTGTCACTGAGTTTGATAAAAAAAATTCGGGAAAAAAAAAAATTTGGAAAAAAAAAAAAATCGGAAAAAAAAAAAATTTAGGAAAAAAAAAAAAAAAAAAAAAAAAAAAATTTCGGAAAAAAAAATTTCAAAAAAAAAATTTCAAAAAAAAAAAATTTATCGAAAAAAAAAAATTTCAAAAAAAAAAAAATTTTCGGAAAAAAAAAAATTTTGGAAAAAAAAAAAAATTCGGAAAAAAAATAATTTCGGAAAAAAACAATTTCAAAAAAAAAATTTCGGAAAAAAAAGAACAAAAAATTTCTATTTCCCTTCATTCTCTTCAAAAAAAATCCCAATTTCCCTTAATTCTCTTCAATTTCCCTTAACTTCCCTCAATTTCCCCTCATTTTCCCAAATTTCGGGACTAAACTCTTTTCCACTATGGCGCCGGTACTATAGGCCCTCCCCCTCACCAAGTATCATAGCCATGCGACAAACAATGTAGGCGTAACAGCATTTTTTAGCGTTTGTTACTACACGGACGGACGGACGGACTAACAGACGGAGAGACATGGTGACTTATTACTAGAGCTGCTACCCTCAGCTAAAAACAATGATTCAAAAAGGCCAAACCGTATCTTCACAAGTCAAATAATTCTTACATAGCATCAAGTCAGGGTTTCACAGTGGTTTGTTGCCAGCGGAAGAACCGAACGATTACAATACCTAGCTGTGGGTGTAAACCCCCAGCTAGGTAAAAACATGTGCAATTTCACTTTGTTGCCAGCGGAAGAAAACGGGAAGATTACAGTGGTTTGTTGCCAGCGGAAGAACCCGAACGATTACAATACCTAGCTGGGGGGTGTAAACCCCCAGCTAGGTAATTATAATAAAAGAAATAATTTACTACAACTCAATCAAATATTTATCTCTTTACTTGCATGCAAGTAACAGAAATTTCCCCAGCTTATTGTGGGGATTTGGGCTCCTTGCACAAAGTCCACACAAACAGATGTCTCATGTGTTTCTTGTATACAAAAAAGCAGACAAACGAAGTATTTTTTTTCAGTGACACTTTCAGGATATGTCAAGTGTGTGCTAATGATGTTTCCTATTAAATTTGAATGGTAGTCGACATCTACATTTTTATTAACGATGTATTCAGAATTGTACTAATTTAGTTGGACGTTCACAAAGTCACCCAATATTATACCTTATTAATCTGCATTGGCAACTCTGTATTCCGTGCGATCCAACCAGAGGTTGGTCCATATAGTCGTGCACATAGTCGTGCATAGCCGGTTTTGCCTACCGTTGCCATTGGTTACGAATTTATACTTCTATGTCAGACTGGCTGAGGGCCAATCAAGTGGAAGTTGCCCAATAGTCATGATAGTATATCCCCCCATTGACTCGGTCGCTTTTAGAGTCGTAACGATGTGGTATAGACTTGCCAGTCTCGTGTACGCCGTTTGTACACAGAGACTGGCTTATGCCACTGTGTGTGTCATTCCCAGTGGGCACAATTGGTTGCTACTATGTTGTGTCAACGTCAATATCTAACGTTGGACGACGGTTGCCTGGAGGATGGATATGAAAGTTTTTTTGATGCCAAAATAGAACGTTGGTGCGACGTCCACATTCAGCGTTGTGCAGACGTTAGCCAACGTCGATCCAACATTGACCCAACCCTAATAAAGATGTAATTTGTGACGTTGGGCTAACATAATATCGTTGATGTTGGGCCAATGTTATTAATCCATCCATTGACCAACGTTAAACCAACCATTAATCCAACGTTAATCCAACCATTGGCAAGTAACCCCAAAGAGACGAAAAATCATGAAAAAAGAAAGAAAAATATTATTTAGTAGCATATACTCTGCTTACACAGAGTCTTACACTTAATACTGTCTATATTACAACGGAAGCAAATTTCCTAGCTTAATTTTATACATAACACTTACCTTGATGTACCTTCCGGGATTCGAACCCATGACCTTTGGATTATGAGACTGATGCCCTACTGACTGAGCTAACGGGGTTTACATATTCGATGAAGTGTTTTAAGTTAATATAAGCAATATTTTGATGGCTAAACCTGCTAAAGTGAATAATTTAAAGGATATTGATCAAATTTACTGTAAATATTGATAACATTTACTAAATTTGTTGATTTTTTCTTTCTTTTTTAAAATAAAAAATCTTACTGACGATTGAATTCCAAAGTTTTATTGTTATTATAAATATAATTATATATTTATTAGGTTTATATATTACATTATCACTAAGCATTATATTCATCACCATCATCATCATCATCATCATCATCATCACCATCATCATCAACATCATCATCATCATGAGTTGCAACATCATCATCATCCTCATCATTATTAGGGCCTATTATTATTATTAGTTTATCTAGTGGGCTTTTATAGTCTTTATTTAATGTTACACTTTAATACGCCTAGTAAATAGAACATTTTGGACCAACTTGACCATTCCGATGACTTGGAAACAGTAGGCCTGTCAACTGTCATGCTGTTTACCAACGTTGGTCCGATATCGCGGACGGCATTCTGACCGTCATATTAAGGTTTGTGCGACGTTCCCAATCTCGGCGTAAGAAACTGTCATTTTAAGACAATACTAGCCAAATGCAACATATTTATCGTCGGTCGTACCGATGTCGTCAATGAAGTGTTACCGTGCTTCAGCGTTAGTATTGAGGTCATCGACAACCAGCGTATGGCAGGCGATGTCGTCAAAGAAGTGTTACCTCAACGCAGATCGTACAACAACCATTGCACGGCAGTCATTATGTGACCTTAATACAACGTCTTTATCGCAGTTGTACCGATGTCGTCAATAAAGTGTTGCTTCAACGTTAGTATTGAGGTCATACGACAACCATCGTGCGGCAGAGCGTTGTTGCGGCGTCTTCAATCATTGGTGCACCGATGTCGTCAATGAAGTGTTACCTCAACGTTATATTGAAGTCGTCACGACAACTGTCGAGGGTAGTCAATAGGTGGCGTTAATGCAACATCTTTATTGTCAGTTGTACTGATGTCGGCAATGAAGTGTTGCCTCAGCGTTATATTGAAGTCGTACGACAACTGTCGCAGGGTAGTCAACAGGTGACGTTAATGCAACATCTTTATTGTCAGTTGTACTGATGTCGGCAATGAAGTGTTGCCTCAACGTTGTATTGAAGTCGTACGACGATCGTCTTACGGCCGACATTACCACAACGTTTGTGCGACGTCGTCACTAATAGGTGTACTGACGTCCTAGATTATTACTTGCGTTAACGTTGGAATTTGGTTGCCCGACGTCCGATCTTATTACAACGTCCATACAACGTAGTTTTTCCCGATTGTGCCCACTGGGTTGGGATCTCTGAGCAACATTTTTTTTGCAATTGAGTCAATTTATATAAAATTGGTACTCACATATCTGATTTATAAATCATAATTATCCTGTTTAATGTATCCAAGTACCTTACACTTGGAATTTGTGATACTTCAAAGATAATTTTTGAGCCATCGACCTTACGAGATGAAACAATGCAAGCAGAGGGCTGACAGTAAATTTCGCTGATCCCTCCTGTTCTTTTCTATGTCGATTTAACACACGATTCCCGCTGTTGTTTTGGTTCCACTTTAGCACCCCCGGTACACGCATGGAGGTCGCCATTTGAGGTTTTAGCACCCACTTTAGAACCCGGCTACCTTGACTACGCGTTCAGATCGCGCACAGTACGCGTTCCCAACTGTCAATCATTAGGGTCAATCACCTCGAGCTTGACAACAATATCTGAATAGACTATCGCCAAGTCTTACGTGTATGCGAGAAATTTAGGTTAATTTTCGTGATTGAAACAGTATTTTTCTTGTATAAATCTTGGCCCGGATAGCGGGATTGTTGGTTGATTTAATGCATTTGATAAATTAAGTTCATGGATGCGCTAAAAATATAATTAAAAGTATTCAAAAACCTGTTCAACATTTGAAAAAAATGCACTGTAGCAGGCTTGAAAAGTCTAACGGTGGATGCAGCAAGCCGCGATTTTTCATGACTTGAACGCAGAGCACGGACGCGATATAGCCGGTAGAAATCGCGGTAGTGTTCCAGGCCTACGCGATGGCAGGGTAATGGCGGCTTCCATACTTTAATTACTTTTAAAACGAGCTGTCGCCGGGCTGATGCAAGTCACAAGATCTCGCGAGATGACCCACCTCTTTTACAGCCGGTTTCTGTCTTCAAGTCATGTTCGCGATACAGCCACGTTGCACTCTGGGGTCGAGACTAATCAGTTACGTCGTTAACAACGAGTAAACAAAATGGCTGGGAAAACGGAGGAAATTGTGTCCTTAAAAGTGTTTCAGCGTGACGATCAGAATCCTCAAAAAACTATTTTTGTTGGGCCGCGCTTGATATGCTAATGATATACAGGTACATTGTAGGATATAAATTGGATGGTAAATAAGCCAAATATTGCAAGAAATCTACTCGCTAGAATCCTAGCGACCCCGTAAAAAAAATGACCGTCCATGCGAATGTAATATTGAAATCGTAAAATCCCTACTAGTAATAGACCTACTTGTCACTAATCGTGGCGCGTGATCAAGTCGTGATAAAAAGGTCAAAGTGGCTGATCAATGTGTGGGCAAATGTTCAAGTGGCTTTTTGACCAATCGGCTTTCTAGCAGTAAAATATGGGGACCAATCAGGTTGTATCAATGTGATACCAATAAACTATGATGTATGACTCATCTTGTTAGGCCTACTACAAATAAAATTCGGTTTCCGGTAACCCGCCCGCCCTCTTTTTTGGTGCCGCAAAAAAAAATAATTTATGCCACTTTTGGAAAAAATAAAATTTTTCAAGAGTCGTCCGTGTCGAAATTCTGACATGAAATAATGTATGCCACTTTTGGAAAAAATAAAAATTTTCAAGAGTCGTCCGTGTCGAAATTCTGATATGAAGTTGTTGGAAATCACATTATTTTATTTTCCCCCGACTTTCTGCCATTCAATGATTAAAGAAATACAGTTGAATTGATAGATAATATTTATCGCGATATAGGCCTGAGACTAATACCTAAAGAGATAGGAGCTGATAGGAAGCAATGCATCGATCTATTCTTTCCCTGTGTGCAAGGTCTGTTGCGGCATTGTTATGTAAATAGCGCTATCCACTTGACCTAGTACCAGCTCATTTCCGCTTGATAGCCCGAGCGACGAAGTGCGCATGCGTAGATCAATCAACTGAGACCTTTAAATGACCCCGGGTCATTTCACTCATTGACAATCTAACGTAAACAACTCGCGCTACTCACTGATAAACATGGAGAAAGCTTTCATAAATTGGGACGATTTAGATCTTGATGATGTTCTCGGAGAAAATAATTGGAGTGATAATGATGAGAACGATGTTTTAGGGTCAGAAAATGAGTGGGTTACCAGCGACAGTGATGAGGAAACTTCGGCGCAACAAGATGGGAAAGAAAATAAAAAACCAACAACATCTCAAACCACAACACGGAAGACATACCAATGTCCACTTTGCGACAAGCAATATTCATCAACATCGGGGTTTCGCGGACATGTTCTTAAAAAACATGAAAGACCAGACTTAAAAGGTTCGTTTTTTACTTTTATTTCTTTCTACGGCCGAAAAAAGTTTGTGCACGTTGTCCGAGACTAGGATCTCCCCGTTCACCACGCAGCTACATAAGAAACCACTCGCCGGCGGTTCAAAATTCGGCACCCTGTTTTTCGTTTTTGACACTTATTTTTAATATTATGGTTCCAGTTTTAAGTAATTGAATCGGTATGGCTCTCAAATAAAAGTGTATGGATTTACAAAAGCGTGTTTCATCTGGTGTTTCGTCCAAGTATTGTAAATTGCCACAGCACAGGTAAGCTTATTGAAAATATTATTATGTTTTTCTAATTTTTTTTTTGTAACTTTTTTTTTAGGTATACTAGTCTCAGATATAGGCCTAGGCCTATGCACAACTATTTTATTTATGAAAACAGCGTGCAGCAGGACTCGTAATATTAAGTAGGCTTTCAACTATTGAAAAACTATTGAACTACCCAGCAAACACAAAAACGTTTTAAAAACGTTTTAAATAACTTATATTTTGGCTTTTGGTTTAGCTAAAACGTTTTAATAACATTAAAATGTCGGGTTATATAAAGGTCATGATAACGTTTTAAAACGTTTTGTATGAAAACACAATACAACAATATTTTTCAATGTTTTCAAAAAATGTTATTGTAAACTATTTTTACAAACATTTTTGCCAAATATTGTGTCAATACTTAAATAACATTATGTTAAAATGTTTGAACCCAGCAAACACAGAAATGTTCTTAAAATGTTTTTTCAAAACCTTTTAATAACATTTAAATGTCGGGTTATATAAAGGTCATGAAAACGTTTTTAAAACGTTATTGAAAATATTTTGGGCAAACATTTTTTCGCAAATATTTTTTCAACCCCAAAATAACATTCTGTTTAGAATGTTTTGTATCAAGTTTTCAAGAATGTTTTTGGAATGTTATTAAAACGTTTTTATACCCTTTATATAACCCGACATTTAAACGTTTTCTGTAAAACATTTTTGTTTGCTGAGCAGTAGATTATCAAAAATGTTTTTAAGGTTATGAAAATGTTTTATACTCTTAATATACCCTTTATATAACCCGACATTTAAACGTTTTCTGACAACCTTTTATAACCTTTTGCGAATGATGTCGAAAACGTTTTGTGTTTGCTGGGTATTTTGTCTGTGTCCGCAAAAGTTTGATAAAACGGTAAAAGTAGGCCTAACACTATAAGACAAAGGCCTAACGCTCATTAAATCGGTGTTGTTGTCGAACTAATTCCCATAAAGCTCGTATTAAAAAGAGCAAGTAATAAAAAAGTTAAAATGCTAAAAATGATGTAGGCCGAAAAATTGTGTAATCTTGTCCTAGACACTCAACGATAAACCCCTATCAAGTATGAATAAAAGACTGTTCATTTCAATTTATAAACGTTGAGGAAGTTGTGCATTTTGTCAGCACCGATATAATAAAAATTAAAATAACTAACCTGGCAGATTTCAGGATTAACCAACATTTATTTTCTCATGCCGCTCGCCCAGGCCTGCATATTATCCCGTCAAGAAACTCAACCCTAGGCCTACCTTTTTCAACATGTAAATATAATTCCATAGCGATAAATAGTGAACGTTGCATTGAAGATGAGGATACTTGGATGATACAGATAATAGCACATGTTAAATGGGGGGTATGGGGATGTCCCAGTTTGTTTTACAAGGGCAATTATTATTTGACCCAAACTTTTTGGTGGGTGGGTTCATCATGACCCGAGACAGAACAAGTTTGTATTGGTTAATGGGTCAAGGTCATCCAGGGGTCATCTGAGGTCAAATTAGTCAAAACTATCATATGGGCATGAAACTTGATAGGGTAGATTCAATATTTAGAGCCAAATTTGTGGAGGGTAATTTCGGGGTCACCAAAGGTCAAATTAGTAAAAACTGTCACATCACATTGGCATGATACTTGGTGGGTACAGTCAATATTTAGAGCCAAAATTTTGGAAGGTCATTTTGGGGTCACCAGAGGTCATCTGAGGTCAAATTATTAAAAACTGACATATGGGCATGACAATTGGTTAGTACAGTCAACATTTAGAGCCAAATTTTTTGAAGGTCATTTGGGGTCACCAGAGGTCATCTGAGGTCAAATTAGTTAAAACTGTCATATGGGCATGAAACTTGGTTAATACAGTCAACATTTAGAGCCAAATTTTTTGAAGGTCATTTCTGGGGTCAACAGAGGTCATCTGAGGTCAAATTAGGTTAAACTGTCATATGGGCATGAAACTTGGTTAATACAGTCAACATTTAGAGCCACATTTTTTGAAGGTCATTTCGGGGTCAACAGAGGTCAATTAGGTTAAACTGTCATATGGGCATGAAACTTGGTTAATACAGTCAACATTTAGAGCCAAATTTGTTGAAGGTAATTTTGAGGTCACCAGAGGTCAAATTAGTTAAAACTGTCATATGGACATGAAACTTGGTTAGGACAGTCAACATTTAGAGCCAATTCTTTTAAGGTCATTTCGGGTCACCAGAGGTCATTTGAGGTCAAATTAGATAAAACTGTTATATGGGCATGAAACTTGGTTAATACAGTGAACATTTAAGAGCCAAATTTTTTAAGGTCATTTCGGGGTCACCATATGTCATCCGAGGTCAAATTAGTTAAAACTGTCATATGGACGTGAAACTTGGTAAGTACAGTTTACATTTGATCCAAATTTTTTGAAGATCATTTGGGGTCACCAGAGGTCATCTGAGGTCAAATTCGTTAAAACTGTCATATGGGCATGAAACTTGGTTAATACAGTCTACATTTAGAGCCAAATTTTTGAAGGTCATTTGGGGTCACCAGAGATCATCTGAGGTCAAATTAGTTAAAACTGTCATATGGGCATGAAACATGGTTAGTACAGTCAACATTTAGAGCCAAATTTTTGAAGGTCATTTTGGGGTCACCAGAGGTCATATTAGTAAAACTGTCATATGGGCATGAAACTTGGTGGATACAGTCACCATTTAGAGCCATATTTTGGTAAGGTCATTTGGGGGTCACCAGGGGTCATCTGAGGTCAAATTAGTAAAATGTTGTATTGGCAAGAAACCTCTGTCGAGATTTGATCCCCAAGTCAGGTAAACTTAAAAATTGGTTTGATTTACACTTATTGATTTCACGTTCAAGTCATTAACTGTTTACAAGTTAATATTATATTTGACTATTTTTGGATCCCAAAAGTTTGGTTATGGACCTCTATTTTTTGGATTTAAGATAAGAGGGTCCATTTGGAGTTTGGACTCCTTACTTTTTCTACCCCTAATTATGGTCATTTCAAAATATTATTTTATCTGTTTAGTGTTTTGTATTGCATAAATTTCCAAATTGTATGTAGCAGTTTTCTATAATTGCACAAACAGAAAAAGCTTTTATATATAGACAAGAACAGTGAATGACAGAGAGTAGGTAAATGATATTGCACAGTACGACACACTTGTGTAGTATGAGAAGAGCTTTTGCGATTGAGACCCCGAGTCATACTGTTTTTCTATTGGCTAGCCTTCAAGTGTTAAATTGGATCGAAATTTCAGTATGTGTAAATAATTTTTTTTTCCTTCCTTCCGTCCCAATTTTTTCAGAGCATGTTACCGGAAACATCATTTTATTTTTATTTAGCCTTATTTATATTATGGCGTAGTACGTTTTGTGCATTGCCGTCCACGGGATATTATAAAAGAAAAATCGATTTTGCCCAAACCTGTATAATAAACACATCAAGGAAATTGGTACTTGACTTGATGAATGACTCATCGTGTTGAGCGAATTGATGATGATGATAGCGATTACGTAACGCTATGACACAAGTTTTTGTACATTGAAACGCCTACAATGTTGTATCGGTAAATAATAATTAATTTAAATGATGTTGCGCACGCCTATGCTATATTCCATGTTTTTGTTTACACCACGCCAAAGAAAGCGTCACATGCGCCCGTCAGTGAGTGAGGATTGCCAAACCCGCGATTTGGTAGCCCAATTGGGCGACTTTTGAAGATTTTCCCCGCGACTTTTGACAATTTCCTGTCCCATAGAAACCAATGGTTAAGAAAAAAATTGGGCGACTTTTCAACATTGGCTCCCGCGACTTCCGATCATTTCATGTCCCATAGAAACCAATGGTAAAGAGAAAAATTGGGCGACTTTTCGATTATTTGACCCGCAATTCGGGCTGAAATCTTTTGGCAACCCGGGCGTCACTTCCTTCAAAGTATCCACTGCAGACAGACGTGTAATTAATTCGGTCAAATCAGTCTCATTCATCAACAAACATTATACATTCAACTTCTATTCAACAACTATTTCACCAGGCCAAGTGTCCATGCTCCTATGTTTTCCCTTCAACCTTTACAAACCTCTACCGTCTACCTCATTTTAACTCTCTAACCTCTCACTTTCCCTTCTTACAAACATTTAACTAATTACCCCCACCCATCGACTCGCCAAATCCCCACAAGGTTCTGAACAGAAACAAAACATACATCACCCAACCTAAACCAATCAATCACAAACACCATCAATGATCACCCAAACACATGTACCATTCAGTACCAAAACAAACCACCAAAGCAGAGAACCGCGAAGCCCGAGAACCGCTCTAGTTTAAAATATGTTTATTTGCAGCTTGCATAATTAGTATGCAAAATTTAAATAGATACGTTGCAGTCTTATACAACCACAAAATCAGCCGCGACCCTGAAATGACATCTGGTGACTTCGAACAAATTTGTCTTTTTTGAGAAAAATGTAGGCACTAAGTTTAATGACAATCTGATAAAATAATTGACCTTGAAATGACCTCCATGTTTTGAATCATATCAACATCACATTTACTAATTTCCATTCAAATTAGAATAAAAATTCCCTTTAAAAGGGAAAGCCAGCCTCAATGTAGAAGAGGTCTTGTAATTAGTTTTGGTCAATGTGAAAGGCATTTTTAGGATCACGCTTACATCTACATGACAGTCCACCAAACCATCAACGATGAGAACATGCACACTGAAACAGCAGAAAACATTAATTCCTAATCTCATGTCAACTCTTTTAATTCATTACATGTACTCCAAATTGTTCTGGTCTGCTTGTTTTGTTGTTGTTGTTGTTGTTGTTGTCGTTTGTTTTTTTTGTCTTTTCAGCTTTTTACCCACGATATCTCAATTTCCAATTTTGTAATACCAGAACTTACGAACTCAATATCTTCGCTTAGGAATGTCCGATTTCACTGCTTTCGATATATACACTGCCGGTTTGAGTTAACTAACATGTACATTTTATTTTAAAATAACTTAATTAATTCGCAATGTATAGTTTAAGCCTACTATATTATAATAGATAGTGGCCAGCACATTTATAAAGGACTGGTTACTCACTACAATCTTCACTCTTAAACTGTGTTTTTCTGAATGTGCTGATCATGTTGATTGCTAGTCGGAAACTCCTCATGAAGCTATGGACATGGTATCTTACATACTCCATTCTATAACAGTCTGCCTAGTGCCTTGTGTGTTTCCTCTTCAATCATTTTGTTGAATGTAATTTTATGAATCAAATAGTTATGTGTCATTTTATTTATAATAAAGAAGTTATTAAATTAATAAAGTAAGACAATTTATTTATCTATAAGTGCATGTCAAATGGGGTACATTGTTCAATACTATATGCATAAATTATGCCCATATTATAGCTAGGCCCTAAAAACTTTATTTTGCATCGGATTTTTCCCGTTGAAAAGACAAAACTGATGTTTATGATAACAACCATTTCAATAACATTTTGAGTCATTTTTATCCATAAAACGACACAGGATATGATAGATAACTACTTTCACATCAATATGGTCCATATGATCACAGATTGTTGAGAATCTGTGATATGATACGGGGATATGATGGAGATTCTGATACTATAGATCTGTAATCAACATGATATCACGCTGTTCAGTGGTCAAGGAGTAAGGACCCCGGTCAAGGACACTGATATGACATCATAGGTGATGTCAGAAGTTCTTCTGCTGAACATATGATGCTATATATATTAACTTTTATTGTTACATTTAGGCCTTTAAACTTTTAAAGTCATAATTAATTAGTTCAAACATAACTTTGGTAATACTCACTCGTTTTCGTTCGTTGAAACGGCAAAACATACTTACTTTTCCTAACAAATCGAATTAAAATATTTTTAAAAAAATTTAACCACAAAAAGTAAAAAAAAAAAATCATTCCAATACCACTAAAATATAATCTCTTGAGTAAACTGACCCCAAACCTGAAACAGGTACCAGCTCCGAATGAGCTGGCGAAAAACCTTTTAAATTCTACCCCATTGACATTTGGGTGACCTTGAAATGACCTCCATCATATTTTGAATCATATCAGGATTACATACGGTGCACTAATTTTCACTCAAGGTGGAAGTGGACCAACTTCAGAATTTTACCCCTTGACCAAAACAGACCTCTCCCATTCAGTGATCCCAGCAAAAGTATAACTGGAATTACACAGTTCGTAATTAAGGTGGCCCCCATTGTGTGATGTGACAATAAATTATGTCCAAAAATAGTAAGTAAATAAGTATTGTGTCCCTTCTGCTATCAATGTTTGTTTATTCAACATTATAATGGGCTATTCCAGTTGAAATCCATAGAGTCCTATGAAAGACATGAGATTATAATCTTCCACACTGGGGAGTGTGAAATTCAAATAGGGTTACATCATATGGCTGGGTGACTCTATATTTGAAATTTACAACCTCTGTATGGCCGAAGATAAAGTTCATGCATGTTAGGGATGTGTGGATTTCAACTGGAATAGCCCAGTATTTACATGTCCATGAAGAACTGAAAATAGTGATTAGCATTTTGAGACAAAGGTACATATGTTTTGCTATTGTGAGTACCTCGAATGCGTATACGATGTTCATAAGACAATACGTACATGGCGTGCAGAACAGTCATACACACATCAACTGATTGTACCATAGCACAACCGACAGAGTGGCACGCATTTGTGTCATCAGTGGTTCAGTTGTTCAGCTCAAAATTAAAAGGGGCATATCTAACAATAGCGAACATTTTATGGAAAAGAGATCTAATCTTTTTTTTATGGAAATGTTACAATATGGCTTTAACTTAAACGCAAGATTTAGTTTAATTGAAACCTCTATTGTTCTTGATAGATAATGAAGGAAAAATATTTTAACAGCACATGGCCCACATGTTTGCCCATGCAATTTGTAAGAACAAATTACTTGAAGCCATAAAGTACTGTCTTTTCAAATGAATTTGGTGAATTTTCTTCAAACTTCTTTTTTGGCATATTCGTAATTTGTACACATATGTCCCAATTTAGACCTTATTGGAATCAGCCTAATTTCATTGTGCTTGTACATGTATTAATTTTGCTTATTAAAAAAATGCTCCATAGAACATTTTTTTTCATTTTACCTCATAGATGTAGCTTAAAATTATCTGAAACCTTCCTGACAGTTGTCCTGAAAGTTGTTATTATATACCTCATCTAAAGATTCCCTCCATCTGATTGGTTAAAAGCGCAGGCATAATTTTGACTATGCCCGCAAAAGTAACTATTCCCATGGCATAGTTCTGTGTGTGCTTTGTTCCAAGTGTAAAACGATATTATGCATGCGTTAATGTTTTTGGACGCTATAATTATGCGGAAATTGCAGATTGTAATCTGTGCCGTTCGCATTGAAACTATTAATTTCTCTTCTTAAAATCGGTCAACCAAACAGATGACAAGAATCTTAAGATTTGGTATATAAAACAAATATTGACTGCTTTTTATTCGGGGCATGTTAAAATTATAGACCCGCGGTGATCTCAAAACCATGACTATATGCCCCTCGGCTACGGCTAGAGGCATAGTCATGGTTTTGATTACCTTGGGCCTATAATTTTAACCTCGCCCTCATAGCAGTCAATATTTATATACTAGTACTAATGATTATTACTTCATAAACTTAGCAAAGAATAAAATTAAAATTTGACAGAAATCATATATTATATATGGCACAATCCATTGGAGAACGCGGTTTAAGTGCTTCCGGACAGACAGCAGACCAACCATCTTTGCCATAACATATTTGTTGTGGGTCCAATAACAGGCATAAGCAACACTGCATAGCATCATCATCCCTATATCTATCAAAAATTGCTGTGATAGTACGGCAAATCAACTTGTTCTTCAACAGCTACTTCAATGGAGGGTTGGAAGTTGGGATTGGGGGAAAATTTTCTTTTTTTCACCGCCGCCAAGTTTTTGTTTTTTTAATTTCATGCATTTATACACAGTTAAGTGGTGAAGGGTTTTTTTTAGTGTTGGTGGGGAAAGTTTTTTTTTGCTCATGTGGTTTTTTTCCTAACCCCCACCTTGAAGTCTAATGGTGTGTCCCTTACACAATATGAGATACCGCAGCGTTTCCATTCATACACATTTTTACGATCAGTACCCCATACAGACCTGCCAACTGTCCCTCATATTGAGGGACTGTCCCTCATTTGGGGTTTTCCAAAGTGAAAATGAGGGACAGTCCTGCTTTCTGAAATTTTCAGTGACGGTAAATTCAATGTATTAAAGAACAGCAGAAAATGATGCAAATTTCACTTTAAAATTTTGCTATAGTATTCATTTTAGTCTATTGTGATAAATTTAGACCTGCAAAACCTTCCCTATATTTTGAATGTATTGCACACCTCAAGTCTTTGAATTTGTCGGTATCTGGTTTGTGTACATGTACAAGGTTTTGGCCACAATGTCCCTCTTTCTGACTTCTGTAGGTTGGCAGGTCTGCCCATATGATGTTGCCATTACAAGAAAATTCGATTTGTTGTTAGGCAAAACCCAGGTTTTGTTTTCAATACACTAGCTGGAAATTCAATAAACTCAGCTGCAATTGCTGTTTTCTTTAAACACTTATATTTTACTGCAAATGATTTTAAATAATAAATAATAATAATATGATATATTCAACTGTTTGAGAAATGTAATCATATGAAAAGAACAAGCCAAGCCCATTCAGCTCAGATCCACGTGCTGTATAGAATTTTAAATCACAAATCTATAATACAATGCACCATAGTGAGGCACTATGGAACTTTCTTTATTTGCGTCAATAATAGAATATTGATTTAAATGGCATTGAATACATCTCTACATCTGAGTTTGTACTTCATCACTGAGCGATCTAGCGATCGGTTTCTAGCCAATCAGATAGGGCTCCTTTTCTTGCGTTCGGTGAAATACCAATCGCCCATCGCTCACCAACGGAGTATTAAGACGCGATTCATTGCAGGGAAAATAATATTTATTTACAGGTCGTCAACACTGTGCACTGCACTGTTCAGCTTATTTTGAAATTGGGTCAATGAAAAATTGAATAGAAAATGCAACTGTATCTCAACTCATGAAGCACATTACCATCTGCAACTTGTGGTACAGTACATGAATACATTATAGTTTACTACTCATGAACCATTATGTGACATGATCAAGGGCAATGAGTCACATGTCGGCAATTTTCAATTAGAAGTTTATTACATCATTTTCTGGCAGTTTACGAATGATACATTTTGATGCAAACCCCATCAAACCACACCCACATCTGGTTAACAAGTTATGAGCAATTTATCAAAGGCTAAAAACAATATAAAACAAAAGAATTTGAACACTGTTTTTGCCAATATCTCAAAAACAATATTAGCGACATCTGACTCATTCCCCTTGATCATGTCACATATTACCATCCGCAACTTGTGGTACCATACATGAACACATTAGTTAATAATCTTAAAGTGCAGCTGTTCATTTTTAGCTTTGGTGTTGAGTTATAAGGCTGACATCCTACTGGGAAATGTTGAGCTTTGCCTGCTTCGGTGTAGCGTACACTTCATTAAGTGCTATTATAAGTCTTATGACAGGTGTCAATAATGCTGTCAACACTGGCAAGCTGTAGTACTGTACATAATAAGACACATCCCTCACTTGGAACACACCCATGATGCTAAGTGTTCCTAAAGTTGTAGGCGGCAGACAGCAGGTGCGCCATAGAAGAAGTATGTTGTTATATTTTGTCAGGTCTAAGTCCTCAAAAACCAAGTCACTCTGGAGAGATAGAGAAAAGGTAGATACTATAGACGTAAGTGTTTACCAATATATATCCTTTTATACTTAAATAAATACTTGTTTGACTGGCTTAACCTGACCTACCCTAAATATACTGCTAACCCTGAATATTTTGATTTATATCAAGAGGGACAAAAAAGTTCGTGTAAATTTGAAATACAGTTTATGCTCTAATAAAAATTCCTTTAAAAGGAATAGGGTGGGCAAATGAAAAATTGTCAAGAGAAATGAAAGAATGAGTAAGTCAAGTTCACAATAAATAAAAATTCCTTTAAAAGGAATAGAGGCGAGCAAATGAATTGTCAAGATAAAGGTGTAGTTCCATATTGATAAGTCCAAGTAAAATAAAAAACATGTTTCACGTCCAGGTTTTTGAAAAAAAGGAGTAGGAGGGGCCTTTTTATTTTGTATCGCAGAATCGATGTAAATACCCATATTTAGAGCTATTTTAGAGTGCACAATAATGCCTGCAAAAAGGAGGAGGCCTCTTTTTATTTGTTGTTCTGAGGGTAGGCCCCCTCTAATGATCTCGAAACCTTCCAAATTGTTTCTTGTATATTGAGAAGGCTATAGAAAGCATCTCAACTCCCTAGACATAATTTTTAAAAAGTTATAACTGAATTGCAAAATATAAAAATATAATTGAAGAAACCTCCAAAAAGGAGGGAGGGGCGTGAAACATGTTTATTTTTTGTTTTTGGCCTATATGCAGTATTACTTCGATTATCACTTGTCATCATTAGCAGAGGAGTGAAATTTTGATTGAAAGAATTAAACTAAGGGACGCACCATTTGATACTGAGAGGGGGGGTAGGAAGTTGGGGTCGGGGAAAGTTTTTTTTATTTTTATAGTTGGTGGGGAAAGTTTTTTTTTTGCTCATGAAGTGGGTGAAGTTTTTTTGTTTTTTTTGAAAAACTTCCTACCCCACCCTGAGAATCTAATGGTACATCACTAAGAAGGTTTGTGTTTGAAGTTATATAAATAACGAACTAAGAGTAATCGTATTAGGACAACAAAATAAAAAAATAAAACCCACACCATAGGACTGTACGGTAAAACATGTACCAACAGGCTACTTTTTAGTCACCCACCTTTGTAGGACTACACAACAAAATAGCCCTCCACCATAGGACTTTGCGGTAAAATATTTAGAGGAGTATGCCAATTAAGGCCAAGTAAAAAAAAATGTATATGTCCGGACTTTTTCAAAAATTGGTGAGGGAGGTCCTTATTATTTGTTATCGTGTTATTGTTTTACCATTCATTTCTGTGTAAAATTGCAATGGCAAATGTTTGTCAACACATCATAAAATCAGGGAGGCCCTAATATTTTTGTTATTTCCCCAAAGCCCTACCCCTAGCTTGAAGAAAGTGTTTGCAATGTGTTTATAAATGATAACCAAGAACTTCTAAACATGTCATTTCATCACAACAATTTTATAAACAAAGTAAGGAAGCAAATAGGAAAAATAACTAAAATATTTGAAAATCTCCAAAAATCGGAGAGGGCGGGACGATATACACGTTATTTATTTTACTTGGCCTAAACAATGAATCACCACTCATGACTCGAGGTCAAAACCATTATGTAAATAAGATAATGTTTGCATGCGATGTCAAACAAGGAAATGTTGACATAAATTAATTGACTGTTTGGTTTTCACGATGCTATTAATTTAGCCCAAAGATTAGGAAAACTAGCAAAACTGGTGAACTGGTACTGTTCAAATAAAAACATCTGCAATTTCCAAATAGTATTTCTATTACTTAAATAATTATTTTTGTTATTTCTTTTAATACAAACACATTACTGCCTATGACGACTTTATCGTATTACTTACATATCAAAATCAAGTAATAATTACAAAACTCGCCGTAAACTATCACCTCTGTGGGTGTTTGGGATATAACCGGCACAAATATTTTCTCAACACTGCGGCATGTGAAAAAGTAGGTCAATAGTCAGAGAATACAGGGTGGGTGCGGCACGCCGCAAAAAAACCCAAAAAGTGGAATAAAGTACATGTAGTTGGTGACTGTTTAAAGATAACAAGAATTTCAATACACTATGCATTTTAAATATCTCATGATATCTTGTGTGTATTTAGCATTTGAAAACAATAGTGGTGTTTTACAAACACAGAGAATCCTGACCTATCTAACTTAATTTTTTATCACATTAAGCCAATCAGCTGATTTTTTAGCCTAACATGGACTACAACAAAGTTGTTACAACTCCCCTCGAATTTTCAATTATAAACGTCAGATACTGTTATATTTGGTACCAATGAAGAGCTATGGGTCTCCTCTATCCGGTGATACCAAAATAAATACAAACATTCCCCACATAATGTTGCTATGATGTCATAATGTGAGCGCGCCCATGCAAAGTTGGGAAATTCTGGCTATATACCAAAGTCTAGGCAAATTTGTTTTTCAGCATAAAATTCTACGAACATGCGATTTTCACTGAATTTTTTCCTAAATATAAAAGGAAATGGCTATTTCAACCTAACTAGTAGAAGTCAGTGGCTCTTGGAATAATTTTACCAGAGCAAAATATCATTGATTTTACTGTAGAAACCAATGGTGGGCCTCACCCCCTCCCCCGGTCATTTTTGATGGCCAGTTCTATCCCCGTAAAATGAGCACAAAGGATGGATCGATGAGTAAGTCGTTTGGGTGTAAACACACACATTTTTTATGGCGGATAAAAAATCTTGAGGGGGGTTGGTACACCCCCTTCGTAGTTCTAGGGTTAGATTGTGAGCATGATGACCATGGTATTCCAATCTTTGTGCCTTGGCTACTAGATGATCATGATATTCCAACTTTGTGCCTTGGTTTATAATAAATACATTGTCCCTTATCTAATTCCAGCAAGAAACTATACATGTACTTACTAATTTCCTGCTAAGACTGTGGACATTGCTTTCAACCAGATATTCCAATCTCTGTGCTTTCACTAAAAGTCCGACAATTAGAACACTCCAGCACCCTATCACAACTAATATGGACACCCTGGAATCAAGCAAAACATTGGAGTTATTATTGTGGCAACAGGTGTTCAAACTAAAGGAACATAATCCAGTACTTGTGCAGGTTGGCCAATGGGGGTAAATGCTCTTTATAGGTAAAAAATGATCTGTTAAAAATTTGCTGATTTTTTGTTGTTGGTGCTTTCTGGAGGGGCACTGCCCCTCTGCTTATTCCCATGGCTCTGTTACTGAGAGAGTGAGTCTGTTACCCTGTGCTTGTTTTAAGTTGTCTACATTTTTGTAAAGTTGAGAACAAACAATAGTCAAATATGTATCTTGACAAACTGTCATTATCATTGACTCACAAATAAATGGAACACTCCTAGAAATGTTGTAATAAATCATCTAAAGTACTGTTTTATATATAGGAGAATTACAAAAATCCAAACATTTCGACTTATAATACTGATTAAGAAATACCACAAATATTCTGAAAACATTATCCCATGTTAATTAACTAAAATGTCCAACTAAAACAGAAATGATTCACTTGATCAATGTAAGTGTTTAATTTGTTTGTTTATTGATGTGTATATTTGTTTGTGTGTTAATTTGATCACTCAATTGTTTGTTCTTAAGGTAGGAGCATCGGATAATAGACCCATGCAGGAAAATAGCCACTATTTCAAATCAGAATTATGTATCCATTTCAAATATATAACCAATTGAAGATAAGTCTTTACTCCACTGATTTTTAATGTTTCATGAAAATTTAAACAATTCTTGTGTTTTTCTTTATTTTTTGAAAATTCCCTAATTTTTTCTACTAATAATTATTGCTAGCCTAGAGGGAATGTGATATGGTCTCCATAGTTTGTGGGGTGGTTAATAAGCCTAATATCTAAATTCTCTCGCCAGATTTTTTGGATAAAGTGTTTATTTTTTGAGAAAAATCATTTTTTCTATTTTTAAATTAGGGAAATCTAGAAACACCCATAACTTAAAATAGAAACACTTTATTAAAAAAGCTGGCGAGAAAAGTTTCTAAATTTAATAACCTTTCATATGACACCTTGTTTGTTAAAATTGGCCCTATGGTTAGCTCAGACAATAATTATGAAATTGGGTCATTCAGTGTTTCTAGATCAAATCAAGAAAATTTGAGCAAGTACTAACATTACCTTCAAATATCCCTATATTACTGACCAATATATTGGAAAAAAGTCACTAATATTATTTGGTAACATTTTTGTAATAAAAAGATCCAAAAAGCAGTTCTATAAATGGGATAGAAAGGAGAAAAATAATATTTAAACATAGTATCCATTTTCAAACTTTTACCAATTTTAGTGAGCGAGGCTTAGTGTCAAAACCACTTTATGTGCAAAGTCAATGGGGCTTTCTAATGATAAAAAATGGCATAACTCAAAAACGCTTTGTTGGCAAAAATTAAAACTTGGCAGGCAAGTTTTTCTCACCCAACTACACATCCTGTATCATTTTAAACCAAATCTGTGCATGACACCGTAGCCGATGTTTCTACCTTAATGGGTTATTCTAGCAGAAATCCATACACCCCCTATGGAAAACATAACTTTGATCTCACACACACCCATGTACATTTCAAATAGAGTCATCCATTCAGGTAATCCCATCTGAAATTCACACTCCTTGTGTGGGAGATTAAGGTCTTGTCTTCCATAGGGGTGTATGAGCTCAGTTGAATAGCCCATTATCATCTTACCAGTTCTTGATTCTCCAAGGCGTCAGTTTATTTTTGGCAAACATGTTATCGATGAGAAAGTACAACAGCACTCCAATTCCAGCCAGATAGAGCACCACAAGTAGCTGGTACTGCATCGGAACTTCATACCAATCAACATCAAAATCTTGATGAATAGAATCCTGTGAGATGATAGCCATAGAAAAGACATATTATGACCCCAAGGGATATTTTATGATTTTAGCATCCTTTTCTTATATACTGCACCAAGAAAGTATCCTTACACTTGGAAAAATAATCACAATTTCAAAACTGAACCATATTGGGATAAATTTGTTTTTGTAATAGATGCACTATCTAATACTACACATTATGACACCACATTGAATCCAATGTGACCTCAAGAAGTAAAGTTACAAGCAATTGAATAGACGAAGGTCCAGTTTTAAAAGTGACAAATTGGCCTATACGAGGCGCAAAAAGATTCAAAGAAGCGCAACAAAGAGACTACACAGTTTCTTCAATGAAGCTTTATTTAAAGCAATATTTATTTCAGTTTTTACTTCTCTGTACTTTTTATAACTTGCATTTTATTTGCCAGCTCTTTTGTTTCAGTCAGTTTTCTTTTGTTCAATTTGTTTTAAATCAAAGGCACACACAAATTAGCCATTTACCACTCTCAAACCAGATGTCTAGTCTGTGGAGTTTTGAATAGGCCAGTGTGTCACTTTTGAATCAAATGCTTGTAACTTTGCTTCTTGAAGTCACATTGGATTCAACGGGATGTCAAAATGTGCCGGATTAGAATCTATTAAAAAAACAAATTTACCCCAATATGGTTCAGTTTTGAAATTGTGATTATTTTTCCAAGTGTAAGGATACTTTCTTGGAGCAGCATAGTATGGTTCAACAGCTAATCAAGAAAAATGCTTATTTCCAAAATTTCAGTTGATTCAGACATTGAATTTGTGAATCATGCATAATTGTATGTATTGCTGTGCTCCATAGGTCACTGTGTTGTAATTATTGGCTATCCACAGCAAATACAAATTGATACAAATTGGACAATGTCTTTCGTCAAACAACAGAATTTGCAAGAAAACTTTTTTGGAGTAAATTGGTGGGATTAGACTGTGGATCACAGAGTGCCCCTTTAAATATGTGAGAAACGTATTTGTACATTACACATTCATACACATGGCACCCCTACAAGAAGAAGAAAGATGAGGCAAAACCCAGTCACTGGGGATTTGGTCCAGATTAAAAGGGAAATAGCACCTAAAAAGACTTGACTTAAAAGTACTTTTCTTGTGGAACAGGAAGGTAAATCAATCTGTGCCTTTTAATAGTTTCTTTCACTCTTCAGAGAAGAATATGCATTTTCTGGCAGAATTCCCACCCTCTTAGCATCTATTGGGCTATTCCAGTTGAAATCCACACACCCCTATGGAAGACATGACCTTAATCTTTCACATAGGAAGTGTGAATTTCAGTTGGGTTTCCCCTGAATGTGCAACTCCATTTGAAATCTACATCCCTTGTGTGGGTGATTAAGCCATGTGTTCCATAGGGGGTGTATGGATTTCAACAGAAATAGCCAATTGGCTTGCTGATTGACTGGATATAGAGTTCCGCTTACCATGAGGTTGGTGAATTCCATATGCCAATGTAGTACTGATGTGTTGAAACTATCTTGATTTCTTGAGTCTATTTCATGATTTGATGAGAAGGATTTCAACAGAAGGTTGTAGTGATCCAAACGGAGCATGAGAGCACCTGGTTACAAAAAGACAAAAATACAGCAATAAATACACAAATCCTACAACTTCAAAATATCATACATTTTTTTATTTTTGCTTGACAAAACCAAGTGAATTGTGTTTTACTCACTATTGGACTATTCCAGTTGAAAGCCATACACCCCCTATGGAATATATGACCTAAATCTTCTACACAGGGAGTGTGGATTTCAAGTGAGTTACCTGAATAGGTGACTCCATTTGAAATCTTCAACCCCTTTGTGGGAGATTAAGATCATGTCTTCCATAGGGGGTACATGGATTTCAACTGGAATAGTCCAGTATGTCATCCTTCAGCAACTCCATCCCATCCCTTTGATAGCATGCCGGTGTTGGACAGGAAAAACTCCTATGTATTTGTGGCCTTTGAACATGTTTAAAACAAAACTTTCAAGAGGTTACATAGAAAGTTTTGCTTTAAACATGTTCAGGGGCCAATGACACATAGGAAGCTTTTCCTGCCCAACGATTACTCACCCCTTTGATAGCATACTCACCATGAATGATCTGGAAGCCGACATAAACACCAACAGTGAGACCAATACAAATCAACACCAGTCCCCATACTTCTTTGCTTGTTAATCTCATATCTTCCATCTCGGGCCAAACACTGATGCCACCCCCAACATTTGCACTGCTCACTTTGGATTTAGCTGCATGAAATTTCTGCTCCAATATTTTTTGTTTTTGTAAAGCCCTACCTGTAAAGATCCATCATTAATTATTGCATAAAAACATAAAATTGGTTACAAAGAGGACTACTGTATAAGTGGTAATTTTCGCGTACAGTTATTTTCGCGAATTGGAGTGAGAGAGACATTGTTATTTTCGCGATTGCTTAGTCTTGCCCTATACTTGCAATACATTATACATATTCGCGAGGTGTTAATTTCGCGGATGGCACTCCATTGAATTTGTCCCTTATAATTTGGCTGGTCCAAATATTTATGTGCAATATTTTGTTATGTTATTTATTAATTGCTGTTTTATTAAATTAAATTCTTTAGTGCATCTGTGGTATGTGTGGGGTGTGTACATGGAGGGCTGATAGTTCGGGTGTGAGTGTATGTAAGGGGTGTGTGTGTATGTAAGGTGTGTGTGGAGAAGATGTAGGAGTGTGTGAGCTGTGTGACTGTGAGATTTTGCCTCAACAAGTGCAATTAATTTCTTTGAGTAATTTTATGGTGTTTTCATGTATATTTTTTATGTCTTTTAATGTAAACATTGCAAATGTAATAATTCATGTAATTTGGCCTATGGGCCACGAATTTGAAATAAATTTAATCTGAATCTGAATCCATTCGTGAAATCTGTGAAAATAAAACCCTCGCGAAAATTACCACTATTACAGTATATCATGCTAAGCCAATCAGAGACGGCGAGTACCCGCTAGTCCGAAGGACCGCTAGTCCGAAGGTTCGCTAGTCCGAAGGTTCACTAGTCCGAACACGTATTTCAATGGAGGACGTGACGGTCGCTAGTCCGAATTCGCAAAAAGGTTTGCTAGTCCGAAAAAAAAAAGTCCGAAGGTTCGCTAGTCCGAAGGTTCGCTAGTCCGAATTTATTAAAAGGTTCGCTAGCCCGAATTGTTAATCAGGTTCGCTAATCCGAATCAAAAAAAGGTGCTCTAGTCCGAATTTTAAATAAGGTCCGCTAGTCCGAATTTTATATAAGGTTCGCTAGTCTGAATGATAAATAAGGCCCGCTAGTCCGAATTCTTAATAAGGTCCGCTAGTCTGAATTTTCTTTAAAGAACCTGATCAGCGCCACCATACACCGGTCTCAAAATGTATTGGAGGTGTTTGATCAAATATAGCGTGTTACCTGTGCACACAGGTTCACAACATTGTTCATGTTTTGCATTGTTTCTTTAAAAGTAATGATGGCAAGTACATAAAAGTATACATTTTCAGAAAGGAAACAATGCAAGTAACCCAATAAGTTTCCAAATCGATGAAAACTGTATATTTATGTTCTAAAGACACAAAAAGTATACATGGTATAGGCCTAGATGCTGTTTTTCTAAAGTATTTGAATATTTATTCCTTTTAAAAATTACTGATGTAGGTTTTGCAGAATGAATGAAATTGCAATCAAATATACACCATCGCCTCAATGGTAATGGAAATAATTCAAAACAACAACAAGTTCTTTCTTTCTTTCCTTCTTTCTTTCTTTCTTCCTTTCTTCCTTCCTTCCTTCCTTCCTTCCTTTCTTTCTTTCTTTCTTTCTTTTTTTCTTTCTTTCTTTCTTAAATTCGGACTAGCGGACCTTATTTAAAATTCGGACTAGCGAACCTTATTTATAATTCGGACTAGCGAACCCTAAATCAAATTGAATTAGCGGACATGATTTTAAATTCGGACTAGCGAACCTTATATATAATTCGGACTAGCGAGCCTTATTTAAAATTCGGACTAGCGAACCTTGTTAAAAATTCGGACTAGCGGACCTTATTTAGAATTGAATAGAGAACCTTCGGACTAGCGGACCTTCGGACTAGCGAACCTTCGGACTAGCGAACCTTCGGACTGGCGGGCCTTCGGACTAGTGGGCTGTAACCTCAGAGACGTGGTAAGAATAGCCAGTAGAGCAGAAGCGGATTAAACTTAAAATTGCCAAGAGATCTAAATCAAATCTTTGTTTTGATTGGCTGTACTCATTATATCACGGATATTGATAAATCATAGGCACTGAACAATGCTGTAAGAAAGGCAATATATTGCCCATATATGGAGTTAAGTTTAAATTTAGGACAGGAATGGGTGATTCCATTTGGAAACCATCAGGGTGAATTGGCAATGCTTGGAATATTGAGATATTATCTAGAATTATAAAGTTGATTATAATTGGCACATCAGCGGGTGTAGACTTTAAATGGAGTTGCCCATTCAGGTAACTCATTTGAAATTCACATTCCCTGTGTGGAAGATTGAGGTCATGTCTTTCATAGGGGGGGTATGGATTTTGACTGGAATAGCCCAAAAATGACAGTGCACATTAATTTCTGGCTATTTATGAGACACTGATTCTGGTGGTCAGCTGTTTACCTTAAGCTCCCAAGGAAAACATGATTTTGGAAGCCAAAAAAGGCACCTCGATTTAAAAAAAATGTGATTTTCCTCAAACATGCAAAAACAAAAAAATGGGGTTTTTTTTTCTTACAAAGTGAAGAAAAAAACCTTAAATTACACCCTAAATTACTTGTTATTCATGATTGGAAACCACAGAAATACTGCTACTAAAGAAACTAGAAAAGTTATTTCTAAGTGGTTTTTAAGTCTTTTGGTCAAAGAGTTTCAAAGTTGTATGTTTAATTACTTTTGCTTCTATTGAACAGCTAGCAATGCATACTAATACAACATGTCCCCGACTATTCAATAGAAGCAAGAGTACGGTAATTTAAATGTACAACTTTATCCAGCTTCAAAATTGGGGGAAAGATTATGTTTACCTGGTGTCTGCCTGAGTTGTTTCAATCCAGGACTGATCTGTTTCTCTCCATTGATGATATCATCTTCAGATTGTAGTCTGTCTCGTAGAGGATCAATGGCGGTTACTTTACCATTCCTTGCTGGAGTCCTCATTGGCGTCATAGCAATGGGTAGTCTACCAGGAGTTTTCTCAAATTGGGCCCTGTTTTTATAGATTGGACAAAATTATGATTTATATCACAAGTTTATAGAAGTTTTCAACATTAAGACTCCAAATAAGGGAAACAATAACACACCCCTCTGGTTGGAGATGCACAGGATAAAAAAGGGTAATATTAAGTCTATTGTATTGATTTGAATTCAATGCAATGATAATGTTGGATCTTACATGCCACAATGCTTGCATTTTAATAACCATGCATATGATGCATTAATTGTTGTACATAATACATGTATGTTATAGTGCAACTTTAAAGTCATGGATTTTGTTCTTTAAGTCATGGATTTTGTTCTTTAATATGTGTGTGTATAAACCATCTTTATTTTTTCTTTCTATGTTAAAACATTTGTGAATGTGTTTAATAGTTCTGAAGCTATTAAGCTACTTGCAGTTCCGCCATTATGCACTATGTGCGGGGAGAGCCTCGAACTGGCAGCATACATGAAAGGAAGAATTATGTAACCTTACACAGAACGTTATGACTAGTTCAATTCCCATTCATGTATGCTGCCAGTTCGAGGCTCTCCCCGCACATAGTGCATAATGGCGGAACCGTGCAAGTAGCGAATGGGCTTATGGCTGAGTTACTTTTTGTGGAGTATTTATGTGCATCTGTAAAGCAGCATGGTTTGCAAAGCATGGGCATATCATTATGTTTGTGATTTGTAAATGGTTTGCACTGAGCATGTCTTTCAAGTGTTTGATTTCAGTGTACCTGATTTGAGTCACATCCAATGGTTGTAACACCTCCAATGACTCATCTTGGCTGCTATCTGCCCCTTCTCCAGATGGCAGAGTGATGTGACGTCTTGATCGTCTCCGACGGCCAGTTGATCCGGTTTTACTTGAAGACATTGTATCAACATTTGGAAACTGCATTGTGCAAGAACATCAAACTTGAATGTGAAAATAGTATGTTTTTATTTATTTATTTATTTATTTATTTCTTATTTAACCTGGGGTGACCAATCAATGCACTGGCACTGTTCTCCCTTGGTTCCCAGGTAAACATTTGACAGCTGTTTTGATCAGCTGTCAAACTTGTTTTAAATCCATGGACATTTTGATTCTTGACAACTTTTGATTCTTGACATTTTGATTCTTGACAACTTTTAAGTTGAAACACTAGCTCCTACACTTTTTAAAATGGCATATACAGATTTCGCATACAATTTCCCTTCAATTCGCATACAATTTCCCTTCAGAAAATACCTACTTTTTATATGGTTGGGTGAATATTTATGAACTTATGTTGACTTAAAGTTTTGACGGTGTATATGCATTAAAAAGTTAGGATGTACACAAAAGATGCGAGTTCCAAACTCATGGCCATATAGATAAACTAACCATATGTAACAATTCATTAAATTAAGAAAGGGAGCAAACAAATTGGCTAAAGGGATTTTTTCTCTGTATATATGCAAGTAGGTATGCTCACAAATGGACATTGGTGACACCCTGTGTTAATAAACTGCGACCATACTCAGAAGAACCCCTTCCCACTCTTGGCTAAGGAAATATGTTTTGTTTGTAGGGGTGTCTATTCTTCCACATCCTTCCATAGAATCTTCTAGTTTTAGTGGCGAGGTGAGAGGTCTCCTCCCCCTTCTACGTGCCTACGACCAATGCATCAACCATCTTATTGTCAAGATCGTTGATCAGCGAATCAGCATGATTGTTTATCACCTCTGTGTTTTTGCTTGTGTACACTTGGTGCACAGCACAGACCAAGGAAGTAATGAAAAAAATAACTTTACATAGACTTACTTGAAAATGATGTCACTTGACAACGAAAAATTGGCAGACCTCATGAATAATTAATGGCGCAAAAATGACACTGCCAGAGCCTAAGTAAAACAGTGATCAGCATAATATCAAGATTTACGTTCAAAAGTATGAACTCTCCTCAGATCATATGTGGCAGTTATTATTTTCCTATCCATGTACTTTGTGCATTAGGCCAAGTAAAAAGTAAAACATGTTTCTTGTTCACTTCCGTTTTCTCCTTTTAAGCCACTTCACAGTTTTTTTATTTTATTAAATTCAGTTATAACTTTTCAATCAATCAATCAATTTATTTCATCCATCCATATACAACAATATAATTATGATACAATGAGTTACAATAAGGATGTATTTTATATACAATAATATAATGGAAAAAGCAACTATTTTTATGAAAAACGTCAATGAGATGGATGAGGACACTGCTAAACGCAGAGCGTGAGGTGCAGTGTCCTCGGCCTAAAGTTACAACATACAACATTTAACCAAAAAATAAAATACGCTCGCTACAATTTTCACTAAAAATCGTGCACTGAGTGCCTATGGAAGAGATAGTGAAAGCAAGCAGTTATGGCCACAAGGCTGTCCATGCACTGGGCACACAATTTGGAGTGAAATGATACACAATTGGAAAATATAAAACTGATGGTAAACTAAATAATTTTATGCGCTATAAAAAATGGAACATTTGGAATAGTTTCATCAAGAGGCATTTATTTTATGACATGTTTTGTGATTTGCCCCATTAAGTGCAATGGTAAGTGTGCCCTTCGTGTCCGAGGGGGCGAGATGGAACGGCCAAATCTTGTTAAAAGCGACCAATGGCATTGCCAATGGGAAGAAGCTATCTATCACAAGTGACGTCATGCCGACCAACAGAATAGGTACTGTATATATATATGATTATTATAGGACTAGTACTAGTTTTTAGTAGAACCCCACTTCCATATTTTATACGTAAACAGTGACAATCACAAACCAAATCACCAGACCAGACCACTGAAGAACCTTGCCAAAAACTATAGCTGGTGCAAGTTCATTTTGGTTCAACTTGCAACTTGCAACATCGTGGATTGAAATAGAACAGCGTACACACAGCTGGGCGCAGCAGTTATACGAACTGCGCTTTGCGTTTTGCGTGAAGATGCATGCTTTTGTGAATTTATGCGTGCGTAAGTTGGAACTTTATTGACTTGCGCAGTAACAAAAACCGAATAATTCCCGCCTAATAAGAGCCGATCATAGTATAGTAACTTAAGTAAGCTAAATTAAGGGGTACTACACCCCTCGCCCTGGCACCCCTGCCCAATTTTGTGCCTATTTTTGCATTTTTCTCAAAAATTATAGTGCATTGGTGACAAGTAAGATATATATTATATAGGGGCAAGGACTACAACTACTGCACTGGAAATTTTATTTCAACACAGACAACAATTGTGGAGTTACATTCAAAAATGAGGGAAAACCGATATTTAATCAATAAATCAATAAGGTCATGTGTCATATGGTGGGGCACATTTGCGTTACAAGCACTGATTTTGATCGTTTGTCTTCCTTTTCACTAAAATTGATACATATCTAAAACTATACATCTCACACCAGCAAAACTATACATTTTTGGAAAGCTTATGTTCCAAGGAATCCAACTATGCAAAATTGAAGTTGGTATATAGGGTGCGTAAGAAAATATATAGGGTGATATCATGAAAAAATTTAATTTTACTAGTAAATTGATTATTTATTGCATTTGCTACTGGTATGGAATACCTCAAATGAAATCTAATTTTGTGACAGGCCACACTATGAGCTTTAATAAAATGTATACTTTTGCTATGTTATGATTGACCAAAGTGGTGATACAGGGTGCGAAAATATACGTGGTCACATGTCATAAGTTGGGTACAATTTCCATTACATGGTCAAAAATGACAAAAAATGTATTTTTGGATATGTTGTATATTGACAACATCTAATAATTAACACCATTTTTAACCTTATCACATGCTTAATTTTTGAGATAATGCTTAATTACCAATTAATTAATACACAGGTGTCTATGTAAATCTCAATTTTCAAATGCGTTTTTCTCAAATCGGACATCAATTACAAAAATGACTGTAAAATGTTTATTTTATGCAAGAATGTCATCAGATTTGGAGGATATGGTCTCAATACATTAATGCTTCAAATGAACTATTTAAAATAATTGTACGTATGTTAATTACATTGTGAAGGTCAATGACCTTTTTACGAGTAATTAGCGAGATGGTTATTCTATTATAAAAGGAAATGAATATCAAGAAGAGAAATGTACATTAGCATGTTGCTAAATATACTGAAATTCAACTAGGATTTCATTAAAAATTTTAAAAAAATGGAACATTATAACCATTTAAGGTGGTACTACACCCCTTGATGAATTTGTGACTATTTCTCTCATTCTCTCAAAAAATAATAACACATTGGTAACAAAAGTTATGTAAATTATAGGAGTATTAGGAATCAAGTTACTACACTGGAATTTCAGTGACTCGAGACAAGCGGTATACTTTATTTATGATAAAAGAGGTACCGCTAGAATGTACCTCATTTTTTAACTTATATAATGAACCCCTTTGTCTTGAATCACTGAAATTTCAGTGATTGCCCCAATAATATACATAACTTTTGTTACCAGTGTGTACACAAAATGTAGTAATTTTGTAGTTACTTTTTGAGAAAAATGCAAAATTAGTCACAAAATTTATCAGGGGGTGTAGTACCACCTTAAGTAGTCAGTAATTGTTTTAGTTGTACAAATTCAACATTCAAAGCTGTCAATATATCAAACCCTCACTAGATTTGAAAAAATAACCAGTAGTTATGACATGCTGACATGTGAAATTTCACATAGGCCCTATTGCACACTCCCGCATCCGCCTGCTCCACATCCGCCTGCTCCTCCACCCCTGGCATTTTTCATTTCAACTGATGTGATTTTTTTACTGAATAATGTATAATTATATGCTTCAGTAGATTGAAAGAGTATAAAATTAGGCTTAAAATGAGGTATCAACCACTGCTGTAGGATATGGGGTTACGGAAAGCCAATCAAATTTGTATCACAATTTTCAGAAAAGTGTAATCCCTCCACCCTTTTTGCATACCCAACTTATGACATGCGACCACGTAACTTCATGCACAAAATGTTGATTACAATTTTGAAAATATATATTGTGTATCCTACATTTATTTTAACTGCATATTTAGATTCCTGGGGTAAAAAGCTGTCCAAAAATGTATACTTTTTCTATCTTAGGGTGTATAATTCTCAAGATACAACAATTGAAAGCCAAAACGCATGTTGTGATTGAAAATTTTGGCATTTGTGTGTAAGTGAATAAAAAAAATTGTGGTTCTTGTGACTTGCGGTTCTCAGTGAATTCTTGTAAACACGATTAGATAAAATTAATAGCCGAATATGAATAATGAATAAACAAGCTTTCATTTGAGGTATGATTTGCATGTACAGTATAGCACACAATTTGACAATGATATAATTAAAATTCAAAAAGATATCATGTCTTCAAAGCATTTGCCATAGAGATTGTACATACTCCTCTACCACTTATCCTCTACCACTTATCCACCAGGTTTACCTTCGTTAACATTTAAATATTTTTCACTAATTAAACGAATTTGAATTCCAAATTGTGAAACATATTTGAAAATGAGAATAATCAAGCTGTATAATGAGCCCAAACTTGATGCAATTGGACCAAGAATAGCTTAGTGACAACAAGTTAAATCAGAAAGAGGAGAGAAAAATGTAACGCCACCAGGTATTTTGTAGTCCCACCATAAGGCTAATGAAAGTTGATACCCAGTTTCCTGTTACCCTACTCCGCTCAAAACCAATTGCTGGCCAAATATTTCATTATTTTGAATAAAATGTTGATTCTAACAAACTTTAACATACAAATAAATAATTGTGGTTTTAAATATATCATAAATCTCTTTCTGTTGATTTTCAGGGATTTTCTTTGCAGTAGGAGCATAGTACCGTATTCGTCCGAGTATAGTCCCACGTTCGAGTATAATCCCACCTCCCCATTTTTAGAAAAATTCAGAAATTGTAAAAAAAAAAAAAAAAAAAATGTTTTTTTTTTTCATAAGTTTTTTGGGTTTTGGAGTGTCCTGGACCTAGACCTAGATGCTAGGATCATTCCTGGTTGACCTAAAAAAAAAAAAATTCAAGATATTTTTGTATTTTAATATGAAAATTGATAATTTGTTTTCATGTCATACTCTATTGGTAATGATTTCAAAATGCATTGAATTTGAATGCATTTTGAAATCATTAATAGAGTATGACATGAAAACAAAGTATCAATTTTCATATTAAAAATACAAAATATCTTGGATTTTTTTTTTTTTTTTAGGTCAACCATGAATGATCCTAGCATCTAGGTCTAGGTCCAGGGACACTCCAACACCGAAAAAATAAACTTAAAAAAAAAAAAAATGTTTTTTTTTTTGAAATTGAGTATAATCCCACCCCCAATTGTGAAAAATTTTCACATAAAAAACGGGTGGGACTATACTCGGACCAATACGGTATATGGTTAATAATGAATTATTAATGAATACCTACTCAATTCTCTGTCCGCAGTTTTTGATCTGCTCTGATCTCATCTCGTAAAAAATATTGTGACACTTTTGATAATAGTTGTAGGCTACAATCACCTTTAGGCCAAGTAAAATCAAAAACATGTTTCACATCCGGGTTTTTGAAAAAAAGGAGAAAGAGGGGGCTTTTTATTTTTGATCGCAAAATCGTTGTAAATACCCATAATTAGAGCTGTTTTAGCATATACAATAATGCCTGGAAAAAGGAGGAGGCCTCTTTTTATTTGTTGTTCTGAGAGATAGGCCCCCTCTAACTATCACAAAATCTTATAAAAGTGTTTCTTGTATATTAGCAAGTCTATAGAAAGCATCTCTACTTCCTAGACATATTTTTTGAAAAGTTATAACTGAAAAACAAAAAATAAAAATAAAAATGAAGAAACCTCAAAAAAGGAAGCGGGAGGGGACGTGAAACATGTTTTATTTTTTATTTGGCCTTATGTGGTTGTAAACTACATCTGTAAAACTACAAACTGTGATTTATCACATGTATACATGGGTATTTATTGGTTTACACCTGTAACAGATGCAATAATGAAATGGTATAAAATAATGAATAATGAATAATGAAATGGTCACCTACACAGTCATGAAAAATAATGTAACGGGAAACTGGGAATTGACTTTCATTAGCCTAAGACGCGTGACCATAAGTTACTATACTACTTGCCTTGAATTGCTGAATTTTCAGTGCAGTAGTTGTAGTCCTTGCCCCTATAATATACATATCTTACTTGTCACCAATGCACTATAATTTTTGAGAAAAATGCAAAAATAGGCACAAAATTGGGCAGGGGTGCCAGGGCGAGGGGTGTAGTACCACTTAATTTAGCTTACTTAAGTTACTATACTATGATCGGCTCTTATTAGGCGGGAATTATTCGGTTTTTGTTACTGCGCGAGTCAATAAAGTTCCAACTTACGCACGCATAAATTCACAAAAGCATGCATCTTCACGCAAAACGCAAAGCGCAGTTCGTATAAAAATGCAAAAATAGGCCCAAAATTGGCCAAGGGTGTAATACCCCCTTAAGCTTACAATGTACACTTACACTTTTTACAGTCAAAACAAAAATATCATGAACATCACCAGCTGATAAATCAGTGATCATGAGTGTGTAACCCTTTGTTATATGTTTCTTTAAATTTTAAGAATTACAAACCTTCATGCATGTCTTGTATATCGTTTTTTAAGTTTAACTTCAACAAAAAACGCACATTTCAGTCTTAAATTGCTTCTGAAATTTTAAAATACGTTCAAAAACTGATTGATGACGAGCTGTGATTGTAAACCAAAACCACGAGCTGCAAAATAGAAAGGTTAGTCTCGGCATACAGTCGCTATCAATTAATAAAAATATTTCTTCTTCTTCTACAGGTGAGTAGAGTACATTCCTCTCTTCGAGAGTATCGTCGTATTTCCGGGCCTATTCTTAATTTCTTTGGCAAAATGTATAATTATAAAATAATATTAGTAAAACGAAATTTTTCTAGCCATTTTAAGCCAAAATAATAAGCTAAAACGAAAGAAATCCCCCCGCCCTGTGCCTTTGTTAAAAAGCCAGTTAAAAAAAATAAACCAAATTCATTTTAAAAGATCATCGGCAGCCCTTCTATACATGATTTAGGCTATGGATTAAAAAAATTTTTCCTTGTAGAAAATTCCCCGGTTCTCATCTCACATTTTGCGACTGAGCCTCGGGAGCCTATGTATGGGCTGATCCCGAAAATAAAGTGAAGAGCTGGGTGGAACTGAGGCATTTTGCCGATGTATGAGAGTTTTTATCAGTTGCCGTCAATTTGGTCTATTCAACTCAGTATGCTATTAATATGCCTATATGACTCTGTTGGCGTGAATCTCATGTAACCATGATGCATTCATGTTTACAGTAGAATTCACCACGACCTTTGCAGGACTTAAACCCCATTAAAAGCTATTAAACCAAGATAACACTCATTGAAAACAGCTCAACTGATTAAACCAGATCTTCTCTGGTTGTACACATGTTTTTGTTTTACCTGTGCGATATCGCAATGAGCTCATAGTTTCAGTTGGGTAACCGATTATAAAGGAAACGCAAGGTAACAATGGTATGTGGGCCTTTGTTCACGAAATGAGACAATAGTCTGCTTATTGTTAACCAGCATTCTTGAAAATGAGCAACATAATGATTGTTGACTTAACACGGTTTGGAAATAATTTCTTCATATTTTTTGGTGTTATCTGTCGTTTACATATCCTTCCTAAAACACAAAAGTGCGAATACTTCCAAACACCCAAATTAGCTAAAAATTTAGGACATGTTACAAAACTATATTTTCTAGAATTTCAGAGAATACTTTAAATGTAGCTTGTACCGTTTTTTTGTGGCATCCTTCAGAAGTGAGCGGTCCGTTACCAATATTTTCGGTCAAATCTCCGTTCAATTAACACGGGGAGTTGGCTAGCTATGTACGGTTAGCATAATTATGAATGATAGCCCCGCCATGTCCTGAATCTTCATAATATATTTTTACTATATGTCACCTTTTGCATTTATATCTTAACCTCATCACGTCGTGGAACTTCATTTTTTTGAATCAGCTGCCGTCATTTTAGCCTCTTTTTTTTATATAGCAGAATTAAATATTCACTATTTTCTTAATTAATGCGCACCACAGAACGCGTTTTAGGAATTTGTTTTGGTATAATTTGGGTGATTCATATTTTTTTGCTATCTGCTGATCTGAAGATACCGTGGAAGGCCTGTACCAAAGATTTAGCATTTAGCATATTTTTTTGTCATCCAATTATTAATACGTATCAATTAATTTGGAAAGTCTTTTAATATAATTTTGATGTTTCAGGTTTTTTCGCTATCTACTGAAGATAACATTTAGGGCGGGCCTAATACAGAATAATAATTATAATTTATACATTTAGCATTTTTATCGACAATTATGATAGTCCCGCCACGTCCTGAATCTTTATATCTTTCAAATACACAAGTCATTTTTTTACATTTCTAGTCTCAATTATTTTAATCTCATCACGTCATGGAACTGCATCAGCTCTTTCTATTACATACTGTGATGTGCCCTCAGTAATTTAATTTGATGATTTATCTTTGTTTACAAAGTTACATGAGTGATGACATTTTGGGGGAATTCCCCTCTCAAATTGAGCAAAACAAGTTGAATCATATCTAATTTGGAATATTTGGAAACCCCCTGAGGTTGTAAAGGAAAAATGATGTAATGAAATTCCCCTAAGGAAGTGATGTAATGAGAAAGGTTAATGTTATAATTAAGGCTTGGGAATTCCCAAGATCACATTTGGCTATTAATACTTGGGATTTCCCATTGCTTGATATATAAGAAAATGTAACACAATTATTGTCACAGTTTATATTGTTGATCTGGGCTAGCTAGCTAATATGCTTACAGTCCAATTCCTTCAAAGAAAGGAAATTGCAAACCAGAAATATTTTATGTAGTCAAAGTACTACTATTTGCCAGTGTTGTCGGAGAAGATCTAGAATACGTCAAAGAGCGTACTTCTTCCAAGAAAGGAAAATATATTCTTCTGCCGATTTGCTGAAGTCTGGTTAAAGGAGCAACACAACTGTCAAAATAAGTGGGGACAATTGCATCGCAGTCCTGCTTCCTGAAGATATTGTGTGAAAGGTGGAAATAGCACCAAGTTTAGTATTGGAGAACGGCGCAAGGGTTAAAGAGATTTGGAGAACTGCGCAAGGAGTTTAGTATTTGGAGAACTGTGCAAGGAGTTATAAACGTGTTTGGAGAACGACGCAAGGAGTTTAGTATTTGGGAGAAAGCAGCACCATTTTCGTGTGTGGATTTTATATGCAAGGATTTATAAATACAAGTGTACACTGGACTTCGCTGATTTTCGCAGGACAAGTGAATAAGGATATATTACATCAGTCGTCCAGAACATTGCAAGAACTTTATGATCACCAAGAAGAAGAATGCTGGCTAAGTACTAAATAGTTAAAGAGTGATTATATTTGATTATTGTGTATGTACATTTGTTGTCATATATTGTACCAATCATAACTTGCTTTCAATTAAAGACTTAGATTTTGTTAGCTTAATCAATCAGTGTAGTTGTGTTGTGCATTCGTGTGAATTTGGGTAAAAGGTGATTTTGGCCTTGAGTCAAGTACGACTCGTAACAAAGTTGGGGGCTCGTCCGGGATATACACTGTAAAAAAGTTGACATTAATATACTGAGTCTTGAAAGTGAAAGTACAGTGTGGAAGAGTTCAAAGCAGAAGAGTTTCTTGAAACTATAAATTGGGAGAAGTTTTGATGAGTTGAAGAAGCCTGATTTATTGGCATTTGCCAAACATGACTTGAAAGTAAAGCAAGCTACAAGAAAGCAAATAATCAAAAATGCCTTGATTGATGTTTTGGTCGGGGAGGACATTTTTGATGAATCCTATTTGGAAGAGAAACTTGAAGTAGAAACTGAAATTGGTGGGGACTCAGCATTTAAATTGAAAGAGTTGGAAATTCAATTAGAAATGAAGAAAATGGAAATGGACCAAAAGAAAATGGAAATAGAAATGGACCAAAAAGAGAGACTGGAAATTATCAAGTTAGAAAATGAAAAACAAGAAAAGCAAGAAAGATTAGATATGGAGAAACAGAAACTAGAAATGGAAGACAAAGCACGCCACGAAAAGATGGCGCTTGAACACCAAAAATTGGAAATGGAAGAAAAGGAAAAAAACAAATGGAAGCACATTTGAAAGAAAAAGAAATTGAGCTTGAACAAGAGAAGTTAGCAAAACTAGGTGACAAATACTCATCAAGTTTCTCCTCAAAGTCAAAGTCAGGATTTGATGTTACAAAGTATGTAAAGCTTGTGCCTAAATTCAAAGAAAAAGAGGTTGACGAGTACTTTCAACATTTTGAAAAGGTAGCTACAAATTTGAAATGGCCTAAAAAGAGCATTGGACCCTACTTAGGGAAGGCCAGGGAGACTTACTCAGCTCTACCAATAGAGAAGTGTAATAATTATGAAGTCAAACAGGCAGTTCTCAAGGCCTATGAACTGGTGCCTGAAGCATACAGACAAAAGTTCAGAGATTCAAGAAAGCAAGCAGATCAAACCCATGTAGAATTTGCTAGAGAAAAAGAACAAATGTTTGACAGGTGGCTTGGTTCAAAAGAAGTCAAAGATGATATCGGCCAACAAGCAATTGGTTCTTATAGAAGAGTTCAAAAATGTGTCCACGCTGACATTAAAACCCACTTGGATGAAAGCGCTAGCAAAATTAAGGCGCTAAGTGACGCTTTGGCGGCGATGGCGGACGACTATGGCTTAACTCACAAATTGAATGCGAGTAGATTTAGTCATAACAGAAGTTATTCAAACAGGTTCAGCCATAATCAACCTAGAGCAAATCAGGGTGGTACACAAGAAGGGAGATCTCAGTCTAATCACAGATCCTGGTCTAGTGCTGGTGGTAGAGGGACCCCATGGAGTTCAGGTACCAGACCAACAGGTGGGACTGAATTTAAATCCCAATTATTTTGCAATTTCTATAAAGAAACCAGGACATACAGTGACCACGTGTCGGACTTTAAAAGCCAAACAAGACGCACAAAAACAGCAGCAAACTGCTAGTAATTCTGTAGGATGTGCAGTGTCACTTGAGTCAAAGAAACAAGTCAGTCAAATTAAAAAACAAGAATTCCCACAAAAGGGAGGTGACACAGACAAGGTGTGTGAGGAATTTGAACCATTTGTGTTAGAGGGAGTAGTATCACTTGGTGATAATGGTAGTCCAAAGCCCATTAAGATTGTGCGAGATACGTGTTGCGCACGGTCTATGATTCTGGAAGGAACTTTGCCCTTTAATGAGGATAGTTCAGCTGGTAATGCTTTGATCCAGGGTATTGGGATGGAAATACTTAATGTACCTCTCCACAAAATTAACTTGACATCTGACCTGGTTTCTGGTCCGGTAACCATAGGAGTTAGACATGAGTTGCCAGTCAAGGGAGGTCCATGTTGCTAGGAAATGATTTGGCAGGGGGGAAGTATGATAGTAGTGAGGAAAAGGAGATATTTCCTGCATGTGCAGTTACACGGGCAATGAGTAAGAAGGCCTCATTAGAAACAATTGAGGACAACCAAATTGATGACTTAGGCTACAATTTGGAAGCCACTTTTGTGTCAAAGTTGAATGAGAAAGAAGATAAACTTCCTTCTCCAGGGGATAAAAAGACCCCTCAAAACGACACAGCCTCTGAGCATGAACAAATTAGGGAAACATTGAGAGACTCATTAAGTCATGACAAGCTAATTATGGAGCAACAAAATGACCCAGAACTCAAAGAAATCAATCAAAGGGCATTGACCCTAGAAGAAGTAGAACAAAATTCTGTCTGTTTTTACAAACAAGATGATGTGCTAATGAGAAAATGGCGCCCGCCTGATGCAGCTGCCGATGAAGAGTGGAAGGTAGTGCACCAAATTGTGGTACCAAATGTCTACCACACTGAAGTTATTAACATAGCACATGATAGTCCCATGGCAGGGCATTTGGGTGTTAAGAAAACTCATGAAAGAATTCTGAGACATTTCTGGTGGCCCACTCTCAGAAAAGATGTTTCTGAATATTGCAAAACATGCCACATATGCCAAGTAGTAGGGAAGCCAAATCAGAAAATACCTCCTGCTCCATTAAAGCCAATTCCAGCCTTTGATGTACCATTTAGTAGGGTTATTATTGATTGTGTAGGCCCCCTACCAAAGACTAAGTCAGGTAATCAATACCTTCTGACTATTATATGTGCGCGTCAACCCGCTTTGAAGCCATACCCTTGAGAAATATTAAAGCAGTGACTATAGTGAAAGCTTTAACTAAGTTCTTCACATTTGTGGGGCTACCCAAGTCCATACAGTCTGATCAAGGATCAAACTTTACTTCTGGAGTATTTCAGCAGGTCATGTATCAATTAGGTATAGAACAGTATACCTCAAGTGCTTACCATCCAGAATCAAAAGGTGCACTAGAAAGGTTCCACCAAACTTTGAAAAACATGATCAGAACATACTGTTTGGAATTTCAGAGGGACTGGGATGAGGGAGTACACTAATTGCTGTTGTTTGCTGCTAGGGAAGCTGTTCAGGAAACTTTGGGATTTAGTCCTTTTGAGTTAGTGTTTGGACACACAGTGCGCGGGCCCTTAAAGTTGTTGAAAGAAAAGTGGCTCAATGAGAAATCAGATATCAATTTATTGGATTATGTCTCCAATTTTAAGCATAGGCTTTACAGAGCAACTGATATCGCCAAAGACAACTTGAAACAGGGTCAGGCCAAAATGAAACAGTGGTATGATAAACATGCCAAAGAGAGAGTGTTCAAACCAGGTGACAAAGTTCTAGTACTGTTTCCAATTCCAGGACACCCATTACAAGCCAGATATCATGGTCCATGTGAGGTAGAGTCAAAAGTGGGTGAAGTAGATTATATTATCAAGACTCCTGGTAGACGCAAGAGCTGAAAGAAATGACAGTGGCATTCCAAAACCTGTGTGTACAGTAAAACATGCTGATAATGTAGACAAACATGCCGATGTAGACAAAATCGCCAATGTAGACAAGAGTAAAGATGACAATTCTGATGTCACATTTGACCAGGATAAAGAGCTGGAGCACAAAGAGTATAATGTAAAATTGAACAATTCTGATGTGCTCACTAATTTGGACTCAAAGGTAGGTCATCTTTCTCAAGATCAACAAAGTCAAATTGCAAATTTGATTCACAATTTGACAATATATTTCCTGATACGCCAAGTAGAACAAATGCTGCATTTCATGATGTAGATGTTGGTGATACAAAACCAATCAAGCAGCATCCTTACAGAGTCAATCCATTGAAAATGGAACATCTCAAAAATGAGATCAATTATATGCTAGACAATGATATTGAAACGGAGAGCCAAAATGCGATTTCAGATTTTTGGCCTGTTTTTAAGCTTACCTCCCGTGTGTTGTCAATGGCCGATTTTAGCTCTTGTCAAATTCATATTTAGAGAACAGTGACGATGCTCACGTGTTCGTGGTAGTTTTTGATAGTTATTATACATTTAAAAATGATTGCATGGCTCTGCACAAGGTATATTTTTGTAAATATTTGGATTTGTTTACCTGTCGATCGTCAGTTTTTGCCGTGGGTTGAAAATACGGCAGAGAAATTTGTCATGTCGTACCTTCGAATTTGGCTTCAAAATTTCACTATTCTGCTAGAAGTTGTACAGAGATCTTATAATATTGTGTAAATAATTTTGTCAGGAACAAAATAAGGTATTACATACCGTCTATGAGTAAATATGCAGGGCAAAATTCAGGCTTTTCTTGTGTTGTTTACCCGGTTGTTTACAGAATTTTAGATTTTCCATTTTGAAACTTCCCGGCCATCAATCGTCTGGCACGTAAACAAGTTTTCCTGAAAATTGTAAATTTCCTTAAAAACGACTTTTGTTGATCAAACTTTGGATTATTTAAGATGTAATTGTTTAAGGATGTAGAATTTTAAGATATTTTTGAGTATTTTACTGTTTTACATGGTCAAAAAAAGGGGGTCATCAGTTTGATTCCTGATTTAAAAACACTTTAGCAATTGTTCTAGTTATTAAATTGTTGATTTCGTCATGTTCAAATCTTTTCGAAAGTGAGCGCCTGACGCGGAGTGACTGCGCGATATCCATAGTAACGGAGCTTACGCTTTGAACGCAGCCGCCAAAGGTTCCATGAACGCGTTCAGGAAAGTATATAAAGGCCGTGCACGACGCAAATTAATCAGATTGCTTGGTGGACAATAGTCCACCCAAACCTTCACTCAGTTTGAAGGTAAGCACTGCCAACCAAAGCAAATACGCCCTACTCTGGAGCTCAGATTGAGCTAGGGGCAGCTTGGCTACCACAATAGTGGCACTGGCAACACCCGGGTGGTTATGCACTCCGGTGTTTTGGCCTAGCGCCTATGCCTATTGTGCAAGTGACTTGCCGCACACATGCACAAGTCCAATGGAAAGTTATGCACTGTATTTTGTGTGCATTCATTGTTGCATGGCAAGTTCGTATAGGGGTACAGACATGGATACTATACTCTGTAGTCGGCCTACTAGGCCTTGGCCTACCTATGACTATGTCATGTGATGGGAGATTCTGTTAATTAAATTGTATTTTTATGCTTCTCGATTATTCAAGCAGATAGTATGTACTGTTCGGCAGCATTTATTGGTAATTTATTTGGATTTAAAACAGAGAAATAAGGAAATATCGTCATGATCAACAACAGATATTGCGTATTTACCAGTGTTTACTTGTATTTATGAATTGTGATGTGATAAGACAAATATGAAAGCAAAATAACAATACAAGATATAACAAAAGAAGCAAATGTAAAACAGAATTGTCAAGTCTCATTTTTACCTGTTACTTCTCATTTCATGCATCACTGATTCAACATATCTTGGGGAGAATTCTAGTCTTTGATACTACGCTACCACTTGTATGTTTAGAAGGTTAGTCTTCTCCATCAGTCGTTTACAAAAGTATTAGGGGCAAGCTCGGTCCCGTTACAATATCATAGAACCAAGTAGTAGTGAATGGAGTTCACCGTGTATACTTGTTCCCAAGCCTGATGGTTCATACAGATTGGTCGCAGACATGAGAGCTGCAAATAATCATTCAAAGACAGACTCGTACCCAATTCCAAGAATTGATGATTGCATAGACAAAATTGGGAATGCAAAATTTGTTAGCAAATTTGATCTTTTGAAAGGGTACTGGCAGGTTCCACTCACAGACCGTGCCAAAGAGATTTCTGCTTTTTGTACACCATTTGGTCTTTACCAATACAAAGTCATGCCATACGGTTTGAAAGATGCACCAGCAACATTTCAGAGAATGGTAAATCAAATTGTGGCAGACATAGAGGGATGTGAAGCATATGTAGATGATTTGATTGTTTACAGTCAAACTTGGGAACAACACATGGAACAACTCAATTGTTTAAGAAGCTGTCTGAAGTACAATTGACAGTCAATCTGGTAAAAAGTGAGTTTTGCCATGCCACAGTCACATACTTAGGATATGTTGTAGGTCAAGGTCAGGTGAAACCTATCAAAGCCAAAGTTGAAGCAATTGAGCAATACCCCACACCTGTAAACAAGAAGGCACTCATGAGATTTCTAGGAATGGTTGGCTATTATAGAAAGTTCTGTCCAAACTTTTCAGAGATAGCAAGTCCTTTGACTGATTTGTTGAAGAAAGATGCAAAATTCATTTGGTCAGAACAGTGTGAAATTGCTTTTCACAAAGTCAAATCTATACTCATGAGTTCACCAGTACTTACTGCACCTGTGCCGGTGACATAGGCTGTGGAGGTGTTGTGATGCAAGAGGGTGAAGATCAAATTGACCACCCTATATGTTACTTTTCAAGGAAATTCAACAAGCACCAGAGAAATTACTCCACAATTGAAAAGGAGTGTCTGGCCTTGCTACATTTTGATGTGTATTTGGGTACCACAGTATACCCGGTGCTTGTTTTCACAGATCACAATCCCCTCACCTTCATCAACAGGATGAAGAACAAAAACCAAAGACTGGTGAGGTGGAGTTTGACCTTGCAAGAGTACAATCTGGACATCAAACATATTAAGGGAAAAGACAATATAATGGTTGATGCCATGTCCAGAATTGCATAAAAACTGACAAACAAAAATTTCTTTAAAAGGGAACTTGTGTGACAAGTAGTCACTGTGTATATTGAGTTTAAGCACTCAAAGTTAATATTATGTTGAAGTTGATGTAAAAGAAGAAAACATTTAAGAACGTTTTCATTACATTCAAACTTTCTTCTTTTAAGGGGGAGGGTGTGATGTGCCCTCAGTAATTTAATTTGATGATTTATCTTTGTTTACAAAGTTACATGAGTGATGACACTTTGGGGGAATTCCCCTCTCAAATTGAGCAAAACAAGTTGAATCATATCTAATTTGGAATATTTGGAAACCCCCTGAGGTTGTAAAGGAAAAATGATGTAATGGAATTCCCCTAAGGAAGTGATGTAATGAGAAAGGTTTTCCGTGTTCTACTGTTTTTCCGTGAATCTTTTTCCGTTTTCCTTGATACGAAAAACTTGCCACTTAAACCTATGGCCTATAGTCTTTTTAAATTTCTTTCTTCGATATACTGTGGCCAGCAATAACAGTTAAGCCTCAACTGTATCATGTGTATGGTACCTCAGAAAAAATAACCCGTTTCAAACTCACGAAATATATATTGCTTTCCTTCTTGTATGAATGTCACGGCAAATCTTCTGCACATAGTCCAATTTCTATTCCAGGTTTCTTTTATTTAATTTTCTTTCAATCAACATGATCAAAGACCCCAATACTGCACTGGCAGAATAAATTTTTATTATCGACTTTATCAAAATCAACATTTAACTTTATTTTTATGCTATGTTTGCAATGACAACATTTGAGATATCTACATCATGTGTTCTTTCATAATTGGTATTTTACATACCAGTTACTAATAAAATCAAGACGCATTTATTTGCCTGGCTACATCATGCTGAATATTGTTTTTCAATAAAACATCGCAATCAAAACACGATCAATCCATAATGCTATTATTGCTTGAAACGAGAATTTGGCTACCACACCGCTGCTCGGCTCCAAGTACTGTTTGCTCACAACATTAACAACGTAAGATGCATAACCTTGCACTTATGCCTGTATTTGTAAATCAATATAAGTGGGGGCATTATTCTTATTATGTACTATGTGAGGACAGTAAAAAAAGTGAGGATGATTTTGATGTCCTCGCATTTCTATGGTGTCAAGGTCACTGGGCTTTCTTGCACTGCGGGGCCTTCTATATTGGAACATACTTGGAGTGAACCACTAACCACTAAATTTGGATATCCAACTAGATTGCAACGCAGGGCTACAAAGAAAAAAAGGTTAAGAATAGAACCACTATAACCGCTCAAGTTGGATATCCAACTAGATTGCCCTGCAAGGCTTCAAAGAACTACTGACCGCGAAATATGTATACATCCAAGAAAGCTCAAGAAACTTAAACTGTCAATTAGCCCCCGATAGGGGCCAGGGCTCAAAAACGAGGGAAATTATGGGGTAAAAGTTGACCAAAGTAGCATATTCTATCATGGTGTCAAGGTCATTGTTGCTTTCTTGCCCTGCGGGGCCCTTCTATATTGGAAATTGAAACTTTTGTACAGCGAGCACCTCGACACATGCCCATCGAAGGCAACCTGTAAGGGAAACATCAGAATTTGGAATCCCTCACAGGCCTCTACATCTAATTGACCATAGTCGTTTTTAGTTTCTTTCTTTCATCTATTATGACCAACCATATTTCAGGGCTGAAGAAAATTCAATTTTTGCCGCCCCTTCCTCAACAACCCAAAAAGGTTGCCCCAATTTTTTTCGTTATTATCGGTGGTTTGAAAAAGTGAAGAGAAAGAAAAAAAAAGGATTATAGGCGCTAGCGCCCTAAAAGCAACATATTTTGATGTATAGTACCATTTTTTCACTATTTTTTAAAATCTTTCACATTTTTTCCGCCCATTTTTCTTCCGCCTCCCCCCTTTTTTTGCCGCCCCTTCTTCTTCCACCGCCTCTTCGTTTTGACCGCCCCCTGCTTTTACCCCGGGGGGGGGCTTGCGCCCCAAAGCCCACCCAAAATACTCGCATGCATAGTTCTATTCTGGATTTATTTAATTTAATTTTCTTCAAAACAAAAACTCCGATATTGGCAGAATAAAGTTTTATTATTGATTTTATCAAACTCAATGTTGAACTTTATTTTTTATGAAATGTTTGCAATGACAACATTTTTCTCTACCTCATGTTCTTTCATTTTGTAATTGGTATTTTATATGCCAGTTACTAATAAAATCATAACACATTATTTGCCTGACTACAGGCTGAATATTGTTTTTCAATAAAACATCGCAATCAAAGGTCGATCGAATCCGTAATTCTATTATTGCTTGAAACAAGAATTTGGCTACCGGCTGCTCGGTTGGCAGTAGCTCACAACGTAAGATCATAGCCCATGGAAGCATACGATGGTCTATGGTAAGATGCAGGTGAAACCCCTGCAAATTATACCTACTTTCATTATTGCAGTTCCAGTTATGAGCATTACGCTGAGATATTACTCTTGTTCTTTATTATTTTATGTATAATGATTGGTTGTTAAAATAAAGAGTGCATAATCATGGAAATGATTGAACTAGTCTTTATGCTTGATAGTCACAGTATACAAAAGACAAAAAAAAAGTATCATCAACAGCGATGTAATGAAATGCGAGCTTTGAGAAGAACAGGGGATTTTACACCCCATACTCTCCTCTTGCATAAACACTGTTACGAGTTGTTAATCAAGGCCAAACACCTTTTTCCCAAATTCACTTCAGAATGCACAACAAAACACACTGATTAATTAAGTTAACAATATCTAAGTCTTTTAATCAAAAGAAAAGAATGGTTTAACAATACTTTAGTGAGTAACACATACAATCAATCATACATATAGGCATGTACACTCTAGACTTACATTTTTGTTTCAAGCGCTGAGTTCAACAAAGTGGCAAATCTATAATCTAATTCGTCAGTTTATTTGTATAGAATATTCAATATTACTTGAAATTTTTAATATTATTTCCTATTTTAAGCTTGTAACACAATAAAAGACTAATAAAGAAAGTCATTCTACCACAAACAACGATTGTTGTGGTAAAATGACACAAGAAATGCTATGGCCTGTAACTTTGTTGATCCAACAATATTCACATAGACATAGTTACCTTTTTACGATATTGAAATTAAAAAAAGAAGAGACAAATCGAGCGGAATCGAGCGTCACACCCGCGGGCACTACTGATTAAAAGCCATGATGATGTATGATTTTTTAAAATGAATTGGTTAACGTTTGTTGCCATTATTTGTAATGTTTATGTACACGTGTCCCAACTTACACCCAAATGGATTAAGCCAAGGTACAACGCTTGTAGCAAAACAGATCCATAGAACACCACAGTTAAGCGGTTGAGATAGTACTGGGTTTTCTTTTATTTTACCTGATTATTTTGGCTTAAAATGACCTGAAAACGTTCCCGACAGTTATTGCTAATATTATTTTATAATATTCATATTCGTTTTGGGTTTTATTTTGTTTGTTTTTATGGACTCTGGTCCAGCATACAAGTGTGAATGTCACTTACTTATTATGTGACTCATTTTGGTAAAAGGGGCATTCGTAATTTTGTTTTAGGCATCAAGTTTTCATCATAAAGGATCGAGCATTCGCATTTCTTTTTCTTAAAGGGGCATAGTATTTTTTACTAACTACCAAACCCACAAATTCTATGCTTTTACTAAATGCAAAAGCCGGTTCAAGCCCAGGGTTCAGCTTTGGGGTTCCAGAACCACCATACTTATATCGACCGTTAGCACCTAAGTATCGATTATGAATATGGCCACTCCTTTAGTCGGATGTCAGACGTTCGGGTGTTGATGGATACAGCTAATGCATGTAAAGTTTCAAGCTACCTTTTGCTAATGCAATTACTCAAATATTTATATGATCTTGAAAATACACAATGTTTGATTAACAATGTGTTAAAAGTATGACAGGGTGCGTGATAAACTCACCAGTCGACTAAACCCGTTAAGCTAATAAACAGAATGATAAATGCAAAGGACTGTGTATATATATAGTGACACATTGAGGTACATTCTGACATCTCACATTTCTCACTGAATTCCATGGTAATGCAGTTTTAGTTTGACAGAAAAAAAGGTATAGACAGCGTCACAGCAATGCCTAGCAGATGATGATAGCGACAACATAATATTTACGAAAATAACATAAATCTTGCGCATGCTCTAAGGCTCAGACAATTGAGCACAATAGTCTCGAGCCCATAATTCATGTGGTTAGGAACGGCAGGAACTGAGCTGAACTGGCTGTGACGGAGACTATGATGATAAAAGATTGCATGGCTTGTCGGGTGCAACTCGTTATTTCCATTTTATCGCGGTATTCAACAACAAATCCAATTTTCTGATTGAATTGTACATGGATTTTTTCTGCCTCCGCAGGAGGTAGTATGCTTTGAAATTTACACCTAAAATGCCGCACATTGCGCGGCATGTAGGCCGATTGTACAAATTTATATTCTGACAAGTACTCTAATTTCCGCCCAATATCGAGAGCCCAATATATATCCCCCACCTCTTTGCGCCATACATAAATTCGCCTATCGCCATTTCCGAATGTTCAAAAAGGTAATCACGCTTCCTCAGCATGTGCAATAAATTAGCATTAAAATTAATCTTATTCTATAGGGTTCTAGAAACGCCTAGCACGTGGCGCCAATGGCGTGGGTCTATCAAGTTAATGAATTATGCATTAGAATATTTTCAAACTCATATGTTGTATAATTGAAGACCGAATTAAAAAGACTAGCTTGCGTATGCCGTCCTGTAAACCAGACCAAAATGCCATACTGCGCAGGTCAGCAACCAATCACGGCGCGCCTTTGTCATGACGTCAGACGCAAACTAGTCTTTTTTAATTCGGTCTTCAATTATAGGTTGTAGCCTCAGCGCTCTTCAGCAGCCACACCACCTCAATGCCTTCGGTGTGATCAGCAGCTTTATCGTTGAAGACAAGTTGGAAAACCGTTATGCTGTGGCAATGGGAATACACCTCAAACAAGGTTTAATTTCATGATTACATGAAACCTGATTATTAATGCAAAAACTTTGGCTGGAGAAGTTGAAGCTGACGTTCATGGCGACACTTTGGATGTGATAATTTGACATCATGGATTGTTTTGTGCAAAATTGGAGGTATTTTTGTGCCACGGCGAGTCAGCAGACCGACTGGCATGCATGCTAGGCTCGACTAGGCCACAATCATGATCCGATGCATTTGAACTGCAATGTATGGTATGATACGCCTAGCCGCGCCTATGGCCGGCTTCATTGCTGCCCGGGCATTGCTGTTCAAATACATGTACTAAAGTATTGCAATTTTATTGCGTTGATATAATTCGGAATAATTCGTTTTAAAGTATTTGCTTCCCCAATTCCCATGCGTGGTTGTGTTTTATGTTCTACTGAGTACTGTTGCAATATTTTTGCATGCATACCCATGACCGTTTCAAGACTTTGATTGAGAAATTTGCTTTTTGTTTGTTAAGATAAAAATAAAAATAAAATGCAAGAATCATCTTTCCGCACACAATACTTCTTACAAACAAGGTGTTGATATTGGCCCTTTCGATGCAAGACAAAGCACAAATGAAGGAAACAAAACAAAACAATAATGTTTTTGATTTTTATTCAATTACACATACAAAAGAGTAATGACCTATAAAAAGACCCCCTAAATATAATAATATTAATATTATTTTAGTCCTGAATACAAAATATAATAAACAAGCATTAAAAAAATCTGAAACGTTACAATCGTAATTTTCAGTCAAAAAATCCACGAGAAATGACTCTTGATACAACTTAGGCATATATGCATTTAAAAAACAGAAACGGCTGCCTGCATCTGGAACTCTTCATATCTGAAAGTTTGAAGGTCTTCTTTCATACATCAGAATTATCTGCAAGATTGCAAGATGGCTTTAGGTGACCGTGGCCCTATTGGCTAATGCACAAATTTAGATTTTCTTTCTATTTAAATAATATGTTAAAGCTTATGCCCTGTAGATTACATTCGGTTCTTGAGATATGGCCCGGGAGATATGGCCTGTCAAAATGGTGCGAACCCAAAACAAAAAATTGGCAACAACTTTCTTTTTATTTTCTATATTTTTGACAAGTCCAGTTGCCAGATGATTTTCTAATTACATGTATGAATTATGCAAAGTAAAGATTTCAGATACAATTAAAAGAGCTATAGTAGGCCTACCGAGGCATGGTACATGGGTAGAACACACACTGTAGACCTACTACAAAATTACGGTTGCGTTTTGGCAAATTTCAATTTGCATAATTAATTTGGGCCACTTATTAGAAAAGTTGATTAGGGCCCTAATTAATTATGCAAATGGAAATTTGCATGGAAAAAACATTCATGCGTTTTATATCTTATTTTGTAGCCGATCTGAACATTCTACTTTGTACAATTCTTGCATATATAATTAGAAAATAAGGCCTACCTGACATCATTGCATATCAAAAATAAAAGAAATTTGTTGCCAACTTCTTGGTTTCGCGCCATTTTGACAGGCCATATATTTTGGTAACCGAATATCCGATTAAAATAAAATTTTCAGTCTTGTAATCAGGAGAGAATGGACTCACATATTTCAATCAGACAAAATCTATATCCAATAGCGTTACCTTAAAGCTAGCATTATAAGTGTCTCCTTAACTAATAACAAAAGGTGCCCACTGGTATCTTGGAGGCATTGTCTTTTTTAAAGACATTTCTTGTTTCGATTAACATGGGATGTTTTGTGTCGCTAAATATTTGTTTTTTGTTGACCTGTCTTCGCATCGTGTCATGTAAGTATGCTTCTTGGTACCCGACTTAGTATGGTAATGTATTATTATAACATTCTGTTTCGATAATATTGTATCACTACAATCTAATCCTCAGTCTACAAATAAATGTGCTTTATCAAGGGTTTGGATTAGGGTTGGGCAAAAATTATTCTAGTGCAGTGCATTAGCTATTAGTATTATTCAATAGTAGAGTTCAATCTTTTACTCGATTCATTGCTAAAGGAATCCTTATGCGAGAAAATTGTATTTGTATCATGATATCATCAATAAAAATAATGAAATGGGAGCTTTGAGATGATCCGGGCATCCTACACACGCACCCCTCCCTACCCGCATAACACACAGCGACATTTATAAAGCGTCTTTTACCTAATTAGTAGCCGCTGAACTTAAATGCAGGGTTACCCGATATATTTGGGGGAATGGAATTCTTTAAACCTTTCATATAAAATAAAATGTCGTCCCTTTCAAGCATTCATGCAAAAAGAACATGTAAATGTTCCTCATAAATGCGGCTAATTCCTTATGGAATAATTGACATTTATAAACAGTGCTACTGGTAGTCTACATTGTTTGTATTACTAGTAATAAATTGACACCAAATGAAAGATCTTCTCATCAACAAATTGAAATTAGGAGTTCCAAATTGGCGTATTAGAGTCAAGCGGTAGCATGACCAGCAAGTTTTTAAAAAAACGACTGATAAAGAAGAATAAACAGATGCGCCGCGAGACTATATTTACACGGAACAAAACGCTATTGTTCTATGATATTTTTCGTTGGGTACAAAGTATATCTAAAACCATACTAAATCGTATTTACTGTCCAAAGTGTCATATGTTAATAACTCTTTATTTCAAAAAGTTACACCAATCTTACAGTCAATCCGATTATTTGTGATAAACAAACATTCTTGCTTTATTTCACGCGGTAGGCCTATTTCATAGCCAAAATTAGTGGCAAATCATAGCTAATTGTACTGATATCCACAATCTTTCGTCACTGCTACAGCCATACATGGCTGTCACCGTCGCACTAATTTTTCAGATTCACTTTCAAATATACCCAGGCATTTTCCTGGATACCCTACATACAAATTCTGGACCCCATTCGCCAAAAAATCAAGTTTTTCACAATTCTTTTATTCTTTCCGGACCACAGCATATATTCATATTAATAAATACGCCACTTTCACACATCGTAATAACGGGACGTCCCCGTGGCGAAGTGGTTAAAGCCATGGACTTCTAATCCATTTATGAATTTTTGCTCAAGTTCGAAACTTCCCACCACTTTTTTTTAAATGTTTTATTAATCATTTTATTGTCGTAAATCAAGAATAACACCATTTCGAACATCCATTGCTATTGTGATATTATATTTTTTTTCATCAAACAAACATGTTTGATTTTTTATTCACATTTAGGCCTAGGCCTAGGGCCTACTTTCACCATCCAGATGCTATCACCATGCCTGACTATCATGGCATCTTCGTCATTTAAAACACATTTATTAGTGGCTCTGTTCACAGCCCAGACTGAAATTATATTTGACATAAATATTATAAATTAAAATCACAAACCGCGAAAGATCGCCAACAACTGCCGCTGAATATTGATATCCAACTAGATTTCCCCACAGGGCTATAAAGAACCACAAACCTTGAAATTTGGATATCCAAAGTTGCCTCGCAGGGCTACAAAGAATCACACTCCACGAAATATGGATATCCAACAAGCTTAAACTATAGATTAAGCTCCCGATACAGGGCAGGACTTAATAAGGGAATTAAAATCACAAACCGCGAAAGATCGCCGACAACCGCCGCTTAATAGGGGTATCCAACTAGATTGCCCCGCAGGGCTACAAAGAACTACAAACCGCAAAATTTGGATATCCAACCAGATTGCCCGCAGGCCTATCGATTATAAAGAACTACAAACCGCGAAATATGGATATCCAACAAATTAAGACCACAAACCGCGAAAGATCGCCAACAACTGCCGCTCAATATTGATATCCAAGTGGATTGCCCCGCAGGGCTATAAAGAACCACAAACCGCGAAATTTGGATATGGAACTATTGCCCCACAGGGCTTCAAAGAACCACAAACCACGAAATATTGATATCCAACAAGCTTAAACTACAAATTAGCTCCCGATAGAGAGCAGGACTTGATGAGGGAAATTGAAACCACAAAACACGATATTCAACTATATTGCCCCGCTGGGCTACAAAGAGCCACAAACCGCGAAATTTGGATATCTAATTAGATTGCCCGCAGGCCTATCGATTATAAAGAACCACAAACCGCGAAAGATCAACAACAACTGCCGCTCAATATTGATACCAACTAGATTGCCCCGCAGGGCTATAAAGAACCACAAACCGCGAAATTTGGATATGCAACTAGATTGCCCCACATGGCTACAAAGAACCACAAACCACGAAAGATTACAAAGAACCACAAACCGCGAAAGACTAGATTGCCCGCAGGCCTATCGATTATAAAGAATCACAAACCACGAAATACGGATACCCAACAAGCTTAGACTATAAATTAGCTCCCGATAGAGGGCAGGGCTTGATGAGGGAAATTAAAACCACAAACCACGATATTCAACTATATTGCCCCGCTGGGCTACAAAGAGCCACAAACCGCGAAATTTGGATATCTAATTAGATTGCCCGCAGGCCTATCGATTATAAAGAACCACAAACCGCGAAAGATCAACAACAACTGCCGCTCAATATTGATACCAACTAGATTGCCCCGCAGGGCTATAAAGAACCACAAACCGCGAAATTTGGATATGCAACTAGATTGCCCCACATGGCTACAAAGAACCACAAACCACGAAATATGGATATTCAACAAGCTTAAACTATAAATTAGCTCCCGATAGAGTGCAGGGCTTGATGAAAACCACAAACCACGAAAGATCGCCGACAACCGCCGCTTAATAGGAATATTCAACTAGGTTGCCCCGAAGGGCTACAAAGAACCACAAACCGCGAAACTCGGATAGCCAAGTAGATTGGCTACAAAGAACCACAAACATTAAAACACGATTATCTGGGGCATTTAGACGCTTCCGTAGTATAGGCTTAAATATATGCGCATTTACCAGTTCCGACATGAAGTAGGCCTAAATCGGATTTACTCTATGTGTGTCTCTCTGGCATTGTCAACATTGGGTGTGTGTTGTTCATATTTACATTTTCTTTACATATTTACGTAGCCTTGAATAATTAAAGTATATTAAAATGTTTATTGATCATTGTGTACGCCTCTGAACATTACAGTCACGCGTGACGAGCAAGTTTTAAAAATAAACGACTGATAAAGTTTTGTTTAATTATTTATTGTCATGAATCAAGAATAGCAACTTCAAACATCCATTTTTCGTTTTATTCGTTTTATGGTTCACTTCGTAACCTGATGACTTTCCAAGCTTGGAGCTGCTTGGCTACATTCATAAAAAGAAAAGAAATCTACCAAAAAACGTTGACAACGTAAAGAAATCAGCAAGTTTAAAAAACCCACCTCGGCTCACTTTTTGAAACTTGGTCCCATTTGAACACCAACAGCAAATCAGTGTTTTTATTTTATTTCAACAGAATACAGCGTTTCCAACAAGATTACAAACAAGCCTACTTGTTATTCGTTTAATTCAATCATTAATCATGATTATTATAAAACAAAACACAAAAAGATATTGGCTTATCATGCAAGAACAAGATAATAAACTTTCAGGTCGTTCCAGAAAGCTTATAAATTAATATCGCATCTGCACATTAAAGATACATAACACTTCTGGAAATGTTTTAAATTGATATAAATATGATAAAGTTTAAATCAGTACCTTTTACAAATGGGACCAAGTTTCAAAAAGTGAGCCGAGGTGGGTTTTTTTAAACTTGCTGATTTCTTTACGTTGTCAACGTTTTTTTGGTAGATTTCTAATATACACGAAATAATAAAAAAACAAAACAAATATAGGCCTATAATAATATGAAATCATATAGATACTATAATATGTGACCACATAATGCGTAACATATTGGACATAACATAGCATAACATAACATAACATTAACATAATAGCAAAATATTGTGTTACTAATAGTACTGTATGTCGGGTTGATACATTTTATATTGTAATAATAGGCCTATGTCTTATTATTATATATATATTTAATGCCATTTGGGCCTGTGACTTTGTGTCATCTGTGACAAATGCTGGTATGAATATCATCAGTTAAGGTCAGTTAATAGCTATAATGTTCGATTTCCATCAAAGTTTAATTTTGGATTTGGTTTACCAAAAATAACGAAATGTATTATGAGTAATAACTGTCAAGAATGGTTTCTGCCCATTTTAAATCAAAACAATGTTATAAAATTTAAAAAATAAAATGCACTATATCTTGGCCGGTTAACGTGGAATTCTATGGGATTTTAATGTTGTAATTAAGACATTAATTCAAAAATTACTCTGTTTCCTACAAATGCAACACATTTTGCAGATTCCATTTAGGTGTAAGTTGGGACACGTGTAAACATTACAAATAAACTAAACCAACTACCCATTGTAAAACACAAGAAACAGCCAGTCATATAGAAAATTGTTCCAGCACACAATTCCCCCCACCCCCCACACACACACACCCCCACCCACAGAAATTGTGACACAAACACCATGCACCACATACACCAATACGACACCACACCACGCAGCAGCCCAATCTCTACAAAGTACCTTATAGTCGTGTTCACACGCTCGCTAAATTTCCCATTCATTAATATTACCCAATATAAGAGATGTGGCTAATATAACAAAGTTCCGTTTATACATCACTCAAGCTATCGGTCGAAAAGTGCTCAACTCCGTTCAGTACAGGCATGTCAATATCTCTGACATACACAAAATTTTTATTCCACAAAAAATGCAAAGCGTGCACCAAAGGTGAAATGTTGAAATAGACCCTTTAACTTGGTGCATGTCATCCTTGCTACGAAGGGAGCACGGAAAAGTCAAAAACATCCTTCCATTTCTTGCACTTGTCCACATTAAATATCATCAACAATAATTATCATGCATATCATACAAAGCTGACACCTGATATTCGTGCTTCTTGAAGCACAGCTGCTCTAGTTATGTTTGCCATTGTGCCTAAAATAAAAGGGGCCAGGGTCAATTTGCAAAGTTGTACAGGGCGTCTAAATATATAGTTGCTTCGATTTTTGTGCCAAATTGTACTTGGACCAAATTGTTTGTCTAGCATCATGGAGTCAGGAAAAGAATTCTTTGTCAGAAAAAGAATAGTTTCTGTTATGCAGTGATGTATATGTAAAAAGTAGAAAATTATTTTCCAACTGACCAGCAGGGAACCAAAGGATAGACCCAAAACGATGGAAGTATGTCATAATACACTTCTAGTGCCCGTTTCTATTCATCGTTATGTATTCTTCTCCCGTGCATTATTTTCGCGAACTACCCTTCACAGCCCAAATTATATAAACCTGCACGCTAAACAATGCATTATCTAAAACCTGCACGCTAAACAATAGATTCTAGATAATACGTGCACGCTCAAATACTAGAAATACTACTTTCACATAACCATATAGGGCCTAGTAGAGTTAGGTGGCGCTTTCGACACAGAGGTCACATAACTATAAAATTGTCTGTTCGATATATATACCATCAAAAAGTACGAATATACATTCTGTGGTGTTAAAATGGTATAGTTACAAACGGTGTTCTATAATAGGGTACAATTACCAAATAGGGTGCAACTCGCTAGACTTGAGTCCAGTCCTCGTTTACGGAGTTTAGGGTTAGGGTTTAGGATTGGGGTAGGGCAGTCTTGTAATAAGACTAGTAGAGTTGCACCCTATTGGGCAATTGCTCGTGCAAAGATCATTGTCATAAATTATGATTAATGACCTCAAATAAATCAAACATCAAATGAGAATAATCGAGCTTCTATTAATTAAAAGGGCCAAAAACAGGTGGATCATAATTATACAAGATGACACCATTGCAAAATGTTCAGCATTTTACAAATGAAATACATGTAGGCCTATATCTAAAAAATAACATAGCCGGGCCTGGAAACACACACTAGCGCATAATATCATGATCATGCTTTATAATACCATAGGCCTTCAAACACATGTGTTTGAAGGCCTATGATAATACTGAACAAATTGTTAAATCCCAATGTCGTGTGTTTTAATATACATGTAAGTAGATTTTAAAGTTCAAATTATAGAGCTATAAAGTCCAGTTGATATTCACCGTAGTACTAGTCGGACATCTAAATCGATCGTTTCCAGGTGAATCAGTGCTCTAAATGATCACAACATAAAGTCAATTGGTTACAAACCATGCGTGAATAAGTTACTAAAGTATGACGTATGGCGCAATCGATACCATTGATAGCTAACTTGATTAGATTGATTTTCTTTACCAGTTAAATGCTACGTAGCTGGTCAATGTCCTAACGGTGTTTTTTAAAATGTAAGATATTTTCCTAATATTAAAACTAATATAATGAATGCAGCAATTAATATTGCCTATTGTTTTAATAGGCCTACTCTCAAAGTGTATGACGGATAATGTACTCGTGCAAATGCATTCGTCAAGATAATCAGACTTGCCATGGAGTTATTGCATTAGCTCTTGAGCCTATCGGCTCTCGAGCTAAATGCAATAACTCCACGGCGCGTGCGATTATCTTGACGAATGCATTGCACTCAGTTCATTATCCTTATCCTAACAAATTTAAACACATAAATGCATGTGACACAACATCGAATGGGGTTAAAATAAAGAAATACAGAGTGATGTATTGTGACTATGGTGACATATATAGGTAGATCTGATAAACTGATTTAACAGGAAACTTGCCATTAGATCCTACAAACCCAACCCCTGTGTGCCACGTAACATAACATTGACAAATTAACATCCTTTTTTTCACCAAGTACAAACTTAGATATACATTTCTTAGGACAAATTAAAAAAATATTTCATTTTTTCCCTTATACGATACCTCCTACTGCTTTCACTTCATAATAAGTGTTTTAAATTATTTTTGGACCTTTCTGGATAATTACGTGTTGTAACAAAGCAATTTGGTATTGAGTGATTTCTTTTTTTCCAGAATTAATTGATTCTTGCCGTTTTCATTCCCTAATTTTTGTTGTAGCATTCGTAGCATATCTAATTGTTTGACCACGATTTTTCTATAACAAAATATCATGGGTTGCTTCCTCATCAGTTAAATATTTGCTATCGAATCAATTCAGCATATTCTTTATCAAAATGCGGAGACGTAATCTAAACGAAAAACAGTTAGATGTTGGGCGAGATATAGCGATAGCATAGCAATAACAATAATTACATCTATACATAACAGCCGTCAAACTGTCTTCAATATTTTGACAAATAATTAAAGTATCATTAGTATGATAATGTAACTTTTATTATTTTGAAAGCGTAAGCGTAACAGTGGCGGGAACGGTGGTTTAATAATAATGAGAAATCGTTGCAAAGTTCATTCTTTCCTACATGTATACATATAAACATCTCAAAAAAAGAAATTAACCCCTTTAAATAATGGTCATAATTCAAAAACGGACTATTGTATTGCGAATCTGTAAAATGCGTTGGAAGCAGAATTTATTTCTGCACATTTTGACACCTCACTTGTAGCAAGTTGACTAAATATTGACGTCACATCGTACATTAAATCAATGTAACCCAAGATTTGAAAGTTGCAGTAAATTCTATTGATTTGTATTCAGTGTAATGGAAGGAAATCTGTGTAATGATATCTTAGTGTTTTTGTATTGTTGTAAGTGCAACTTTCAAATCTGGACCTCACTACATTAAATTGACCGGCGTTTTATTGTTTTCTGGGCTATCGTATCAAATGAGGTGTCAAAATGAGCAGAAATTAATTCTGCTTCCACCGCAATTTACAATAAACCGTTTTTGATAATGGCCATTATTTAAAGGGGGTAAATACTTTTTTGAGATGTTTACATGTTACTTAAATAAAATAAACAAATTCCACCAAACACGACCATTCATCCATGTGTGCATCCATATCATTCGTTCTTTTATGTTTTTAATAGCACCAATGAAGATGTAAGTACAGGGAAAGGAATTTGAAAATGTAATTATTTGAAGATTTGATTTTGTGACGATCATGGACGTTTATTCTCACCATAATGTCTTGTTTGTTTCGTTTCGTTTTATTTATCTAGGCTCTGTGATACAAAAAGAACACATGAACTACGGAGATGTATTCAACATATCTTCTCCAAATTTCCCCGCATTCTATCCCGATAACGCAGATTATATTTGGTTACTTGATTCCTCCGATAACAAGACGGGGAGTTTCGTCATCCAAATACACCACTTCGTCACCGAACACGATTTTACGTATATCGTAAACGATAACTTAACGGTTGGGCACGGAGACGACATCTCGGAAGAAACCATCTTATTTCGCTATTCGTCCTTCATTTCACCTGGTTCTGTCGTGGTTATTCAGGAAAGCCAAATATGGATTCAGTTTTTGAGTAATGAATTGAAAGTTTTCAGCGGTTTTCACGCCACTATCACGCGTATTCAACGCGATGGTAAGGGAAGTCTTTAGTTAATGGAACGACACTGAGTTAAAGTCTTATAACACACTAATAGAATGTCTGTACCCAGGGACACTTCCATACAGATGACGGATGTGCCTCACCAGCCCTGAAAAGTATTCTGTTAAAATAAGTTCAATTTTCCATTGCGCTGACAAAAGCGAGCCTGCGGGTCAATCGCACGCGGCAGGGGCGCGGTGACCAACTGGATTCGCTAATTATAGGTGTGGGTGTTGCTTCTAAAAACAGTAAAATAAATGCAGTTTATATTTTTTTTTTAATCTATTTTGTTTTCCTGGTGATTTAAAAAGTGTAAGAAAAGGACTTTGTATATGAGTATATAATAATATAAAACAAATATTGAATGTTTTTATTCGTTGAATAGAAAGAATATTTACACGAGTCGGAGGTGAAGCCTCGTTGAATGGAACAGTCCATATTTCACCACATGAAATTATTCTTACCATTATACTCATAAACATTCATATAATATTTGATAATTGTACAATGTTAAAATTAGACGATGAACTTATAATTTGTTCATACCTTTTCATAAAACTGGTAATAATTTCAGAGAATCCATTCTTCGTCATCAGCGTTTGACACATAGATAATTGTTAATATTTAGAGTATTTTTTATCTTTCAATATTAATTGATTTTTATTCAGAAACAAGACGGAATCAAGACAATTAGTATTTGTTGGCTTGTCTAAATTATAGCTTTAATGTACAACCTAATTTATCATTATGTAATTTCATAGTAAATCAGTACAGCATTCCCCAAACAATAGTTATTGATGGTTTTCAGTTGTATGCGGTGACAACGCTGATAATGAGCTTATTTGCAGTTCTGGAGACACTTGCCAAGGAAATGTTATCACGTGCAGAAATTATCCGGAATGTCTGAATATAACAAAGAACTGCGGTAAGTTTAACTTCCTTTAAGTTCCTTGGAAATAAGAGCCGGGGAAGAGCATCGAAAGTACTTACACGTGACCGGTGTCTTTTCAAGACATCAAAAAGAATGAGAAAAATGTCAGGGCATGTAATGTAGTAACGAAAACGCCGAGGAGTTGTACAAAGTCCACAATATTAAAACGATTGTATTAACACCCAAATGACTTGGGCTAAATGTAGACCCATCCTTTGCGCTCATTTTTAGTAATTAATAAGGATAAAATATATATTTTCTTTCATATTCAGCAGAATATTCGTATGTTAGTGTGATTTTATGGCAAAATTGTATTTTACCTATACATTTTTTACATGGCCAGAATTGACCAATTTTGCGAGGGCGCGCACATTATGACGTCATAGCGATATCAAATTTTCATGGCCTGTTTGTGTTTATTTGGGATGGAGGATACCCATATGCTATAACAATAATGACGTTTGAATATAGAACAAAAATATATCAACAACCTCTCCCCTTTGTAGTGTTAGAAATGGTTGGCTCAGTATAGGACTAGGATTGAAATAGAATTTCTATTATTATAGAATAGCGCTTGATTTATTCAATTTCAATTCACTGATATGAGAAGAACTCTTTTCAAAACTAAAATTGTGATGACTAGCAGCAAACTATACGTTTTCTGAATTTTAGTGACCAGAGGAATATTTTGGTATGGGTTTGAACACAATTTGAGCAGTTTTGGACATGTACCTTATATAATATTTGTCCTTGAATTTCTCTGAATTTGTCAGGGATGACAATTTGACACCCACCCGAATCTTATTTTGTATTACCCAAAGAACAATAATCAGCAAATATACACTTTTAGTTGCCTATTAGTCATGTTAGTATCTTAGGCCATACTAGATTGAAATCAACCAAGCTGTATTGTACTTGGCTGAGTCGAGTCAATCCACAGTGAATCAAGATACTAACAGGACCAACGATTAGTGTATTCTTTTGTGTTATTATTCGAAATAAGGTGTTAATAGAATTCAATAGGGGTCGCAACGCAACGAGAATGCTTCTTTCTACTTTGACCCCCTGATTTCCATGAATATGTAACTTGCCACTTCGTGATCAATAAAATGCACGGCTGTTTGTTGTGATCATTTATTAAATTTTCTAACAAACCATTATATAATGTTCAATTTTAGACCAGGACAATACCAATAGCTATATAAACTGTATATTTGTGTGGAAATTGAGGGCGCTATTTACATATATTTTTAATTTAATCACAGATATTGGTTTTTGAAAGCTCCCTTGTTATTTGGAATTCTTTTAATACCATTATACCAGTTAACCCCTTGCAAAGATGAAAACATGATTAAATATAAAAAGCGCCATCAGTGTTCACCTTTTCTTAAAAATGACTCCAGTTTACATACCATCAAACAACAGTGAATGGTAATATGGCGCTAATTGATAACCATGAGCATAATTTGTCGATCAAACAATTATATTTTTTCAACATATACCAGATTCTTGTGACAACGCTGATTTTTGGTGCGTACGGCTGACAGGTTGTGTGGACCAGTCATTAAGATGTGATGATACTTTTCATTGTCTTGATGGTAGTGACGAGTTTAATTGCCGTAAGTTTGAAGTATTTGGTGGACATTATTGAGTGTTCTTATAATGCGAATTTTGGGTAATCTTTACTGGAAGTAAATATTTTGCAATTGAAGGGTCTTTTAGAATGACGTATTGAATTACAAATCTTTTAAAGGATTTCTGCCCTTGCGTTAATACTACTATAGAGAGCTAGTCCTTAACACTAATTATTTTCCGCTGCATTTTTGGCATACCGGGAGTGATATTTTATTCAAAGAAATAGCCAACACGCGGCTGAGGACGCGAATGTTAAAATAAAAATATTAAGGACATACTAGCAGCCGCAGCGCGCTGGTCTATGTTGTGTATGTTATTTATATACCAGACTTGTATGGCAAGTATATTGCACAATAGAACAGAAAAACCTGGTTTTTCGTCGATAAACCTGGTTTTTCAATCGAAAACCTGGTTTTCGATCGAAAAACCAGGTTTTCAAATCGAAAACCAGGTTTATCAATTCGATTGTCAGAGTTTTTGATAAACTTGGTTTTTCGGCTGATAAACCAGGTTTATCAAAAACTATGACAATCCAATCGATAAACTTGGTTTTTTCAAAAAACCAGGTTTTTCGAATTTGATTGTCATAGTTTTTGAGAAACCAGGTTTATCGGCCGAGAAACCTGGTTTTTCACTGATAAACTTGGTTTTTCAATTCGATTGTCATAGTTTTTTTTGATAAACCTGGTTTTTCAATCGAAAAACCACAGGTTTTTCGAATTTGATTGTCATAGTTTTTGATAAACCAAGTTTATCGACCGAGAAACCTGGTTTTCCCTGATAAACTTGGTTTTTCAATTCGATTGTCATAGTTTTTTTGATAAACCTGGTTTTTCAATCGAAAACCAGGTTTTTCAAATTCGATTGTCATAGTTTTTGAAAAACCAGGTTTATCGACCGAGAAACCTGGTTTTCGCCGATAAACTTGGTTTTCAATTCGATTGTCATAGTTTTTTGATAAACCTGGTTTTTCAATCGAAAACCAGGTTTTTGAATTCGATTGTCATAGTTTTGATTAACCTGGTTTATCAAAAAAACTATGACAATCGAATACTATACGCTTGCACTCCCCGATTGCACTTAGGCTAGATCCTCCAGGCCTCGAATACCGGTACTCACGCACGGCCGCTTCACTGTGTTGTATTGAGGACTGGAGCAGGGCCTGGACTGGAGCAAACAACGTTCGAAAATATGAATATTGAGTAGATTTTGATTACGTCATTGATTTCAGAGACGGGGAATATAAAACAACAGACGCTTATGAAGCCGAGTGGATTTGCTGATTTATTGTGGTTTGTACGCTACATAGGCCTACAAGGAGCTTGAAAACAAACTGTCGAGTACCACAACTTCGTACACGCATCAATTCCCCCTGGTACTGTACACTCCATGCCAGCAAATTTTCAGCAATTTTCCGTCCGCCATTTAGTGATAAATCATGATGTGCTTACAGGTTTTTAACATGATATTGGTAGGATGGATGTGGAATCTTCAAGGGGTATATGTAAGAGCACCTTTACCAAATCGGCAGGAGCGATGAAATACCAGATTCAGGCGTGCTTGCCTTTATAAAATGGGGACGGAAAAAGAAGAGAAAAGAGAAAAGAAGGGAATGAGAAGGAGAAAGAGAAGGGAAGGGAGAAGGAGAGGGAAGAAAAGGGAAGGAAAAAGGAAAGAGAAGGAAAGGAGAGGAAGAGGAGGGAAAGGGAAAGAAAGAAAGAGGGAGGGAGAAGAAAAGGGGAGAAGGAGATTTAACCCAAAAATTTCGGCTCGCGCTACGCGCGCTCGTTATTTACCAAAACAAATAGACTCGCGTGCTACGCACACGCGATATTGCAAAAAGAATAGGGACGATAACGACGTTTTAGGGACGATAAAGACGTTTGCCCCTCGGACTGACAATGATGGCTACGCGCCTGTTTGTGTAACTATACAGCACCGGCTTCACAGATTCGGCGAGCAGGGCGCTCTATCCTTTCTACCTCGTTGATCACACCATGCCCGCGCGCCATGAAGTGTGTCGCCATTACTAATGGTTTGGAAATTCCGGTTTTCGAGGAGCATTCGATTGTCATACAATGTAATTTTTGATAAACCTGGTTTTCGAATTCGATTGTCATAGTTTTGAAAACCAGGTTTATCGACCGAGAAACCTGGTTTTCGAATTCGATTGTCGTAGTTTTGAAAAACCAGGTTTATCGACCGAGAAACCTGGTTTTCGTCGATAAACTTGGTTTTTCAAATCGATTGTCATAGTTTTTTTGATAAACCTGGTTTTCAATCGAAAACCAAGTTTTTCGAATTCGATTGTCATAGTTTTTGAAAAACCAGGTTTATCGACCGAGAAACCTGGTTTTTCGCCGATAAACTTGGTTTTTCAAATCGATTGTCATAGTTTTTTTTGATAAACCTGGTTTTTCGAATTCGATTGTCATAGTTTTTGAAAAACCAGGTTTATCGACCGAGAAACCTGGTTTTCGCCGATAAACTTGGTTTTTCAAATCGATTGTCATAGTTTTTTTATAAACCTGGTTTTTCAATCGAAAAACCAGGTTTTTCAAATTCGATTGTCAGGTTTATCTACGAAAAACCAGGGTTTTCTGTTCTATTGTGCAATATACTTGCCATAGACTTGAGCACTGTACATTGTTTGTTAGGATAGCCTTTGTAGCTCAGTTTAGTGGAACATCGGACTCGTCTTCCGACGGTCTGGGTTCAAGTCCCCGCCCAGGTAGGTCCGCCCGGAGTTTTCTCTGGATTTATATTTACATTATAATGTAAATATAAATGCATGGTTCATTCTGTCCCTTGTATAATGTATACACACTTTAATTGACATGTGCCATTTCACATTATAATGTATTAATTTAACATTGCAGATGAATGTAATAAGATGATCAATGTCAGCGTAACTCAATCTACCATTTTGACGTCTCCAGCCTATCCCGGACCATATCCAAATCATCAGAACTGCATCTGGTATTTCAAAAGCAGTCATCCTAGGAGTGGATTTCTCGTTACAATCTTCATTGCTGTTGTGGAATCCTTTTACGATTCATTTACCGTTGGATATGGTCATAATATTTCAGCAGATAGTATTATTGCATCCCTCTACCTACCGTGGGCTTTATCTTCTGTATCTGTTGAGGCGCATACAATGTGGATCCAATTTTCATCGGATCAGTCGGTTGGATTTGAAGGAGTTCTTGCGAAAGTAGAAAATGTGTTGCAAAAAGGTATTACAAAATTATAGTTTTTGTTTAAGGGCTGGGGTATGAACGTTTGGACAATATTTATTTTAGGACACTTGAGCCCAACAGGACTTTTTGGCTTATTCTGTCGGTCGGACATCCGGGCTATCTCTAGTCTCGGGCCCAAACTGCATGTGGCTCACGGTTTGTTATGAACAACAGAAACCGACTGTGAAGGAGGCTACATAGCGATGTTGCTGGAGTGGCATTCAATTTCGAAAAAAACGACACTCGACCATGGAATTTAATTTAAAGTTTGGCAGTATATAAACGGTAAATCAAGTAAGTTTCTTCCACTCTGAAGACTTAGAAACGGTTGTGTGATTCCATTGACTATTTGTGGTCGAAATTTACATAACACCAATGACAGAAATCATCAACAAAAATCGAATCAGGGACTTGTTTTCACTCGAACATCATCAACCGGAAGTGACGTGACACGGACCGACAGAATAACTCAAGAACCGTACATCACAGATAGGGCGAACTACTTTTACCTTTTTGTGAATTCTTATGACTAGAGGAATAATTTGCTATAGCTTTTAATATGATTGGAGCAATTTTGAAATTTGACCCCTGTATGATATTTTCCCCTCTACCTTTCCACCACACGTACATTTTAGTATACTGTTTGTATGCTGTTTAGGGGGACATCTCTGAAATGCATAACCCCTGCTTGATAATATTGTGTTTGTTCTTTTGTTGTAAACCAAAGAGTCATGTAAACCAGGTTATTTCCAGTGTGAATCCGGAGACGGTTGTGCCGATTCTAGACTTGTGTGTGACTCCTATATGGAATGTTATGATGCGTCAGATGAACAAGGGTGTGGTAATTTCAGGCTCTTTATTGTCTCTGAATGTACATCATCCTCATCCATGATCATCATGATCGTCATCTGATATCATCATCATCATCATCATCATCATCATCATCATCATCATCATCATCATCATCATCATCATCATCATCATCATCAACAACAACATCTTTATAATCATCATCGTCGTCGTCGTCGATAAATGACTGAGAATCTTAATAATACCGACTGAACATGCTGAAGACTAAACATGATGCATGCGTTATTTTATTGTATCTTTCTAGTTTTCTGCACTAAAACAACAATGAACATCACGACAGGGGAATCAGTATCTATCAAATCTCCATTACAACCTTATAACTATCCGCCCAACATGTTCTGTGAATGGATAGTTACTGCTTCTAGTTACGGGAGTATTGTGGTTCGTTTTCTGGTGTTTCGTGTGGAAACAATCTGGGACAATTTCATCATTGGTTTGGGTAGAAGTGTGAATGCATCAACGCGTATTCTTCAGTTGAGTGGGACGGAGGCACCAAGAATTCTTATAGTTAATAACAGTAGTGATATTTGGTTCTTGTTCACATCCGACGGGTCAGGCGAGCTCCTGTTTGGTGTCCATGTCGAAGTTGAACTACTCAATGAAGCAGGTTAGTTCACGCATCCACATACCTACCCTTCACTTAACATGCGGGAGTCCCGAAGGACCAGGGGCTCTGGGCAAAAGCTAAAAAGGGATAGGGCTATATAAAGGAGATATTAAAAGGGCCCGTGCTGCTCCTTGTCCATGAGCCCGAAGCTCTTGTTACGCCCCTGACTTTATGAGAGTGTGTGGTGTGTATACGTACGTTTGTAGTGGTAATCGGTGTTGGGGTGCGTTTGCATCGCATTACTTCTGAGGATTCCAACTGAACTACACACCGACACAATGAGGACCTCGTGCAGGACGAGGCATAAGTCCTTGGGAAGTGATAGAATCATCTGTGTGGATAAACTTACTGGGGACCATCATGATATTCTGCTACGTGTTTCAGAACTACTTATTGTCCAACTTAATGGGGGGTAGTATTCGGTTAATAAATGTCAGTATGATAACAGTCAATGTCTGTGCTGACGTAACTAAGTTGGACGTGGACAACTAGGAAATGTCCAACACACTCATGACACTACTACCACCTAGAGCATAACCTCGCGAGGACTTATTCGTTATTACCGATTTTATGATAGTACTTCACATGACAACACACCGAGAAACAGAGGACTTTTGAACCTTGTTAACAATAAGTTTGTCATTTTCAGGTTCTCGGAAATATGTGTATCAATACAAGTGGTGTGTGCACGTAGGGGTGGGTGCGTTAAGTGTGTTGGGTGCATATGGTTGGGGTGCCGGGGTGTGTATGGTTGCGCTTTCTTGCATGCGTATGTGAATGATATTGCGTGTTCACCCGTTGCTGGTAAATGATTCTTTGAATATTTTTTCTGATGGTTTACGGACCAGGATATTGCATATCCTCCTCTACTATCTTTCACCATTATTTTACCCTTACAGTTACATGTGCAGAGGATGAGTTTGTGTGCCACACAGGATATGGCTGCTTACCTCAGGACCTAGTGTGCGACAATCACCCACAATGCTTCGATGAATCTGATGAACTTGGCTGCGGTACGGTCACATGATTTTAAACTTCAAGTCACATTCCAAATAATAATAATACACAAATTAAATTATAAGTTTGTTTTCCAAGCGTTTCAGGTAAAACAATTACAAAATATCATTTAATTGGTTAATTAAGCATGTTATGGATATTAACTGCAGTGCAGTTAAAAGTGTTATTTTGCTATTATTTGATTTCCATATAGATACTTGCAGTATTGATAGGTTCAACTTGACATCTGATGACGTCATTAATATAACCTCTCCATTCTACCCTGAACAATATCCAATCAACGTATTCTGTACTTGGTTTTTCTACCCATTGTCCAATGGCAGCACCCAAATCAAATTTAAGGATTTCCAAATTAGGCAAGATCTGCACTGGCTAAAGATTGGTTTCAGTGAGAGAGCACCCACATATGAAGACGAGTTTGATGACACACGGGTAATATTGCTTACTGGGTCTTTGTCAAATACACCCAGTTCAGTTACTGTATTTCATCCAGTAACGTGGATCATCTTTGAATCAAATTATCTTCAATACACTGATGGAATAGGATTCTGGATGCAAGTGGAATGGAAACCAATAAACGGTAACGTAACGTATTGATAAAAACAGCTTAACAAAGTGCACTTGCATAAGTTGAATAAAAAGAAGAGGAGGCCGAAAGTGGAGGAGGATGAAAACTAAAGACGAAGATGGAGAAGAGAAGAGAAGAACGGGAAGTAAAAGGGGCTGTAGGCGTAGGATGAAGATGACGAAGACTAAATAAGTAGAAGCAGAAGAAAAGAAGAAGGAGAAGAAGGAAAAGGAATTATCCTTTGTATTAATCTTTTGCAGTAGGTTGAGGGATATGAGAAATTGCATGTCGGTCGGTATGACTGACTTGAAGGACCATAATGAAGAAGAGGAAGGGGTGAAGGAGAAGTAAGAATACTACTCCTATTATATAGACGTAGATGAAGAAAAAAGGATGGCGACGAAGAAGAGGAAGAGGTAAAAGAGGCAGATAACGTGTACTTATTTATTAACCCTTTGCAGCAAGCTGCGAGATGGGAGAGTTTGCATGTCAGTCCAATGACTCATCACTAATATGTCTTCATGGTCAACAGAAATGTGATGGTAGAACTACGTGTCCTGATGGTTCTGATGAACAAGATTGCGGTAATCAATACGTTGAGATACATATTATTTAAACACAAATGTTCAAACACAACTCGATTGCTCCCGTTTTCAAAATAAGTGTGTCTTTTGAAACAATGAAAATCATAGTTCAAAACTTTTAACTCTTGTATAGGTGAGTGTGGCCCGCGAAACATCTTCCTAGATCGTAGCGATAACTTCCTTCTTAAGTCACCAGGATACCCTGGACCTTACAAGAACAACCTCCTGTGCAGCTGGGTCGTAAAGGCAGATTACAATCTGATAGTACTCCTGATAATCACTGAATTCCATACGGAGAGAGGTTTCGACTTCGTCAATGTTGGCAATGGAGAAGATTCATCCAACTTGGGTTCGTTGATAGCTAGTCTTACTGGAAACATTAAACTGCGTACATTAACGTCCAATGTAGAATCGATGTGGATTAACATCATAACAGATGATACAGGAGCCAGCAGTGGGTTTAATATACAACTGGAGCAGATCAAACGATCAAGAATACGCGGTAATGTTGTAGTTTGTGCTAAGAAGATTTGCGTTTAATGCATGGATACTTTTTAAGCAAACACGTTTTTTCAGAACGTTTTAAATATCGGGTTTAATATAATAAAGGGTATAAAAGATTTTATTTTAATGACCATCGAGGCGGTTCCACTTAAAATAATTGTATCTACCGTGTTATATCAGGCGATAGGTACAAGGCTCAGGCTGGGTCTCAAAACAATATTTGTATACTCTAATTATCAAAAAATATTAAAACTAAATGTTATTGTATAACATTTCCTGCCAAACATTAATAAAAAAATGTTTTTTCAACTATCAAATAACATTATGAACAACTTTTTTTATCTGAAAATATTTTGAAAACATTGTAAAAATGTTGTGAAAACGTTTTATAACCTTCACTAGAGTCGATATTTCTAGTAACCCGTTTGCTGGCATATTTAACTTAATGTGCTGTGTTATCGGATTGATTCTATTACATCTAGGCATATGTGGCGTGAATGACTTTGATTGTGGACGAGGATATTGCGTCAATTCTTCGGCTCAATGTGATGGTTTCAACGATTGTCTCAACTTTGCTGAGGAGATAGAATGTGGTATGGTAATCTCTAAAATAATAGATTAGGTGGGGAATAACCTAGATTTATTTATTCAATCTCGGTGTAGAATAAAAGGTTTGTCCGTTAAATTAAATGAAGCTCATAAAAGTCAAGTTTCCATGGGGTATAATCGTCTTCCGCGGTAAACCAAGCAGCTTCCGTGGTAAACCGTACAGCACCATAACTTTAAAAGTTATTTGGGCTAGAACTATTGCGACTGTAGGGGTGAGCTTGCCTACTGTAACAAACACTCGTGGCGGCTATACATTAGTAGTTTGTAGGGGTGTGCACGGGGTAGTGCGGCAGATTTGGGATGCGTTATCATTTAGTTTAGACATTTTCAGAAATGAATCAAAGGAACTAATATCCTAAAGATGAGAAAGTATTCAAGTAAAGTGCTCTGGCAAATCTTAAGGCCAAAGGGTTGCTGTTAATGATCGTGAGTCCTCTCCATGGATTCGCTTATTTAATGTCATTTTGTTGATTATCGACAGCATACGTAAGATGTCCTGGGTCGTATCTCTGTGATAAAGTGCCGCATATAAGTAACATCTCAATATGTGTTACTATGGATTATGTGTGTGATGGGAAGCAGGATTGTTTGGCTGGTGACGACGAAATTCTATGTGGTAAGAAAAGAAGTATTTCTGTGTACAGTTTTAAAGAAAAAGTGTTGACGTAAAACATCTTGGTTACATTTGAAGATCTTTGGTCGCTTTGAGAAAACTGTTTTGTTTCTCTAAGGAGGCTGCAAAACCTGTACCAATGGTTTTCTGAAGGAATCTTGATTTCTGAGGGTTCAAGTATGAGGGCTCTCCCAGGAGGACACTAAGAACCCTTTTGGAACTTTTTGGTCTGCATAAACTTTCTACGACTCTGGTTATAATTATATTGTCGCTGATAGTAGTTTAAGTTGATTTTTTCGTATCCAGATACAAAGCGATGCCCTGTCGATTGCGGTTGTAAATACGAAACCGATTTACTTCATAATCTTTGCACCAACGGATGGACAATGGACACTGTACGCGATTTAGCAAGGACAACTAACACTCTGTAAGAAAGCGTTTTCATTGTAATCATGATAGTTTCGTATGGTTACTTTTAAGTTTAAAAACTGAAGTGGGTGTTCTTGTACTAACACACTATATAATATTGTGCCATAATTTCATGTCTAATAGGGATTTCCCCTTTGTTTTTGTTTTTTGTTTTGGCTTTTTTCAGGCAATTATCCGGAAGCACAATTACCGTATTGACGCCAGGAATATTCAAAGGATTGTCATATTTGCAAATTCTGTATGTTTATTAAATCAACTTCTTTATAATTACTGACCTTAGTAAAATCAAATTTCCCATCTCATTTTTCGATTGTCAGTATCTTGATAGACAGAATAAAGTGTGACACAGTGGTACTTTTTACCTCCTTAACTGTTTTGCTTGTTCTTTTAGATCTCTTGCGAACAACAACATCTCTGCAATTGAGCCGAAAGCATTCACGGGTCTTAGTCAACTAACCTTGCTGTAAGTGAAATGTGTAGCAAATATATACACACACTGGCCATTGGCCAAAAGTATTACATTGCAACATTGCTGAAACTAAAGAATTGCGGCAAACTGTAAGTTGTGTATACATTCATCCACGTAAGTACTGGCAATGCTCTTTGCATGAAATAAGTAAGATAATACTAATCAATGGGGTGGAAGGTGTGACCTGTAGTGACATCATGCGCGTATCCCAGTGGTTACAATGGCGGACTAATGAAAATCCGTTCAAAGCAGAGAGGAGAACTTAATTCCACAAAATATCCAGATATTTTTAGAAAGGTGATCAAATGATTAAGGGCTGGGGTATGAACGTTTGTACAGTATTTATTGTGGGACATTAGAGCACATCAGACATATCGAATTGCATTCTGAATACGAAGAATGTCATTCTGATATCAAATAATTTTGATTTTTTGAAATTCGCAAATCAATACACATTTTATGGCAAATCATTAAAATTGATATTTTTGATATTTAACAGTACTTGAAGTAAACTTTATAAATCTGATGATTTATACTTAAAGTGTATGTAGGTGGGATGAAAAGCCGACGATCAATTGAAAATTTTGACCTTTCGTATTGAAGATATGGATTTTTTTCCCAAAACACCAAAAAAAATTAGGTCTTTTGGGAAAAAATCCATATCTTCAATATGAAAGGTGAACATTTTCAATTGACCGTCGGCTTTTCCTCCCTGCTACATACACTTTAAGAATATGTCATTAGATTTATATAATTTACTTCGAGGACTGTTATATATCAAAATTTGAAAAATATCAAATTTTTATAATTTGTCATAAAAATTTGTCTTATATTGTGATTTTCAAAAAATGAAAATTATTTTATATCAGAAAGACATGCTTGGTATTCAGAATGCAATTCGATAGGTCTGAGGTGCTCTCATGTCCCACAAAAAATACTGTCGAAACGCAATAAACGCTCATTTTAGATCCCTTAAATTAGTGTCTGCTTACTTATTTTTAACATTATCATCTATTACGTAATGTAAAATCCACACGGTATTGGATGAATATGCAACGTAATTTGCAGAATTCGGGGTTTTTTTCAGCGATGTTGCAATAATTATGGCCAATGTGTATATATTAAATAACCGTATGCATGATTATTGCATTCACAATTATTATTACAATATTCTAGCGACTATATTGATGTTGGTATACATTGCTTCGCTTCCTCTCTGTAATTCGATTCGTTGACGTACATGTATGATAAATGATTAAAGCTGATTATATATGCCTTTATTTCCAGCGATCTTTCCAGTAACCGATTATCCGCGATTGATAGCTTCATATTCGCAGAGGCTGTCTCTCTTGAAGGACTGTAAGTGTCATATTGTATCATGTTACTTTCAGTTATCATGTTTAGAGCTCCTTGTTTTCTGTCTGCATTATTTAATCATGTAAACAAAGAGCTGCGATTGTTATATTCCCAATGTAGCGTTTTAACTTCTCTATCGGAGTAAGAGAATAATCGTTCCTAATATCGATTCGGCCTAAATTCAGCACACAAGTTACAATTACAATTCACAGTATTAATACTTGCTAGAATAAAATAACTTTCTGCAGATGGTCAGTAAGGTCCTTTGTTCCAAAGTATGATACTTTACCAATATTCGTGAGATATGAAACAGATTAGGCTTTACACTACCACGCTACCTGTTTGTATAACTGTATCATCTGTATGTATCGGCGAGTTATTTGCGGAGGGTACTTCATTCTGACCAAGTATCGTTCTTCCGAGGGATTCAACTGTGATTTGTACTGCAGTTTTTATTTTAATGTTTCATTTGCTTTGAAACATATTCGATATAATAAATATTGCTATAGTATATAATCTCATGTTCCCCCACCCCCTTTTTCTATATCATGTCTTCTCAGGTTCATGTGGGCCGTACCTATTCAGCACATTATGAAAGACGCATTCAGTGGTCTTATTCGCCTTAAATCGCTGTAGGTATCATATTATTATAAACAGATCATTCAACGCCCCAAAGTTAGTATTTTTGCGATAAATCGAACTTCTACGTCGAAATTATATTTTATTACCATTCAATCATAAAATAATAACACAATGTCAAAAACAATAAAGAGAAGTATAAGATCCAACCAAATGCTAATTAAACGACAGATATCACATCCCATTTAATGAATTTATCTACCGTTTCTCCCGCCTTTTCTACATTGACGGGCAATACAGGCACTTCCCACTGAAATCAGAGGTCCCTGGTTCAACCATCTATAAATTCCACCAACTGATTGCACTTTCAAACTCTTATACTTCCATCATGTCTTTACTTAACCTATGAAGACATATTATTCAACTTCTATTGACTACCACTTTCTATAATTCATAATAATTGTATTGCAAGTCTCTAAATCTGCCTCGTGTCCAGTTTCTGGCAATTAAATGAATACAGAACATTATTTTCAGTGGTTTGACACAAAATGTAGTTACATGCACTCTAAACTTCAAACTCAAAAAGTGATAACATTTTGCATGGTATATTTTTCGCTGCAGTGAACAAAATGAGTAAACGGCCCGTTAAAAATTAAAAACAAAATGTTTTTCTGTGACGCTTTCCATCATACTATTAATACTGATTATTTACCATACTTATTTTTGTCTGACTTTATAGAGTGATAGTGACACAATTATCTGATAATGATCATATTGACGTCAAATCTGGGGGACTGGATGGAATACAGAGTCTTCAAACACTGTACGTTTCAAGTCAATCCCTTGACGATCTTGGACCCAACCTTAAAAGAATTGATATCCCTTTTTTGCAAAACGCATAATTTGACCAAAATTCCGGTTGTAGATTTTAGTTTGTCAGTTTGGGACAAAATAAGCTTAAATAGCCATTGATATTATGTTCTGTAGTAATCAATTATTATATATATATTTTTAACATGATCTTACCTAATTTCCATGAACCAATTTTGTTCTAACGGTATAAAGATGGACACTGATTCCACATGTTTGATGCTCAGCATATTTATAGAAGCGGAACTTGATTAATTAGTGTATTTGTATTCATTATGAATAACATGCGCAGAAACATGGGTGGGAGTAACCCCAAATCTGATTATCTCAGTAAATCAACGCACCAAGCGATCTAGACAATGTGTTGAAATAACCAGTAGTCAGTCAAAAACATATCCGCGATTACACACAAACGTGAAAAATAATGTTTGTCCCCTGTGCAACTTTATTTAAAACGTTGTTACTGCCTTACAATATAGGGCCTAAAGGTTAAGACAATTACGCCAGCTTTCGGTTTTTTCTCTTTTTAGGTACGTAGATGATCACCGACTATGCTGTCATTTTCAGAACCTGGACGACTGTATCACAGTAGAACCTCAGCCACCTCTATTTATGTGTGGTAGTCTTATGCAAAACTATATCTTAAGAGTCTCTATGTGGGTACTTGGTATCAGTGCAGTAGTTGGCAATGCCTATGTAGTTATTTGGAGATTTACAGAAAAAACGAAAAGTTCCAATATGGCCAAACAATCTTTCTTGATTGGTAACCTTGCTATATCAGATTCACTCATGGGCATTTACATGCTGATATTAGCTTGTGCAGATTTGTATTACGGAGATGATTATTTTGTATTTTCAGACCAATGGCGATCAGGTCCTATATGCAAATTAGCTAGTTTTATTTGTCTCATGTCTAGCGAAGCTTCTGTGTTCTTAATCACCTTAATTAGCGTGGATAGATTCCTCTGTCTTGTATTCCCTTTTAGCCCACTACATTTGAGATTAAAATCAACCAGGATTATCGTGTCAATCCTTTGGGTGATAACACTGACGATTTCTGTCATACCCACGGTACTAGCTGGCCCTAATTCAGATTTCTATGACTTATCCGATGTTTGTGTAGGTCTACCATTAATAACTCGTCCAGCAAGTTTTAAAATCCAAACAACAGACGTTGATAACCCACTTTCAGATCGATCTTTCAATCTACCCGTACCTGAAGAGTCCAAACCAGCCTGGTATTTTTCCATCGCGTTATTCCTAGGCGTCAACCTTATATGTTTTGCCATCATATTGGTTTGTTATATTGCCATCTTTATCAATGTGCAATTAGCAAAGAAAAAGGCGAGTCGTACAACCGCCGTTGATGAGGATTTAAAAATGGCACTTCGTATGGCTGCGATAGTTGGTACTGATTTTATATGCTGGGTGCCCATCATCATAATGGGTATTTTGTCCCAAACAGGTATGGTAGTTATACCGTTACAGATGTACACATGGTCTGTAGTATTTATCCTCCCTGTCAATTCATCTATTAATCCGTATATGTACACCGTTTCATATTTGATATCAGACTTTCGTAGCAAAAAATCTGCCGAGGGTACTGTTAGTACAGGTGGTGCAACGAAGTCATCGATTGTATCTTAAAAGGGCATTTCGTGATCCACAGCCTTATCCCCCCACTTTTCTCAAAAAAAAGTTGAGATTTTTATATCACTGGAAACCTCTGGCTACATAAGTTTATGTACAAAATATTTCTTGCAGATTAATTCGTTTAGCAAAGATATCGTGAAATATGAATTTCGTTCTGGTGCACCAGAACGAAATTACAACGCATTGTCTATGGAGCAGTGTAATACACATAATCATGCATAACTCGCGAACGCAAAATCGGAATCAACTGAAATTTTGGGAATAGATTTTTTTCGTAGATATCTAATGAAAAATGACATAAATAGAGGATGCTAGGATCACGAAATACTCCTTTAAGTCGCCATCACTGTCGTTGCTCATAAACTTTTAAAATGCAGACGTGGAAAGACTATATTTACCTTAAACGGCAGGCAGCTTCTCAAGTTTAAAAAGAGTATGTAAAATTATTGTAAAAAGCTGTTCCTTGTATAATTTTAAAGTATCTTTTCATAATTATAATTTATTATTAGAGAGAAAAGTACGTTGCTCAGTCTCGCTAATCACACACCCCTATTGTATCTTTCTATTTTATGATTATCTATTGTATGTGCCCTGAGTAATTTAATTTGATTATTTATCTCTGTTTACAAATGTTATTTCATGAGTGAGGACATGTGTGGAGAATCCCTTCTCATTCATCAAGTTGATCAAAACAAATTGAATCATATCTAATTGATATGGATTGTTGGGAAACCCCCTGCTCTCTACAATGTTCAGTGTATTGCACCATTAGGGGAATCCCCTATAATGTAAAGTGAATATGACGTCATGTTGGGAAAACCCCAGGAAGTGATGTAATGAGAAAGGTTAATGTTTATAAATTAAATCTGGGAATTCCCAGATTGCTCATTTGAGTGCATTGCCTAATGTTAATTAATTGGAAATTCAATTCCCATTTCTAAAAATAAGCTGAATGTAACAGAATGTCTATTACATGTAACAGATTGTGAGTATAAAAGGTGAAAACAATTTAGTTTGCTCTTGACAGAATATGAAAAGAGTTTGTAAGCTTTCGATGTGTTGGTCGTCGTGCTTCAAAAAAGGTACATTTGAACCAGTTTGTATAGCCAATGATGTGCTATTTTATACAGCAACGAAGGAGATTTTGAGAGACTTGCTGGAGTCTGGTTTATAAAACAATCTGTCAATAAAGTGGAGCAGTGCAGAAAGAAGCCTGTTTCTTGGAGAAAGAGAGTGATTGGTGAAAGAAGCATCATTTTTGGAGATAGTCATCTGTGCAAGGAGTATTTGGTGAAAGCAGCACCATTTCTGTGCGAGGATTTTATACGCAAAGGATTATAAATGCAAGTGTAGAGTGGACTTCGCTGGACAAGTGAATAAGGATAAATACATCAGACGTCCAGAACATTGCAATAGAACTCTATGATAACCAAGAAGAAGACTGCCGCTTAGAAGTAATTAGTTAAAAGAGTGATAATGTTGATAATTTTTTATGTGCATTTTGTTGTCACGTATAAAACATATTTTACTTTCAATTAAAGACTTAGATTTTGTTAAATTAATCAAACAGTTAGTGTTGTGCATTCGTGTGAATTGGGTAAAAGGGGATTTCGGCCTTGATTCATTGCGGCTCGTAACAATTTGCTTCTGCAAAACGAGTCTCCGTGCAGACTTCATGACAATAGAATCATTTGATAAACCTTGCACACTTCGGTCTGATGTTTTTTAACACAGCACGCTTCATGTGTTTAGAAATATCCGTCAACTTTCAAAATGTTCAAGAAAGTATGATGCAACGTCCATTCCTCAGTTGATCATGAATCTATTTAAAACTATACTTTTACGAATCGTACAAGCCGTGTAGGTTCTAGCCTCAATGTCCAGCTAGAGATACACATAGAATGTTCCAGAGTATCCCAAAAGCAGGCGAGACCATGGTTTGAGATCGAGAAGTGCCTTGTGAAATAACTACAAAATATAACAATGTTTGGTGATTATGCTTATCTAGTTTTAATTGATTTTAGGAAGGGTAGGTTTCAACTCCAATGTAGGAGTTAATAACGCGTGCATTGTAGAGCTGTACTTATTTTTTGGTCATGTTGTGAGAGCAAAGAAGTTTGGTGTTGGAGTTTCGGGAGGGAAGGCTCCGAGAGAAATAAAATGATTTTGGAGTTGAGTCGAGGTATTCAAATAAAGTTTAAAAAGTAAGGCAAACACATTTATATAAGTTAGGAATTTTAAACATTACAGACTAGTGCATAAATGAGGAGCGTTGGCCTTTATTTATGGTGTGTGTAATTGTGTATAAATGATAATGTACTTTGACGAATCTGATAAAAAGCACCATACTATCTTGTATAATGTGTAACTTATCATTAAAATAATGCACATAAAAATAATATTGTTTGCAATTTGTGTAATGTTGGGGAAAGTCGTTCGGAAATGACGAACATCTTTTATACTTACAACATAAATCAATGAATGGAAAGCTGAATATGTTGGCAGAAAAAGTTTTAACATAAATAATACGCATATCGTCACTCATTGTGACGTAATAGCAAAAAAATGTTGATTTTAAATGACAAAAATGATGATCGTTCGTCATTACTACCAAAATGGCAGCCAAATGAATGGTACAAATATACAACTAACAAAATAACACAATAAGGATTATGTGATACTCTCGCATATAAACATGATAAATGACTACCCAGATAACATTGCAACAGTGCCGTTCCGTGGTCAGTTAAAGCTATATCATAACATTTTCATATAAAATAGATTAGTATTTCTCTGCCATAAAATGTTCGCTTTTACTGTCAGATATACCTCTTTTCAATTTTGAGCCAAACAACTAAGGCAAAGCAAAGAAAATTGGAATTTACTACCAGCGCCGATGTCGCCAATACGCATATCACTCCTTCGTTCGTGTTATGGTGCGATCCTTTGTTGTGTAGAAAATCGTCCCGCACACCATGTAGGTACTGTGTTATGAACATCGCGTATATGTGTTCGACTAATATTTCCATCGTAATTATAAAACTACGGTTCCTGCGATTTATTCAAAATCTCAGATTTTGACAAAACTACATCTCCTAGGGTCTTGATTTTTGCAGGGTATGTTGGTGTAATTAAGTACAATATAATCGTGTAAAAAACAGAATTTTGAAAAATATGGAGGGCGGAGTTGAACAAATTCATCAGGATCGGTAAAATAATGTCAATCAAAGGGTTCTTATTTCTGATCAAATAAATTGCACTTACTGTGTACGTTTCGATAACCAACTCTGTTATCTGTATCAACACTGAATGAAGACTGCTATTGTGAACTGGTTATCCAGTCACCTATTGATTTCTTGGTGATTGACTTGGTGTTGTCAGTTGATTTTTTTCCCTGTTGGATGTTTTGATGGATTTTTCACAGTGAGTGGTAGTTCATCAAAAATGTGAGAAAGTTGATTTTGACTTTCATCTCTGTTCATGGTGGCGCCCCTTCTCTTCCTGATTTCTATAGCCTCCTTGACCCAACGTTTATATCTGTCTTGCTCGGTGCCTATGACCTCTGCCTCCCCCAACCAATGACGTGGCAACATGATCTGTGATGGCCGATTTATGTATGGTTGTGAGTGATTCTTTCCTGCTTGCTCTGGTGACTGTTTTTTAAGTTCCTTTTCTGCTTCCGCGCGGTGCTCATCCAGTCGCGTCCCAAATTTCCTCCCCGTCTCTCCCGCATATGAGAGATCACAATTTAAGCAAGGAATGTTGTAAATGGCTTGAGTTGTAGCGGATCGCGTTTATCCTTTGGGTACACCAGTTGTTTCCCAAGGGTCCTGTGTAGCCTCATAGCAGTAGAGATGTTGTAGGATTTTATGACTCCCGACACTCTTTCACTGACACGTTTGACATATGGCAAGACCACCATTCCTTTGTTCTTTGTCTGTTCTTCTGTGCTCTTGGTGGATTTCTTAGGTTTGACTGCCTGCATCTGGTCTTCAACCTATTTAAATGTCCAATCAGGATAACCACACACTTTCAGAGCTTTCATATGGAGGGCGTGCTCCTCAGCATATGTTATAATATGGCTTATATGCCACCATTAGGCCTATATTTTACAGCGTCGTTCAGTTAACACAGTAGATAAGTTGCGATGTTCCATACGCGTGTTCGTAGGTATGGTCATAACGTACGTGTGTATACTTACTCAACCTAGCCTTTTAACAAGGCTTTGCCTGGAGCACCGTAGTGGGAGCGCCATCTATGTTATTCTACTGGAGGTGCCCTAGGATCGCGAGGTCTTTGACAAACGTCTACACTTAACCAAAATTAGTCACGTTGCATGAATTGCAAAAAACTGACAATATCAACAACGTCCACCATGCGTTTGTATCAAAGATGCCAATCGCTATCTCTTTTCTTATACGGCCGATCTCACACGCATTAAACTGATTTCAATGGACATTTATTTTACTATGCAGATACATGGAAGCACTTAATATAATTAAATGAGTTTTAATGCATATAAGCATAGTGGGCAAACCATACAGAGCTGTGTATAAATCTGTATAAATAAGAACCGCACGTATGAATGAAGTCAAATTTTCACATCTTACTGTTGCTTTTTCATGATTTCTGGCAAACAAAATAGATCATAGTAATAATAAGACTTTCCTTCATATGTTAAATAAAACTTGAATGTCTTTTAGATATTGTAAAATGGACAAATTCGTTGGTCACAACACATAGTGGCGTATAAAGTGATTTTGGTCAAGACTGTTAATGAAATTTGGTCCAATGGTTTTAAATATCAAGTTCTTCAAGTACACCAAAATAAGAAAGCTCAACTATACTTTGGATGACCAACCAAAATCCAATAATCAGAAAGTACTCTTTCCTGGTCTTTAGTAACCAACCAATAATCAGAAGGTACTCTTTCCTGACTTTGGATGACCAACCAATAATCAGAAAGTACTCTTCCCTGGCACTGGATGACACCCAATAATCAGAAAGCACTCTTTCCTGGCCTTGGATGACCAACCAATAATCAGAAAGTACTCTTTCTTGTCTTTGGATGACACCCAATAATCAGAAAGTACTCTTTCCTGGTCTTTAGTAACCAACCAATAATCAGAAAGTACTCTTTCCTGACTTTGGATGACCAACCAATAATCAGAAAGTACTCTTTCCTGGCTTTGGATGACACCCAATAATCAGAAAGTACTCTTTCCTGGTCTTTAGTAACCAACCAATAATCAGAAAGTACTCTTTCCTGACTTTGGATGACCAACCAATAATCAGAAAGTACTCTTTCCTGACTTTGGATGACCAACCAATAATCAGAAAGTACTCCTTCCTGACTTTGGATGACACCCAATAATCAGAAAGTACTCTTTGCTGGCCTTGGATGACCAACCAATAATCAGAAAGTACTCTTTCCTGACTTTGGATGACCAACCAATAATCAGAAAGTACTATTTCCTGGCCTTGGATACCAACCAATAATCAGAAAGTACTCTTTCTTGGCTTTGGATGATCTATCAATAATCAGAGAGTACTTCTCCCTGGCTGCAACTTCTATATACTTTCAGCTACGTTATTATATTACACATGGGTTTTTTTATGTTATCTCGTATTTCAAAATTCATTTATGTTTTATGGCGTTATAACGTTGACTTACAAATTTGAAATTGATTCTCTCTTCTTCGTTTGATCTAGTCAAAGGTGAAATACTACAAGCCATACATAGCTTTGTTTACCTATCCATTGTTGTAATCAATTTGTTAAGTTATACAGAGGTCATCTTACCGGTTCAGCTACTTTCAATTAACCAACATTCAGAGAGTTTATTTCCTTATTACATTGTGTAATAAGGAAACAGCTGTGTTCATGTTAAGTTTATTGCACTGTAATGGCCGCCGTTGTTTTTCTTTTTATTATTATTTCAATCATCAGAAAAATAACGTTTTTTAACGGATTTTGATGTTTTGAATATTCATGAGCAATTGTCCGTCAGCAGAACCCGTTAGGAGAGTTAACGATTCAACAACAGAGCGTGCATTTTGCCTGTATAAAGTCATGACAAGGAGGGAACTATGCACTTAACACCAATGCAAATCGTTAATAATGGAGTTACTAGAAGCAGCAACAGCAGACCTTACGGAGGAATGTGAACAGATATTAATCGCTGGTGCAAACCCTAATTTTAAATATCATGTAAGTTTGGCAACAAATGTCTTTATTATACCTGAATGCCTTGTAGTAAAATTAGGTTGTGTTATAATTATGTGCTATCTCTAACAAAAACAAGGCATCTCAGACTCGACGAATTGACATGCAAGATTATGAATCGTCTTCAGTAATGGCCATAAACTAATTACTAAATGTAACGGTTTTCATCTCTCCTATCATCAGGATGGATGGACTGCTCTCCACATTGCTGCTAGCAATGATCACATTGGTACATGTGAGATTCTGCTGAAGTACAAGGCCAATGTGAATGCACTTGAAGAGGTTAGTTTTATTCATGGACCTTATTGTAACAAACTAGTTTCGATAACAAAAACTTTGCTATTGTTTTTTTCATTAGAATTGATGCAAGATTATGAATTGTCTATTTAGTCAGCAATGAAACTAACTGTAACAGTTCTATACTTACTGAGTGAGTGTTATAAACTATTGTACGTCCAATTAACTCGGTTTTTATCATTTACTTGAAAATATATATCGGTTGGAAAAAAATCATGAAAGAAAATGTTCGATTTTTTTGTAACATTTTGAAAATGGTTTTCTTCATGTGGACTTGTATTCAATTTTGTCTATATTTTAGTCCAATAAATTCCCGTAACAATCGTGCAAATCATGTTTAATTTGCTGTATTTGGCAGAGGTACAGTACTTATTGTGTTACTGACGTAAAGAAACCTCCTACATAGTGCAAAGTATTATTTTTCTAATTTATCATGGAAAGACCAACAATTTAGGACAATGATTAAAGAGTTTAACTTCAACACTACACTATTTTTCGCTCACCTGGAACGTTTTCACTAGTTCGACTAGCGTCTTCAGCAGATGGTGATGCTGTGATCCCAGCAAACACAAAAACGTTTTAAAAACGTTTTAAATAAGTTATATTTTGGCTTTTGGTTTAGGTAAAAACGTTTTAATAACATTAAAATGTCGGGTTATATAAAGGTCATGATAACGTTTTAAAACGTTTTGTATGAAAACACACTACAACAATATTTTGAAATGTTTTCAAAAAATGTTATTGTAAACTATTTTTGCAAACATTTTTGCCAAATATTATGTCAATACTTAAATAACATTATCCCTAGACACTGAAATAAAGAAATGCCTCACACCAATTTTTGGACATCTTATCAGACATTCAGAAAGAACGCATAATTTATTCATGCAATGCTTTGAGAAAATTCATTGGAATCAGCCAACTAATATTTATTGATTTATGGTCAACTTTTTCGCTCGGAGTAATTACCCGACCGAGCCTCCCAAACAATTCGAAAGCCAGTTGCGCATATACAGTCTAAACGCAGGACAACCGTTCTTTTGTTCTGCTTAGTCGCACTAAAAGTCGATCGATACATGTTAAAATCAGCACAATTCCGAGATACACCTTTTTGCTATGAAATTTATTTTCTCGGTCAAATATAAAGCAAAATTTTTTTTTCTTCAGTAATGTCAAATAAAACATAGTGCTTGGATGAACATTTTTTTTAAATCCTGGTGTTAAAATTAAGCATCAAATTGTGTCTTTTAGTGTGATATTTTTGATTTTTATAGGCCTTTAGTTCGCCCGTGAGCTTTTTACAGAATTCATTTTTAGCGTCTCAAACTAATATAGTTTGCTAAAGAAAGATATTTCCCACCTCTGTAAAGCACATCGTGTGGGTCTATATATTATAGTTTTGTCAGAATTTCCGTTTTTATTTTACCCTTTTTCCCTTCATGCTCCGAAATGTCAAACTCAGTACTCTATTTCGAGAGCAACCAGCAGAAATAATCGATATTTCAATTGTTGTCAACCAGGTCCCTTTTCCATTGAAAACCAGGATTGCCTGACCAGCGATTTGGTAGCCCAAATCCCCAATTCTGGTAAATGAGGTGAATTTTGGAAATTTGCTCCCGTGATAGCCTGCAATTTCAATTTATAGGGGCTATGGATTCCATGATTATGAAAACCATTTTGTCTGTTTGTTTATTTGTTTGTTTGTTTATTTACCTAGGATGAGGTCCATGGGAAAATCCAAACCTAGCAAAATTCGCGTGTTATTAGAGGGGATTTTAATTTTATGTCCCTCCTATCTCCAGGTGAATTTTGAATGACCCCCCCATCGCGGGTTGGCATTCTCATTACACCCTTCAGACTTGCGTTCGGGTTTGTGTAGGCCTATTTGTCATAATTTAGCGCTATAGGACCTACTTTCTAAATGTATAGCTATAGCCGTGCTATATAAATATTATAAGGTACCGGTATGTAATATTATGTAGGCCTATGGGGGTGGGGTGGGTACTCAACACATTTGAACCATGACTTACAATGCAAGGCTCATTGTTGCCATAAATGATTTTTCCTTTAGGTCATTATAATAGGTTGTTATAAACTTCCATGTTTAACCTTGTATTGTTTTGGCTGCTTCATTATGACTTTCGGTGGCCAGCAATCACAAACAAAAGGCACTATACCCAGTCACCTTCATGACAATTGAAACACTAGGTAATTTCTTTGCTATATTGAAGTTCTGGCAACACTGTATCCAGGCCGGGCACCCAGAGATATCGATCCACAATGCTAGTATTTCACGCGTGGATTTGAAAATTTGTCAGCTGGTAGTCAAAAATTATGGAATCAAAACGGAAATTCTGACAAAACTATGATATATCGCTCACGGTGATGTGCGTTAGAAAGTTGGGAAAAATCCTTCTTTAGCGAACTATATTACTTTGAAAAGCTAAAAGGTTGATCCAAAAAAAAAAGGCTCGCGGGCAGAGTTGAAGCCTATCAAAATCGAAAATCTTACACTAAATGACTGAATTTCACGACTAAGTTTAACACTAAGATTTGAAAAAAAATACAGTATCAAGCATTACAGTTTTTCCTGACATTTACTGAAAAAATGAAAATTATTGCTTTTCATTTGGCCGAGAAAAAAATTTTACACTGAAAAGGTGTAACTCAAAATTTTGTTCATTTGAATACCAAATTCGATCGTTTGTATTGCCTTATTAAATGACTGAGTGAGCCTTGCAGAACAATAACAATCGGTTGTCCTGCGTTTAGACTGTATAAACCAAAAGTTCCCTTAACAGGGAATGCACTATCTAACGATAGAGAAAATATAAAGACTCCATTTAACAATGGATAGAATATAAAGACTGCATCTAACGATGACAATATAAAAGCCGCGGACTTACATATATCAAAAGAAATTAAATGGCTGACCCTTTCTCATTTTCATATTATATTCATATTTAGATTACATGGTGGGCATCAGCATAAACCAACGCCAAATCTTCTAGTAGGCAAATACCCACGAAGATTGGAAAGACTAAATAGAATTTATTAATGTAATATATGTATAATTATGTACATTAAATTGATCATTTTAGAAAAATGATCCAAAAAACTGTCCCAGATTCCTTGACACACATTGCCATGCTTTGAAAGCTTATGATATCGTATGCATCACTAGGTTATGATACATACTCTAAATACAATAGGACAGCCTACCCTAGAATTCAACGCGATAACTAGCCGGCTGCGCAACCTCATAAAAACTTGATCACAATATTTCCTTTTTATTTATATTTTGTTGAACACGAAAAATCTGAGGGCATAGTACTTGGCCCCTGTCTAGCTACCCCATGCCAACCTGGTGTTGATTCCTTCCTTCCCGCTATACACAACATTCATCAACCAAAATACCGCCCAAGACTGAAATGGCATAAATTTTAACACTTTTACTAATGTTTCTGAAGAAGAAGCAACTTAACCACACTATTTTACAACGATATTTGAAAATTTATAACTGCGCCACAGCATAAAACGTGTTGCTGAATTAGACCTGAACCTGAAATGATCTACTCACGCACTCTCGCCCTTAGTCATACTATTCCGCACGGAAAGAACATCAGTATATTCTAACCCGAGGGCTCTCAACCAATTATGTTTTCCTTTCTCCTTCCTGACTCAAAATGGCACAAATTAAAATCAATTTTACTAATGCTTCTGAGGCAGAAGGAAACTTCACCACACTATTTCACTG